>NC_082661.1:228873624-229182314 GCF_025265405.1 Mesoplodon densirostris
CTTTCAGGGGTTCCAATTTCTCTACATCCTTGCCAACACTTGTCATCTTTTGCTTTTTTTTTGAAAATAGCCCTCCTGAAAGGTGTGAGATGATAGCTCATGGTGGTTTGGATTTGCATTTCCCAGATAACTAATGACATTGAGAGTCTTTACATGTATCTGTTGGCCATTTTTATGTCTTTTTGGAGAAGTGTCTATTTAAGTATTTAGTTTATTTTTTATCTGAGCTATTGGTTTTTTTGCTCCTGAGTTGTAGGAATTCTTTATATATTTTGGACATTAATCCCTTTCGGACAGTTGGAAAATATTTTCTCCCATTCCATTGGTTGCTTTTTCACTTTGTTGCTTGCTCCCTTTGCTGTGCACCTTATGACTTCTAAGAACAAGTACTGAGCACTCAATAAATTGTTGCTGAATTAAAAGTGAATGAACACAAAGGAAAGAAAGATACAGAAGATTCTGTAAAATTGTAAATAGCTTATGCTTTATGCTTATGCTTATTCTGTAACATTAGATTGCACAGAATTAACGAAGATGACTTCAACAAAATGGGGACATTTGTTGGCGGATGCGAGAATCACTTAGTGTGCAAAAAAAAGAGAGCTTATAAATATCACAGATATCTAGAAACAGGTTTCTGGAATGATGCTCAGAGTAGCAGGTATGACTCTTTTGGTTGCAAAATTCTCTCTTAAGGAAAAAGGAGACTTAGTGGTTCTTTGAAAAGTCTGAGGATAGGTTTACTTCAGGCTTCCTGGATTCTGAGGTCTGCCAGCTCACTGGGCTGTGCTGCTGTCTTTTCCCAGCCCCTCCTCCTACTGGAGTGGTTTCATGGCAGCCTCCAGATTATAGTCAAATGGAAGCACTACTCCAACCTTTTTGTCCTCTCAAATCCAGCATGGGAAGTAAGAGCTGGTAACTTTCTCAGAAGTTATCCCCGAGGTCTCATTGTATTTCATTGCCTTTGGTTTGGCCATTTACTTACCTTTGGCCAATCACAGTGCCTTGGAGGAGTGTGCTGATGTTCTTAGGCCTGGGTCACCTCGTGGAGTGGCCCGTGGTGTGGGGGAGGGTAGTAGGAGTGCCCCTGGAGCCACAGGTTGCAGGGATGAGTGCACTGGGGCTCCCCAAACCACAGTTACAGGAAGTAGGGTGTATGGATGCTGAGTGGCCAAAAAACAAATGTCCACTACTCTTGGCTCCAGAAAGAAAGTGTAATGGATTGGTTTGGCTTCAAAGGTCAGGACTTGAACTAAGAAGTTGCAGGGAAATATTCAAAGTATTGGAATCCCCAGGGACAATGAGAAAAGATCATTAGCAATTATGGAGGAAAAGTAGATTCCCTTCCTCACAATTCCTGCACCCTGTTATGTGAACAATTCCTATGATCTAAGGAATGAAAAGGTAGAGGTTCACTTTACTGAAACATTTAACACACACACATACACACACACACACACAAGACATTAATTTCGTTTTAACCCGGCTTCGACCTTGAGACTTGGGTGTGGGTGTGGATGGGGAGTGAATTACCTTTCTTCATGGAAGGGAAGGAATCTTTCCCCAGGGAAAGCTGCTGTATAGACCACCCTCAAATATGGTCATGTTTTAGAGCCCTTTTCTCTACAAAATACCCTTCCTGAAACTCTATGACACTGTTGTGGTTCCAACTTACCTCTCCTTTTCCCTTATCAACACATTTCTTGAAAGAGTTGTCTGTTTCCTGACATTATTTCCTCATTACCTACTCCCTTTTTGTTTCAATCTTTCAAAAATACTTACTGAGCACCTACTACACACACTCTTTTAGGGATATAACAGTGAATAAAATAGATAGTATCTCTGCACAGCCCTTATGAAGATTACATTCCTGAAGAGGGAGTCACAAGGAGACAGAAAATAACAACAATGAAAAAAATAAAACTTATAATGACAGGTGGTGACTTGCGCTTTGGAAGAAAAGCAGAGTTAAGGCAGAGAGGTCAGGAGTTTGCCTCTGTGAGCCCCGAGTCTGTCTCCTCAGCTCAGTGTTTTGCTTGGGTTTCCCGCCAGAACCAGGGTCCAGTAAATATCTCCAGGCAGAAAGCTCGGGCTCCATTGGACTTACTCCTCCTAAGGATGACAGTTGTCCAGTGTCCAACTGATGTTGATTCATATGTTTCGTCCAGTTTTCTAGTTGTTTATGGTGGGAGGGCTAGTCTGATGACCAGTTACCCCTTCATGATCAAAAGTAGAAGTCTTCTGGCTTAAATTTTAGAGGATGGCTCTGGTTGTTGTACTCACTACCTGCTATTTTCTGCCCTGGCTGTGCTAGTTGAATTACTTTCTCATCAGCTCTAGCTACCAAATCCAGTGGGCTCTTCTTAGGCCTCATCCTTTCATTAGCATTTGATTCTACTGGTCACCCTCCCCTTCCTGAAATCCTCTTTTCTTGTGGCTGTCTTAATGCTCAGAGTTATTTTTGTTTTGGCTTTTGTTTTTACAGTCACACTCCACTTCACGTGCTCATTTGAATATATACCAACTGCCCCCCTTGACTGCAAGCCCCTTTCAGCAGAGACATGGAATGTTCATTTTTGTGTACCAGGGCAAGTGTAGTGCTCTTGACTCCATCAGGGCTCTCAAGGAATGTTTATTGAGTGAATCTGAAACATAGTCATAAAAGACAGTGTATAAGAAACACCGTCGTTCTGAGGGGCACAGAGCCGGTTAGAGCTTTCTCAGAGTGACTAACCTTCCCTGTAGGCCCAAGTGTCAAACTCTCAGTGCAAAAACTTGGAGAGGCCTGGCCAAACCAGGGTCATGGGTCATCCTAGCACTTCCCAACCTTGTTAAGTCATGGCACGTGGAAAATGGTTATCTTTTTAAAGCATCCTGGAGTTGATAAGTGAGACCAGCCTTGGCAGGAGATGGCCTGGGAACTCTCAGCTTCTCAGTCTTGCAGGGCCCTTGGGAGGGTCACAAGGACTTACCAGCTGAGCAAGGAAAGCATGTGTGCCCTCAACAGGAGGATAGCCCTGCTAATAGCAATTCCAAGAAGGAGGCGGCTGGCTGGCAGGATGGGGCTGAAATTGGAAGGCTTCCATTAGAGTCCTTACTCATCACTTGTGAGTGTGGGTGAGTCCCCTCACCTCTCAGAGATTTAAAAGTGGGAAAACAATAATACCTATTTTTTTAGATTGTGAGGATTCAAAGGAAAATATGTACACAAGAGCATTTTGTATACTAAAAATTCCATACCGATGTTATTTCTTATTGTTGCTTCTATTACAGAATACGAATTTCTAGAGGGAAAGGAGCTAGTGGAAAGGACAAAGCCACCGAGGAAGTCTTCAGGATCAAGGGGGACGCATGAGGTTGGAACCCAGCAAAGGGCACCATCTTTCCTGAGATAGGGGGCAAAAAGAAGAGAGGAAAACATACTGAGTTGGGGCATGTTAATGGGGGGGGCCATTTAAATCTAACCACTTTGAACTTCTCAGGAAAGTTAAAAAAAAGTGTTGTTTGTTCAAACTTAGGTGACACTGGGAACTGAAGGCCCCTGAAGAGGGTTTGCAAGGACTTCATTTTTCTTTTTTTTTATCAGACGCGAGGCACGTGGGATCCTAGTTCACCAACCAGGGATCGAACCTGTGTCCTCGGTAATGGAAGCACAGAGTCTTAACCACTGGACCACCAGGGAAGTCCCCTGGAATGACTTCATTTTATTAACCCACGTGTGATGGTGGGTGGCAGAGGAGGGAACTGGGGCTGTTTGTGGGGTCGGTAGAAAAGGGAGACCCCCGCAGGCTTTCACATGTGGGTGGAGCAGGGAGCAGAGTCTGGGAAGAAAAGCCATTGACTGAATATAATCATCTTTTCTCTACTTTCGTTCATTTCCTCAACTTTCTCATGTCCCTTCTTTTTCCATCCACTGACCATAATAGAGGCAGTTTTAAAGACATTAGTCTTATGACTTGTATTTATTGAACTCACTATTACTTTAAAAGCTTGGAAGTTGAATGCTTTGTCTTCCTCTCTCTCAGAAAAAGAAATTAATAGTGATAGTGTTTTCATTTCCATGTAGCCAGTAATGATTTTTTTAGTGGATCCTTTATTACACTTGTAGGGGGAAAAAAAAATCTCCCCACCCTAAGACTATTCCTATAATGGTTAAAATATGTGGCATTAATGGCTCTTCTTTAATATTCATTTAACACATGGAGTGCCATTTTCAACTTTTATTTCCTGTGCAGCATTCTTTCTGGAGAGGCAAAAATCTCTCTTTTGACCATCTTTCCCTTGATGCTAAGGACACACAATGGTTAGATCCTCCCAAAGGTCATCTGCCTTGTAGTATGTCCTGTAGCCAGTGCTGTCCTAGGAAGAGGAGGGTTTAGGTTCAACAGCTGTTAAGCACCACTGTCCCAACTCTGAGTACACTTTGAGTGGTTGTGATGATTCTCATAAATAATAGATTTCCTAAAACTATTGCTTTGGTCCTCATGCTGTAATTTCATTTGTCCCTATTCTCATGACCATGACTGCACTACTTATTTATTACGAATACCTTCACACAAGCACACTTTCTCGTACGATTTCTGGAACAATCAGGACCACATCTCTATCTTTGGCCTCCAACAAGCAAAGGATTAACCCTCTGCCATCTCTCTGTTTATTGAAGTCTGAGCCAAGAGATCATTTCTGAAGTTGAGTTTACTTATTTGGCTTTGCTGTTTGAAGTTAATTTATGACATGGCCCAACTAACTTATCTCCTTACCAGCCCACAGGTTTAATTTTGCAAAGTGGCAAGGGAATAGTATGTAAGTATAGAATGGTCTTAGGCTTTCAAGTGCTATATTTATCTTTCTTCCTATGGTTTTAAATATCAACCATCAAGTCAATAAGCCACTATTTGGCATTATTATTCAATATGCAAATGTGTCTTCAACAAAATGGGCATTTCTGATGGCCATAGATTACGTCAAGCTACTGGGTTATTTGTTGAATTCCACATTTACACAGGAAATCAGTTTAAGACATTAATTGCATGGAGTTTCAAAATACCCAAACTCAGATATTTGCATAAGTCTATTCAGTTTAATCCATGATTCTCTATCAAGATCATATTCCGTAGGAATCTCATTTGGTATCAAAATGAATGACTGTCAGGAAGTTAGACTAAACTTTTCTCATTGCAGTGCATTTAGTCTACCATAATACAGACAGTTTTAAAACTTTCTCCTAAGAATTTGAAGATTCATTAAAAAATTTGTAACAACTTTGCCTCCTCTTCCCATGATTGTTTGGTGCAGTCTTCCAATGTCCAAATGAGCCTCCTGCTTTTGTGGAGCGATTAGAAGTCCTATTTGCTGTTTTGTTCTCCATCCCAATTCCTGCCATCAGCCTGGGTTACGTCATTGTCCAGGTGAGGATCCATTAAACACCCTACCTCACAGCTCTTTAATCTCTTGTAGGCCAGTGACCTTGGTCTCTCTCTCCCCAAATCTTTACCAAGACCATCCCCTGGACTTCGTTAGCGTCAAGAATCACCCCACCTTTGAAACACCACTGTTCTCTTTTTAGACTACAATCTTCTATTCTTTCAGCTCTAGTTCTCATTTTATACCTTGGAAGGCTCTTTTCTCAGTCTAACTCACTAATGCCACTTTCTCTATTTCTTACCATGCTACTGAAAAAAAACGATATTGATTGTAAAATACATCATCATTTTACCACCACTAGGGAAAATAAGGATGCCAATTAAACAAGAGCACAGTGAGTTCTTATGGCTTAGAAAATTTTTTAATATTTATTGAAAGAGCTTTTCTAGACTTAGGCACAGTTTTTATTATGTATCACTCTCGTGCATCTATTAGTAAGGGAACTTGACTACAATAGTGTCTGAATTTTCTGAATCATTTTTCAAAGCAGAGTCATTGATACCTATGGTTTGCCACACAAAATCTTCCTCTGTGTTATCCCCAGCATTGGTGATGTAGCAATTTTTAAGAGAGAGAGAGAGTGCCACTATTGTCCCTGTATTTTTTTTCCAAGACAATGACAGCCACTCTGCAAGTTTCGATGCTGACATATTATTGATCTTACCAGAAAGTATCAATGGAAGGTTTTTTGACAATTCTAAGGGCTTGTATTTCTTCCTCAAATGGTCTTCAAATGATTTGTTGACTGAAATGTCAAGGAGATGCCATGTCCAGTCATGACACCAGAAATAACAATCATATCATTACACTTTGTAGCAAGCTTCTCTTTAACTGTTAATATACAAGTCCATGAAATGCATCAAAAGCTAATTATTGGGTGGGTTGTGTGAGGTTCATGGAGGGCTATTCCAGATGACATTTAGTGATTTCTACTTCTTTCTTTCCCTGTGCTCTGGGGGGATCGCTTTTGGCCCAGGGAAATCCCCTCCCCTTAACTTTGAGAGGCCCTCTTCTGCTGTGAATTCCTTTCCCCTTTAAGCTAAGCTTGTATTTTACACTCCTCTTTCTCTTCCCTTCCCCTCTGTTCCTTTCTTTTCTATGCTCTTCTTTTCTCTTCCTTTGTTTTCCTGAACAATTTGGTCCTAAAGCTGTTAGCTGGTGCAGAGCAAGGTAGGTGTCTGAACCTAAGGTAGGGGTGTGTGTGTGTGCCCCAGAATGGGCTAGAGGAGCCTGAGCAGGGTGCTCATGGGGACAGCCTGCAGCCAGTGTCATAGACTGAGCGAGGTGAGGAGGACACCCGTGCAGGGGAGGGGACAATAGGAGAGCTGGGGTTTGGGTTACACATGGTAGACTGACCAAAGGTAACCAGAGAGCCAGGTTTTTTACTATTGGATAATGGACGTACTGATATGGAAAAGGAGAAAATTAGAAGGAACTCAGTGCCATTACACTGGAACCAGCAGTATCAATATGTGTCAAAAAATGTGAATAGATTAACAAAGTAGAGATACAGGGAATTCCCTGGTGGTCCAGTGGTTAGGACTCAGAACTCTCACTGCTGTGGCATGGGTTCAATCCCTGGTCGGGGAACTAAGATCCCACAAGTCATGCGGTGAGGCCAAAAATAAATTAAATTAAATTAAAAAAAATTAAAAGTAGAGATACAAATGTGCGTAAGAATCTATATATGTTTGTATGTGTGTGTAGATGGATTTGCACAATGCACAAATATATTCCCTGTACACTGAGAGGGCTTAGAACACTCCAATAATATGAGCACATCTAGCTCCCAGGATGTAGCTTCTAAATACTATTCTCCACAAAAAGGGACCAAGGATCCTTAGAGAAATGACTGATTTCAGGGCTGGTAGGGAAAGTACAAGATGAGTCTGGGATACCTCAATGCATGCCAGAAAGCAAGGAAGTGTTTCAAGAATGACACATCCTTGTCCAAAAGCCACAGAAATTAGCCTGAAGGGGCTGCCACTGGCCAAATCTGGGATGGTTTAAGCACATCCATAAATAATAACAGTAATGGATTAAAACCAACTGAGTAAAGAAATCATGAATCCATTCTGATATAAACAAATGAATGAAGACATTGAAAGTTTGATGAGAAATAGCAAGTGTACTCATTCATTACATAGGGGAAACGAGTAACTTTAAAGTGAAGAACACTGACAGATACCACCTTAATCAAGCGATCAAAGCAAACAACACCAGTAATGGGATAAACTGAAATCATGTACCACCTGATAAGATGCAATAAGAAGAAGGTAACGTCACAGTGATTTTCCTGCCAAAGATGCATAACCTGACTCTAATCACGAGGGAATAACAGACAAACCCAAACTGTGGGACATACAACAAAATAACTAACCTGGAATCGTCAAAACAGTCAAGGACAAGAAGGCCGGGAAAGAATGAGGCCCAGTTCCAGGCTGAAGGATGCCTGACAACTAAATGTAGCCCAGGATTCTGGACAGGATTCTTTTGCTAAAAACAATTGACGGGACACTTGGCAAAACTGGACTGAGAGTGGAGGACTGGATGGTAGTAGTGTTGCAAGTTAATTTCCTAATTCTGTGGTTATGCTCTGCTTCTGTGGGAGAATGTTCCTGTTTGTACGCAATACATACTAAAGAATTATGTATTCTGGGGCTTCCCTGGTGGTGCAGTGGTTGAGAGTCCGCCTGCCGATGCAGGGGACGCGGGTTCATGCCCCGGTCCAGGAAGATCCCACATGCCGCGGAGCGGCTGGGCCCATGAGCCGTGGCCGCTGAGCCTGTGCATCTGGAGCCTGTGCTCCGCAACGGGAGAGGCCACAACAGTGAGAGGGCCGCGTACCGCAAAAAAAAAAAAGAATTATGTATTCTTTACATAAGGTGATGGGGCATCAGATCAGCAACTTAGACATAATAGAGAGTTAAAGGGGTAAAGGTTTTTTTTCATTTGTACTGTAATTTCAGCTTTTCTGTATGGGATGTTTGGGATGTTTCAAAATTAAAACAATAAAGAGAGAGAAAGAAAAATATTGCCACCTGCTTTCACCCCAGGTATTTAAAATTGCATTTATCTCAACTAGAAATGACCCCGCTTCCAGTTTGTTCTTTCCTCAATTCTCAATTTTGGTTATGGGTATTTTTACCTAAGCATTTACTAAAGCTGGAAACCTTGGAATCATTCCTAATGTCTCCTTCTCTCTCACTCCCACATCCAAGCTTTATCTCTTCTGCCTTGGAAATATCCCTCAATTTGAACTGATCTTTTCCACCCCCATTACCACTGCCTTGGCCTCTTTCTTTGTCCCTGACATCACCCACCAGTCTTCCTGCTTCCAGCCTCTCTCTTCCACAGCCCCACTGGCAATTATCTTACTAAAAGGGAATCTTTTCATGTCAGCCCAGTGCTCAGAGACATCATCTGGCTGGCAAGGGCTTTCAGGATAAAACCTAACATTAGTAGAGTAGTTTTCCAAGCCTTTGTCAGTCCTAACCACCCACAGCCATCTTCTCTCCTGTCCCTCCAGAAACACTGCCACCAGCTACCCACACTTCTGGACCTTCTCTAGACCTACCTACCCTTCCTTGACTTTGTGTTTTTATGGATGTTGTCCCACTCCCTAAAATGCTTCCTGTGCCACCTTTAAAGTAGGGGACATAAATTGGAAGGCCCACACACTGAATCTGGCCCCCAGAATATTTTGTCTGTCTCCCCGCTAAAAGGGGGAACATGCATCCATTAGGTGGGGAACTTGGTCTGCAGCTCATCCCGAAGCCATCCACGTGGACTTCACACCTTCATCTGAGTTGGATCTTTCAACACTCATCTCTTTTGAAGCCCTTCCTGACCTCTCCCTCTTCAAGCCTCCGTTCATCACCTGAAAATAGCACTACTCACATCATCCTGAGGTTTCTGCTGCACGTTGCTCAATTCTATGGGCATCTCAGCAAGAACTGTGGCACCAACCTAAATTCTATGGAGGGAAGTCTAGACAGATATTGGGAAACACTAGATAGAGATTCAGAAGTGATTTGCTCCTTACCTGGAACATTGCTGAACTCCAAAGGTATAATATGAAGCACTCATTTTCATATGATCCCAGATCATACATCTTTTAGAGGAAACTTCCAGAGGGAAGACGACTTTGAAAATGTCTTTCATCTTCTTTGGGAAAGTGGTGATCCTAAACATTTGACCTGGATGGCAGATTTTGTCTAATTATGCCTTTTGGTGAGTTGTGAAGCAGAATGTGAGCTTTTGCTTAATTTTGGTGTTGGCTGATTCCATTTCTGTTTCAGGTCTGCTGGCCTTTAGACAGAGAGAAAGCAGATGAAGAAGCATTATCTCTGTATATGATTATCGCCATCCGGCGGGGCAGCAAACATATTTCTGTTACAATAATTAAAAAGCCTTTTGGTTATCTGAGTCAATATCAAACTTTGGCTCCCCATAGAAATGAACAAAAGGATTTGCATGATTCCACCAATCCTATGTGAATGTTTATTTTTTGCTAATATTTTTGAATTATGTTCTCTCACAACACTTTTTTAGAGGGTTTGAGAAATTAAGAAGCACAACAAGCAGACAGATAGAAATGCAGAAACGACAAAAGTACTCACCACGTGTATTCCCTGGATCCATTCATAGTTCTGTTTGCTCCCATCAGAAATTAGAACTCATAAAAGCCAGCCACCAGCACAGGGATGGCAAACAGATGCCAGATACATGTGGTTCCCTTTAAGAACCGTCTTCTGTGGGGTGTTCTCTGTGCTTCTGACAGTCCTCTCTGTGTGTCCACTTCTCAGATTCCTTAGACGAAAGCAGGCTCTTTTTCCTTCCTGCAGTGGGCAAGAGGGAGATGGGCTGAAAAGAGGAAGGGAGTGTGAGAGGCTGCAGCTTTTGTAGTCATCAGGGAGTGACACTCAATTCCTAAACCAGATCCCTTGTCCATCTACGGAGAAAGACATAAGTTGCTAAGTCAAATTCTGGGGATGGTCAAAGTTAGCAAACTCTGTTTCTTCATTTTATTGTTTTCTATTGGATAGAGTTGGTAGAAAGTTTCAATTTCTCAAAATCTAGAAATAGGGTTTTAAAAAATTCATTATGTAATTAGAGATGGTGGTGTTAACCCTAATTATGTTTCAGATGGGACAATCTGTATATAGACTTTTTGGTGACAAGTGGGCTTACTGGTTTAAAAATGTTGAACTCAGAAACATATAATAAGCCTTGTCTCCTAATTTGTTTTTTTAAATTACCCAACAATTTGAATTTGTGATATATATATATATACACACAGTCTACATGTCTAGATATCTAGATGTCTCTGCCTAGACCCATATATTAGGACCCTTTTAACCTGTGAACATGGGGGTAAATAGCATGCTTCTTGGCCAACCTATCTTGTTGCCTTCATTGATGTTCTATAGCCTCCAATTCTGAGATGCCATCACATGCAAGATGTACCATCAATCTAGTAACTTTTCAAGAGGAAACACCCCCATTACATTTAATATGCATTGGATTTTATGATAAATCCCTATTTTAGAAATTTTGTTAAGTGGCAGGGAGAAGGAAGGAGAAATGCATCTTAAAATGGGGGTAGAAAAATCAATACTTGGAGAGAGCTTGTTTTTACCAAATTGGTTCAACTACAACATAGCACACATTTTAAGGACATAGAAAGATCTCCTAGAACCTGGTGGCAGGACGTACAGGAAGACTTCATAAGAACCAGGCAGTCACTGGGCAGTAAGGCTCAGGTGCTGGTGAGGTCTTCCCTCTGCAGGTCTCTCTAGGTCATCTTTCTGCAGACCTTCCCATTCACCACTCCGAATTTCTGCCCGCCCATCATTTCAGCTTTGACTTTTCACGGTGCCAAATTTGGACTCCATCTGACTGATTCCTGCTGCTCAGAGACTTATTCTTAAAGTGTTCCAATATTTAATAGGGGGAATCAGATTGGCTCAGCTTGGGTTAGGTCTTCTCTCTTTGTCCAATCAGGGTTGGCCATGGAGTTGGGGTCACCTAATAAAAACAGGGGCACATAGACTCACTTCATCAACGTATGATGATCTAGGATCTCTAAATATGGGAGGGGAGATAATGATTATCATTGCATGAAAATCATGGATGTGTAGGGAAATGTTCAAATCCATAGATTTTGGAGTTAAATGAAAGGTGGTCATAAGCACCTTGGTTTCTATGTAAAAATAACCAAAACTGTTCTGTTTACTGCTCACCTAACTAGTGCCTATTGTTTTAAAATGTGAAGCTCCATCCTCTAGGCTATAAGCTAGATCCTCTGATGTCTAAAATGTCAGATATTTAAAACTACAGGACACTGGGTTTATATAATATACAATTTGTGTGACACACTCTCCTTACTTAAGTTTTTAATTTTAATGCAAAACATAGAGTGAAACAGGAATTTTCTTCCAGTGCTTGTGGGAGTGTCAATTGTCTGATCCTTTTAGAAAGCAATTTGGAAATGTGTATGTATCAAGAACATTAATGGTCCATCACTTCATTTTGAATTTACTTTGAGTCTTCTTTGAGCTGGTCACACAGTTGGTACTCAATGAAAGCTTGTTGAGAAATTACACTTGGGCCTCTGTATCCACGGAGTCAAGCAACCAGGGATTCAAAATATTTGAAAAAAAATTCTGGAATGTTCCAAAAAGCAAAACTTGAATTTGCTGTGTGGACGCTATTTACATTGCATTGGGTATTATAAGTAACCTAGAGATGATTTAAAGTATACAGGAGGATGTGTATAGGTTATGTGCAAATACTATCTCATTTTATATAAAAGAAATGAGCGTCTGTGGGTTTTGGTATCCGAGGGGTTCCTGGAACCAATCCCCCTCCGATACTGAGGGACGACTGTTGTTTACAGTTTATACATCGTATCTTTTCATGCTTTTCTGTTTAACTGGCCTTACTGTGTACGGCATATTGAGCTTATGTTTTAATGAATAAAACAACATTTGAGAGAGCAGGATAAATGTGTGCATGCAGTTTGGGCAATTGGATCTAGATTGCCTGAAAATGCAGCTCTGTGCTCAAGTTGGCCTGTGAATACAGGTGTCCAATGTGAGCTTTAGGATGTGATGATTGAAGGCAAACCTGGGGAAAGGGCACTGATGAGAGGTTGAGGTTTTATTATGTCCACTCTTGAGTGAAATTTCATCATCTCAGAGTTTTCTTGGTCTGGCTCAACTCACTTTCACGGGCAGCCAGAACTCAGCACCTTACCCACCGTGCAAAAGGCCCGTCTCTTTCCTTCGACACTGGCTCTTTGTCAGCAGTTGGAGAGAAGGCTGTGAAGTAGACTATTTCTTCAATGCTATAGCCTTAAGCACTCCTCTCCTGTTCTACTCTTGCTCCCACGTATTTTATGGTATTCCACCTACACCAACTTGTTTCTGTGGGATTTTCACTTACAAAGTCTTCCAAGAATGAGATGATGTGTTTGTCCTTCCGGGTTAATATGGTAGATCTTTTTTTTCTTCCAGTTTTACTGAGATAAAATTGACATGTAACATTGATTCCTTAAATTAGGTGTATGACATGATGATTTGATACATGCACATACTGCAAAATGATCATCACAATAAGTTTAGTTACCATCCATCACCATACATAGTTACAATTTTTTTTCTCATGATAAGAACTTTTTTTTTTTTTTTTGCAGTACGCGGGCCTCTCACCGCTGTGGCCTCTCCTGCTGTGGAGCACAGGCTCCAGACGTGCAGCCCCAGCGGCCATGGCCCACGGGTCCAGCCGCTCCACGGCACGTGGGATCACCCCGGACCGGGACACGAACCCTGCATCGGCGGGCAGACTCTCAACCACTGCGCCACCAGGGAAGCCCTCGTGATAAGAACTTTTGACATTTACTCTCAGCAACTTTCAAATGTACAATACAGTATTGTAAACTAAGTCACCATGCTATGCATTATATCCCAAGAACTTATTTATCTTATAACTAGAAGGTAGATCTTATAGATCTTATAGACAACAGATCTAGTTATCTTACAACTAGATCAGGTCTTATGACCTGTTTCTCGGCACCCGTTTACAGAATTGCACAAAGTGGTTCCTGATTTTGGAGAGAATTTGTCATCACACGTTCTTGTGCACCCAGCAAGGTGTAGATCATCCCTTGTTTACTTTAGGACTGTTGTTCCCAAGGCAGCAGTGGAGATTGGTGAATGCCAAGATTCTGCTTCCTCATTACAGACAAGTTCGGCCAGCTGCCATCTTTACATATGGTTTGCCAGAAGTGAGACAAATCTAACTTGAAATCCCCATCCTTCTGGGTATGCAGACATACAAATGCATGGTAATAACATTTTCTGTTTGACATATTAAATTTAGATGTTTTTAAAATAATGTGGAAAGTCATCACTGAGTAGAAGAACTCAGTATGTGACCATGAAATTACTTAAAATAACTTAAAAATTCAGTATTAACTGACTCAGATTTTTGATTAGGTTTCTGAGATTCTAATGAAATCTTTTTTTTTTTTTTTTTTTTGTGGTATGCGGGCCTCTCACTGCTGTGGCCTCCCCCGCTGCGGAGCACAGGCTCCGGATGCGCAGGCCCAGCGGCCATGGCTCACGGGCCCAGCCGCTCCGCGGCATATGGGATCCTCCCAGACCGGGGCACGAACCCGTATCCCCTGCATCGGCAGGCGGACGCTCAACCACTGCGCCACCAGGGAGACCCTC
Organism: Mesoplodon densirostris; assembly: GCF_025265405.1. NCBI lineage: Eukaryota > Metazoa > Chordata > Mammalia > Artiodactyla > Ziphiidae > Mesoplodon > Mesoplodon densirostris. The sequence goes on from NC_082661.1 coordinate 228,887,787, forward strand.
TAATGAAATCTTTAACAAGATCTGTCATGAGAAATGCCAGCTGCCCTTGGCAGGTTTGCATGATCTTTACTAGATAATACTTTGCTAAAGGCCACTAGAGATCCCATGCAGGTACTTCTTTTCTCATCAAGATTCCCATGTCTTTACATTACAAAAAAAGCCAGTTAGATTGGGGGATTGAGGAGAATTTGTGAAGAGGAGTAAGGAAAAGAAGACAATGATTTTATCTACAATGGTTGTGAAATAAAAGTTCCAAGAAGACCCCTGCCAAACATCAGCATAAAGATGAGTTGGTGTAGTTCAATTTACACTCAGTGTTCAAAGTGTAATTCTAACTCCTTTCCTGCTAAAATTTGTATTTTCTAAGAATTGATGATAGAGTGACAAGATGACCCTTCTGGTCTCCAGTTAGTTCTAGGCCTTAGTGTACAGAGCCCTTTTCTCCCAAGGCCAAGGGGTAATTTCAAGTTTAACTCCCCATTCCAGACACTTTAGGGCTCCAGGAAGCCTTGGCCTTGTGTCCCTTTGTCCTTGAGTTCCCACAGAACGGCAAGCAGATCTGCCTACTGGGTCACAATGCAGAATGTTAGCCTGCCAGAAAGGCAGGGAGACTTCTATTAAGATTTCTATCACCCACCTGTTTCTGTTGTCAACTCCTAAGTTCAGCAACAAAGGGGAACTTTCACTCCATCCCTGCATTGCATTGCTCCCTGGAAGTAAGAAAGTGTTGGTATTAGGACAAGAGGAGCCCGGCTTCCCCGAGTCTCGTGATCACTAAAGGTATAGCGGGTGACCAGAGAGCTTTCCCTGGGAATCACTCTGAGGCACTGAGGCAGATTTGAAACTAGTCCCTTATTGTTCAAGGTCAGGAGAAGAGCAATAGCCGACGTCAATGCCAGCTGCATGTGTGAAGTACCCTCAACCCCACATTCTGCATTAACAGTCATATAGAAACGAGTCAGAATCTCAAATTTGGTATGCCATATGTTTCAATCCTGCTCAAGTAAATAGTTTTGGAGAAGGTAAACATTTCACTCTTCCTGCCAACGTTAAGACATTTCAGTTTCTCCTTTCTGGTGGATAGAGCAAGAGACAAAGGAAGTGCCGGTATTCAGCCTGGACTGTTGTTAAACATCTATACTTAATGTCATTACTCTGTCACCAGGCAAAGTCGTAACAGAGAACACTGGATTTTTACCTTAACTGCTTGGTAAGCTACATAAATACTTATAATCCAAATAAAGATATATTAATGTATACAGCTACAGAGGGGGGTTTTGGGTTTATGTTTATTTTGTTTACTTCTTTGACTTCAACCATTTTTCATATATAACATTTTATACGTGGATATAAAGCCACCTTTTTTTTTTTTTTTTTTTTTTTTTTTTTTTTTTGCGGTACGTGAGCATCTCACTGTTGTGGCCTCTCTGGTTGCGGAGCACAGGCTCCGGATGCGCAGGTTCAGTGGCCATGGCTCATGGACCCAGCTGCTCCGCGGCATGTGGGATCCTCCCGGACCGGGTCACGAACCCGTGTCCCCTGCATCGGCAGGCAGACTCTCAACCACTGCACCACCAGGGAAGCCCCCAAACCACCTATTTTTGTATGTGAAAGTGTTTATTCTCTGGAAAATTTTTAAATGATGCTTTCCTGAGTTTTATGTTTTTTAGCAGTTTTTCTTTTTAAGTTTTCTATCTTATTCAGCAGAGGAGAATTCAACAAAGTTCTGTAAAGTATTGTTTAACTTAAAAATTGGCTGTGATTACATTTACAATGCTTACTTTCTCTTCAGTTAAATGCATTAAATACTATTGTTTCAATGGCCCTTGCTGTGTCAAACTGTTATTTCTGGCATTTCAATATAAGCATGAGGTCAGGAAGAATAGAGAACACCAAATAAATTTCTCAGCAGGAATTCCAGCTTCCTTTCTCCTATATGTTCAGACTTCTGATTTCCAGGAGGAGAAAGGGAAATCTTATAGGCAGATAAAATTTCTGAATTCTTCTATCATTTCTGCTCATGGCTTTAAGAATGCTAAATGTATGGTATTCTCTGCCATAGCGGATAGTTTTGTATAGTAGAGGCTAACTATAATTCTTCTTGGCTTATACAGAGCCAGATAAAAATTCTAAAATAAAATGTTTTTTAAGCCCTCAACTTATACTCTCTCTGAATCCTTTCTTATGTAATTCTCCTACAGGAAAACCTCTCACCACGACATCTCATTTCCAGAGCTCCCATCCACTGGTGCTTTCCAAACTCTGATGTCTGAATGTCTTTAAAAATGTTTAATCTTCATCATGCGTAAAACAACGTGGAGCAGTCTGACATTGTTTGTCTTTGTGTGGTTGAAAAAATGCAAAAATAAATTGTTTGTATGGTGCTGAAAATGGAGGTTGGGATTAAATTGACCTCAGGTTAATGATAGGATGAAGATCAACTGTCAAGTAGCAAGAAAACGCTACAGCCTTGGCAATAATTAATGTTGAACAATGATTGGAGTTCAGATTTTTGTAATGAGAGATGATATGCTGTTCTGACTGTCCAGAGGTCAATGTTACTTGATTTCCTATGGTTAGGGGTAAATAAGGAGGACTTTCTAGTAAAAACAATGTAACTGGATACAGTGAGCCTGCAGTGACCCAAGGTTCATGGGGGATATTGTTAGTATGTACAAAGAGTTTATAAAGTATGTATCAACTGATATTTTATGGAATTTGGTGCCTGATGGGGGTGCAGAACTAGGGAGGTGTTTCTCTAACTGTAGGAAACAGACCAAGATTACAGTTTCCAGAGTCCCCATGTGTTGGCTATTATCCTGTAATTCTAATGAATATTTTCTTGAATCCTTCATTTTCTGAATGGCACCATTCTTCCCATGATATATCATCAGTTGTCCTTGCTCTGATAATGTGTTACATCACTATATCATTAAAGCAACAGATGTATTAGAGTAATACATTATCAGAACAAAGCACTCTGGTGGTGATGTATTTCATAAAAGATGGCTCTATCTTGGGCAGAACAGGTCCGGAGGCAGAGTCAGTTCAACAAGACAAAGGTGAGTCCATGGCACACGTTCGTTGGCACCTAACACTCAGCTCCAGTTGTATGTAGTGGCCCGAGTATAATGCTCATTCTTATTTCTGTTGGCCCATTGACTCTTCATCAAAATCCTTGGGTGTGGTGAGTCTCGTTTCTGAAAAACAGAGTGGAGTGAAAGTCTTCTGTGACAGCGTATTGTTTGTAGGCAATGGATTGTCTACACAGAATGGCAGCTGTATTTGCTTTCCCTGCCATCTCACCAGAAGCATCATTTTCCTTCAACACTTTATCAAGTCCTTTAACCAGGACAGGTGCTTTCAAAATCAAACATTTGGTCTACAAGTAAAGAGAACAAGTTTACAAGATGCTCAATATCTCCAGAAAAACTAAAATAGAAAAAAAAGGTAAAGAGAGAAAACCAATACACTTCATCTAAGATGGGCATATGTGAATTCTGCCACAAGTGACCGGAGAGATGGTACCCAGATGGGAGCAAATATGGAGAACTTCAATACTTGCTTAGTGCACTTTTAGATAAAGATGGATTTTTCTTTAATAGTTTGTCTTTCATCATCTTCATTCTCTCAATAATTGGTTTAGGAACTCAGGATATGGGGAGGGTTGGACCAGAAAGCCATTCAAATCACATTTGGTATGTTGACATGTTTACAGGCAGATAGGGCCATGGCTGGTGCCACCACCAGTGCTGGGATTTTTATGGCAAAACCCCACTTGCATTATTGCTGTCATGGTACAGAAATCAGATATTTTTGGTCACCATTACCCTTTGCAGCTACTAGGCTTGACTTGCAAAAAGTTCAAGGAAAGGAACAGAATATGTATAATACCTAAGAGGCATACTGGCTAGAAGCTGCAACTGATGGGAAGATTTCCATTATTCAGGGTGTGGGTGATGGGGGGGTAATACTCTCTAGGTACTGACCTCTTCCACCTGAGTGAGCCTGAGAGAAAGGGTTATTCATTTAAATTCTTTCCCTGGCAGAATCCTCTCAGGGCTGTGAGATTCTCCATCCCCTCACTCCCCCCACCATTCCAGGAGAAAGCAGTAATCACTTCCTACTAAGAGCCTGGGGCAGCAGTCAACACCTTGAGAAAACAGCTGCAATTTAGAGAACGGCATCTCATAAGGGGTTTCCTTTGGCACTTGAAGGAAGGATTTGGGAGTGTCCAAAGTGGGAATATATGTACTTGCTAAGGTGATTTTATGGTAATTGTTGTGACTCTTTGTCACATGACTTTTGCCTAGCCCCTTGGTGTGAGATGTTTGTTAACTGGGCATTTCCTGAGTGGATGACTTAGATGAACAGATGGATCAATCCCTTAATGGCTTGAATGTCTCTTGATAGATTACCAGACATCCCAGGAGAGAGGAGTAGAAGGAGAGAGCTATTGTTTTACTAATTCTAGTTCCTTGTCTGGAAGTTACAGAGCAAAATACACATGAGTTACATGCTTGAAAGAGAAAGAACTTTGAGTAGGACTCATTGGAAAATGCCAGCCTTAAATAGAAGACACAGAAACAGGCTTGTGAGAACAATTATCTCCCACATGAACTTGGGTTCCATTGTGTGTGTATTTGCAGTGACCTTGCCACTGTCATTTAGTACTTGATGATATGAGAAATAACTGAGTTCCATTTTTTACGTTTGAACAGAATAAACTCAGTCCCCACAAGGGGACTGATACATCCAGTCTCTGAGGCACCATAGATTAATTCATTGATTTTAAATATTTTACAAAATGTACCCATGAAAAGGCTAGAAGCATATATCCATCAATTAAAAATTAAACAATCAAGGCAAAACAGAACACATACACATATGAACTCAACCATGTCATCCATTACTATGAATAAGCCATCAACAGGAGACCAAGGAAAGACAAATAACTTACATCAGGCCTGCAAGTGAAATACATTTACCAGACCACTTAATAAATGCTTTTTGACATTTAAGAGCCTGCTTCTATGTGGTCCTGTACCAAGAGAGATTTACGCATACATACTGTGTACATTCTCAGAACTTATGGTCTAAGAAAGAACCGAACAGTCCACTGAGGGCTCCATGGTATCCTCTACTAATAGGAAGTTATTTTAAAATATAACAAATTAATATTGTTGCCTTTTGGGGTTTTCTTACATCATAATCTGAATTTGGAAGATAGATGAATGAGAAGATAGATGAATTAGAAGGCTCACATCAAATGAGTATGCAGTGACCCACAGATATTTCTAAGGGAAATGCAAATTGTTTCCAACTTCTAGGGCAATTTGGCAATGCATATTTAAAGCCTTGAAATTTTTCATTCTCATTGGCCCAGAAATCCTACTTGCAGGAATTTATTTTAAAGAAATAATCATGGAGTTTGTAAAGATTTAGCAACAAGAATATTCATTTCAGCATTGTTCACAATAGCCCCCATTTGTGAACAGTCTAAATGTTCAAAAATACAGGATTCTTTCAATCTATTACAGGATATTCATATAGTCAAAGCCTATCAAGTTCCTAACAAAATAATGAAGAACGATTAATGACATTATAAGATGAAAGAAGTATGCTGCAGACCAATATTACTGAATCATCACTTTGTGGTTAAAAAATTACACATACAAATTTACATATATACTCTGACTTCTGTGTTCATGTAGACAGCACAAGACTGCAAGGAAACACAACCAAATATTAATAATGACTATCTCTGTGTGGTGAAATTGTTGATGAATTTCATTTTATTTTTGCCTACTTCTTGTATTATCTTCATTTCTAAATTGAACTATTTAAAACTAATAAAAATGTACTAAGGTAGGTGAAAACAAGTGTCAGTATGGCTGGGGAGGGGAGTGCCAAGGAGAAAAAGATGGAGATGGAGATAGAAGCTAGAAGAGCCTTGAAGGCTAAGCTAAGAAACAAGACATTTTCTCCATATACAGGGCATTTTATTGAAGTTATGTAAAATTGAACAAGTGCTATGTAAAACATTGGCAGTCTCACTTTATGTTCAAAACTGAAGATAATTGGAATCTCCCTCTCCCCCCATTAAAAACCTTCATCAAGAATCACACACTATCAGCAAAGGGAGCTCTACTCAATATTCTGTAATGGCCTATATGGGGAAAGAATCTAAAAAAAAAAAGAAGAGTGGAGATATATATATATATATATATACCTGATTCACTTTGCTGTACACTTGAAACTAACACAACATTGTAAATCAACTATACTCCAATAAAAATTTAAAAAAAAATTTTTTCTCACCTGTAAAATGTGGATAGTAAAGTCTTGAGAGTTTCATGAGATACTCAGGTAGTTGAAAAAGTATCTCAATAAATGGAAATATTATTTATTTTCCTCAAAAGAAACACAAAACCAAAACAGAATCACACGCTATCAAAGGTGGTGCGCTGAGCAGTCGGGAAGCTGTGTTCGCTCTGTGGTCATGGGGCAGCAGCCCCTTACCCGTCATCCTCTCTAAGTACCTGCTGAACCACAGCTCTTTACCTGCACGCGTAAGTCTGTGAGAGACCTGGTGGCTTCTCCTCTGTTACTTTAACATTTACTGCCATTATAATTTAAAATGTTCTTCATATCCAACCTATAATCCTGTAACAAGGTCACCCAAGAGTTCATTAAGTGGTAGAGCTGTAAAACACTCAGGAGAGTCAGGGACTTTGGTACAGAACTTGGATGTGCTAAATCTCCATTGAGAAGGCCAGACAAGTCTCATGATGCTCTGTGCTGTTAATTTAAGAGAGCACTTCAAAATATTAGAGAAAATACAGGGAAAATAAAAAGCAGTCTTAAAGCAAATATACATTACAACGTTTGCAGATTTATGCACTTCCAGATTCATCCCCCTCCTGCAGGCACTTTATATTCAGTCCTGTGGGAAAAGCAGGCTTGAATTATGTAAGTTTTGAGTTATATGAGGTCTCCAGGAATACATTCTTTGCATGAAATGTAACCATCTTGCGCAGTGGGGATGGGGTAGGTTGAGGGTGGTGGCGGCAGAACGGAAGGCAGAGGGGACCCTGAAAAGAGGGTGACAGGAGTATAGGGATTTAGAAGCTCAGAGGGGGAATTAGAGGGAAGAGAAGATGGGGGCTGGGAGACGACTGGGAAGGGGCAAGAAGGAATGAAAAGTGACTCAAGGCACTGGAGGAATCGATTTACATGCATCACGTGGCTTAACTTTCACAGCCATGAGATGTTATTTCTTCTTGGCAAGAGAGAAAAACAAATGGAGACCCCAAAGAGTCTTGCATGGAAAGACTCCTTTATTTATTCATCAATTTCTTTTTCATTCTTTAATTCTATTATTGTCGTTGTTGTTGTTTTCTCACGGCTTGTGGGATCTTAGTCCCCTGACCAGGGATAATGAACCTGGGCCCTCGACAGTGAGAGTGCGGAGTCCTAACCGCTGGACCGCCAGGGAAGTCCCTCTTTTCATTCTTTTGAATGCTCTAAAATGAAAATTTTGATTATAAAAGTAATGCATGCTTTAAAAAAACTTTAAATATTGAGGAAGTATTTAAAATAAAAAGTGGAAGTCCACCATCCAACAACTTCCTCGCCTCCCACAATTCAATTCTGCTCCTTAGAGAGAACTGTTATTAATGGTTGAGTTATGACCTTCTAGACATTTTTACACATGCAAAAAGATCGTTCTATACCAACTGTCTGAAACCTGCTCCCCCCACCCATCTAATCATAAGCTGTGTATACTGAGATATGAACCACCTTATCCTTTTTAAAAAAAATTAATAAACTTTATCTTTCAGAGGAGTTTTTGGGTCACAGCAGAACTGAGCAGAAAGTACAGCTAGTTCCCATATGGCCCCCAGCCCCACACGTGTACAACTTCCTTGACTATCCACATCCTGAAGCACAGTGGTCCACGTGTTACAATCCACGAACCTACACTGACACATCGTTATCACCTAAAGTCCACGGAATATATTAAGGTTCACTCTTGGTATTGTACCTTCTGTGGGTTTGGACAGATGTATAATGACATGTATCCACCATTATATGTTATACAGAATAGATTCCCTACTCTAAAAGTTCTCTGTACTCTGCCTTTTCATCACTCCCTTCCCCCAGCCCTTGGCAACCTCTGATCTTTTTGCTGTCTCCATAGATTTGTCTTTTCCAGAATGTCATGTAGCTGGAATCACACAGGTTACAGGTTTCCCTTGCATCCGAAAGTAGTTCCTATGAAGCCTTTTGTAAGCTGAAATTGTGTAAAGGGAAAAAGCATTTACCTTAGGACACATCTTGCTAACGGATGCACGAAATAAATTGAGATGAAGCACAGATGCCCACAGACACAGTTCAAAGCAATGGTGGCTTGTTACTGAGTTGCTGAGTGTGGTTCCTGGGAAGGAACTTGTTTGCTACAAAACAAACGCAGAACGCTATTTTCGCTTTTCACCTCTCTTCATAAAAGTGAAAATCCTCTTCGGATTTCTTTCTGTTAGTGAAAACAGGTACTAATGCAGGTCTTTCATCAAAATGAAGTAGCATACAGGGAACTTTCAAAAATGAAGGAGGCCTGTACAGCCTTTTCAGATTGGCTTCTTTCGTTTAGTGATATAGATTTAGGGTTCCTCCATGTGTTTTCATGGCCTGATAGCTCATTTCTTTTTAGCATTGAATAATATTCCACTGTCCGGAGGTACCACAGTTTGTTTATCCATTCATCTACTCCAGAGCCTCTTGGTTGCTTCCACGTTTTGGCAATTGGGAATAAAGCCGTGGAGACTTCCGGTTTCCTGTTCCACCTGTAAGGAGCTTGGAAGTTGCCGCTCTTACCTAACAACAAGTAAAAAGCTGAACAGACTACAAAATCAGCAAATCTTCTTGGATCCGCTAGAGAGGGGAGGACACAGAGCAAGCTGCTGCCCCCAAGATTGGAAAGTCAGACAGGCGAGTACAGAAGTCATAGCGTACTGGAGCAGAGACTCCCAATGAGCTATGCGCCATGCGTCAGAAAACCTGAATTGTAATTGACAAACAGTTGCAAGTTCAGAAGTTAAAAACTCCTGGGGCACCCGGTCATGAGGAGGCTCCCACAGTATTCTGAGTTATATCTCCAAGAACTTGACCAGATTCCCACAATAAATATCAGAGAAAAATCTCCTCGTGCTTCTTGCAAAGGGAGCAGGGAAAGGAACCATTTTGAAATAATGCCAGAGAGCTCTGTTCTTCTTAACGAGACCTGCCCTCGGGAGAATCTGGTTAACCAGAGCCTAATCATCAAACCTAACTGACCTGAGGAAGGGACATACCCCACCCACTCTAGCCATCCTGACACACACCTAAGGGGGGGAGAAAAAACGGAGACATACTTGTGAAGTGCACAGTCCAAAGGCACAGGCTCACTAAAAGACTAAAATCTAATCAAAGGACTATGGAATGCTTCTATGTGTACCTTTATATTTCAAGTGGGTTTCTTGTAGACCACATATAGTTGGGTCTTGCTTTTTGATCTGCTCTGATAGTTTCTGTCTTTCAGTTGGTGCATTTAGACTACTGACATTCAAAGTGATTATTTATAAAGTTGGATTAATAGCTATCATATTGTTACTGTTTTCTGTTTATCTTGTTCTTTGTTCTATTTTTATTTTCCATACTTTTTCTGCCTTTTGTGGTTTTATTTTTTTTTAACTTTTTAATAGTTATTTATTTATTTATTTATTTATTTGGCTGTGCCGGGCCTTAGTTGTGGCACTCAGGATCTTTAGCTGCACCATGTGAACTCTTAGTTGCAGCATGCATGCCAGATCTAGTTCCCCGACCAGGCCGACCAGGGATTCAACCCAGACCCCCTGCATTCGGAGCTTGGAGTCTTACCCACGAGGGACCACCAGGGAAGTCCCTGCCTTTTGTGGTTTTTAACTGAACATTTTATATGATTCTGTTTCTTTCATTCGTTAGCATATTAATTGTACTCCCTTTTTAAAAAACATTTTTAGTGGTTGCCTTAGAGTTTGCAACGTACATTAATAACTAATTCAAATGCACTTGCAAATAACATTATACCACTTCATGAGTCATGTAAATACCTTAGAGTAACAAAATAATCCTGATTCCTCCCTCTTGTCCCTTGTATCATTTTCTGTCATTCATTCACTTCTATATAAGCATACGTAAGCACATATGTATGTAAGACATATACATAAACATACATAATCAAATATATAGTTGCTATTATTATTTTGAACAAACTCTTACCTGCTAAATCAGGGGTCCCCAACCCCCGGGCCATTGACCGCTACCTGTCCGTGGCCTGTTAGGAACCGGGCTGCACAGCAGGAGGTGAGCAGTAGGCGAGCCAGCAAAGCTTCATCTGCTGCTCCCCATCGCTTCCAATCACTTGCATTACTGCCTGAACCATGTCCCTACCCCACCCCCCCATCCCGCCGTGAAAAACTGTCTTCCACAAAACCGGTCCCTGGTGCCAAAAGGTTGGGGAATGCTGTGTTAGATCAATTAAAATTAAGAAAAACAAAAGTTTTATTTTATCTTCATTTATTTATTCTCTGATGCTCTTCTTTTCCTTATTTAGACCCAAGTTTCTGACCTATGTCATTTTCCTTCTGTCTGAAGAACTTTTAACATTTGTTGCAAGGCAGGTCTACTTGCAACAAGTTCTCTCAATTTCTGTTTGTCTGAGAAAGTCTTTCTTCCTCCCTCACTTTTCAAGGATAATTTTACAAGGTATAGAATTCTAGGTTGGTGGATTTTTTCTCTCAACACTTTATTTTCCTCACCTCCTTTTTTGTTTGCATGTCTTTTGAACAGAAGTTGGATGTAATTTTTATCTTTGCTTCTCTATAGGTAAGGTCCTTTCCCCCACTCTGGCCTCTTTCAAGGTGTTTTTCTTTATCTTTGATTTTCTGCAGTTGGAATATTTTATGCCTAGGTGTGTTTCTTTTTTGTTTATTTTGGTTTTGTTTTCTGTTTGCCATATATTCTTCTTGGTGTTCTGTAAGCATCTTGGATCATGGTTTGGGGTCTGACATTAATTTGGAGAAAATTCTCAGTCATTATTGCTTCAGTGATTTGTAAGGGCCTAATTCCCATTTTAAATTCCTTCTGTTTAACACATCTGGGTAGTTTCTGTTTCTAGCAATGGATCCTACTAATTCCAAAACCTATAAAGTATTACCTGGTAATACAAGATAGTCAGGGTGTCTGGTTCCAGTTCCCCAGGAACAATTATTTAGTGAGATAAAGATCCATGAGCAAGTGATTTACTAAGGAAGTTCTTCCAGGAAAGACTAGTAAAGGTATGGGAGAAGCAGACAGGGGAGGGAAAGATGCCAAGCAAGCATGGGATCTCAGTAAAGACTGGCAGAGGGTGGTTTTCACCAATCCCACTGGGGAAGTTATGCTGAGTGTAGGGTAAGTGATACCTCAGAGTTGTCTTGCCCCCGGGCAAGGGAGACGGGTCTCTTATTCCCACCGCTGTCAGTCATTGGTTAAGAGCTGCCCCAGGGGGTGGGAGTTTTCAGGCATTTCCAGCTCTCTGTACTTGTGGGCAATGTGGTTCCAGTAGCAATGCTAATCCTCCAAAGAAGAACCGCTGGTGCTGGCTGTTGAACATGACAGCACATCAGAGACAAGAAGGGTGTACAAACATGGTAAGAAGGGGACTGAGGGGGTCTGGGCAGTGCCCAGGGCTGCACTGGGCTTGTTGCTAGACTGGGGCTGAGATTTTGGAGCATGGGCAATCCTCGGGTATAGCTGGTTCCGTTTTTTCTTGGTACAGTTTAGGGGTTAATCATAAAAACAAAATTGATGCCAAGGGGACAACATGAGCCACAGAAACAAGAAACTTGACTCAATCTTTACTTTTTAATTAGTTAGGATTGTCTCAGCCATTGAAGTTTGTTTGTCTTCTGTTTTGGTCTCATGAACCATTAACACATATTGGGCATCTGCTTTGATCAAGGCACTCTTAGGTGCTAGGGATACAAAAAGATGTAGAACCCAAGCTCACTGGCAAGACCCACTGAAGTCATCATGCTTCAGCCCTGCCTTCTCCCACTGTTCCCCATTTCTCTGTTCACATCTGGGCTGCAGTCGCATGAACTTGTGTAAACAGTTAGGATACGTTGCTCTTTTTCCCCAACTCTATGACTTCTCATCTGTCATTTCTTTATATTGAATACCCTTCATTGTCCATTTTGCAGTTTCTTACATTCACTAGGATCCAGCTTATGGCAATTTCTTGGAATGGACGCAACCACGTTCCCAGTTCCTCCTCCCTGTTCATTTCCCCTGTAAAGGAGAGAGATGATCTCTTCTGTAGCCTCCTTGGTTGCCATGGTTGACCATGTACACAGTCCTGGCCAGTGAAGCAAAGGGGAAATCTACATCCACTTGGGACTCTTGGGAAAGTTTCTGCTTCTAATAAAAGGGACAAGGACAAGAGTAGAGCTGCTGGGGCTGCCTCTTCCTCTTTCTTCCTCTCTTGAACATGGGTGGACCCAATGCTGGAGCTATTAAAGTCATTCTGTGTCATGAGGAAACAAGCATGAGGGCAGGCAGAGCTGACAGATGGAAAGAGCCTGGGATCATAATGGCAACCAGGATCTCCCAAGCTACAACCAACAACCACACGTCTCTGAGTTTCTTGATATATATATTAGACTTCTATTTGTTTAAACTAAGGGTTGGCAAATTATGACCCTGGATATGATTGCCATTTTTTTTCCTATTATTTGAAGCCAAAGAATTCTTAATCGAAACATGACTGAAGGATCACCTCTTCTGGGATCTTCTTCTGCTCCTCCATGTTATTAATGCATTGTATGTCTTTATAAATTATTTTATTCTTATCCCATCGAGCTGGAATAGCTGCCTAATTCCCTCTCCTCTAGGCTTTGGACCTGTGACAGGGAGAAACTGTGTGTTATTCATCCTACATATTTAACATCATTCCAGCCCCATGCTCCATTCTCAGAAAATGATCATTGAATGAAGGAAAGACATAGTGTCCCCTCTGTGGTGTACACTGAGGGCTGCCTCCCCAACAGCCAAGTCATCCCTTGGCTGCAGTGTTCTTTCCAACATGCTCGATGCCTAGTTTGGTCACTCTCCCTCCTCCTTCATTCCCCAAAGCACCATGACCATCAGGCTGTAGGGTAGAGCCACTCATAGTGAGAGTTTGAGAGTAAGGGATGAAGACTTTTAGCACAGCTCAGAGCAGGAGCCAACTTCAAATGAAGTTCCATATCAGACATCATTGTCTGAAGCTCTTCAGTGACTGTGCCATTGGGGAGCCTCACACTGGTTGTCTTTCCTTTCTCGCTGTCTTTCTCTTGCCCTGGAGACCTCCTCTTTTTCTCTCCCCTTTCCCCCATTCTAGAGCTTGCTACCTAAATATATTAACCAACTTAACACTCAAGGGCTTTCCAAGTGGCCTGGACTTACTGTTGGTTATCAGTGGTATCTGGCTAAACAAAAATGCCCTCTATCTCTGATGACATTCAGCAGAAGTTCTGAAATTCATTTTTCTTCTACTTCCTTCACTTTCTTGGGCAGGGTTTCCTGCACTCTATAGTCTGTGCACTACGGGGTGGAAAGTAGGTGGAGTGGTTCTTATTCTTGTGACAGTGGGGTAAAAAATGAGATGATTTATTCTAGAAAGGAGAAAGCTAGGAAACAATTCAATAGGCTTCAAGTAAAAATTTTATTAGTATCTTGAGAGAGGAGAGTGGTAGCTCTGATCATCTCAAATTTATGAACAACATTGAAATGCATATGTTTGCACACTTGATTTAGCTAATTTTATAATGAGTTGGCATTCACTTGCTTTTTGAGAGTATACTAGCTGAGTCAGAAAAGGAGATGATGCTACGGTAATGTGTAGGATGGAGGGGGAAATTTACCTAGGATCTTTTTTTTTTTTTTTTTTTTTTTTTTTTTTGCTGTACGCGGGCCTCTCACTGCTGTGGCCTCTCCCGTTGTGGAGCACAGGCTCCGGACACACAGGCTCCGCGGCCATGGCTCGCGGGCCCAGCCGCTCCACGGCATGTGGGATCTTCCGGGATCGGGGCACGAACCCGTGTCCCCTGCATCGGCAGGCGGACCCTCAACCACTGCGCCACCAGGGAAGCCCTAGGATCTTTTTTTTAATGCTACAAAGTGGATAATTAAGAGTTAACTCTCCACAAAAAGATATTATATAACCATTCTTCAACCCCAAGAAAGAGAGAAGTGGGATGGGAGAGGGGGTGAGAAGCGGAGGGAAAACACAGAGGGCAGGAGCTAGCTGTTCTACCTCTTTATGCTTGTGGAACTAGAATTTCCTGCTATCTCTGCTGAGGGTCTCTCCTGTCCCCTTAAACAAGAGTCACAAAGTCTTTCCATGCCAGCTTGTGATGGCTTAGTTCCCTGCTGGAACTATGTATCCAGAAAGTGGTAGCATAGTCTAGATATACATAGCCTACTTCAGCCAAGGCCAGTGATCCTTGGAAAAGCTTCCACTGTGCTTCTGAGGACTAATCAGAGACCAAGTTATCTTGTGCTCAACTTTCCCCTTACTTCCTCCTCAGTGTTGTTTTCCTGAGGATGGCACAGAATGACTGCACAACAAGAGGAGGAGGAAAAGGAAGACGCTCTACTGCCCCACAAGAGGAATAGCAGTGACAAAAATCTTGGGTTGCAGGGATACTCATTACAGCATATTCACTACCTCCATCCCATGTGTCTGCCTGGTTTATGAATGATCCAGGCTCCACCCAAAGTTCAGCTTAGCATGGCCCTGAACTTGACTCCATCCAAGACTGTAGGTTTTCTAAATTCTAAAGAATTAAAGAGGCAAAATGAAGGTTTCTTTGAGGGAAGGGAGGCAAGGGGATTAGGTAGGTGGGTGCAGAGGAGGGGGTGTGGGAACCACACGATGCACTGTGATAAAGGCTATCATCAAGGTCCTAGCTTTGGTTAAAGGTGGTGGGCTCCTAGGTGCTTATGATATTATTAAAAATAATATTTAACCAACTAAGCAAAAACAGGTTATGCATGACCTCCAAGGATGACAGTGTCATGAATCAAGGATTATGATCAATCTGATGCCGAGTTCCCGAGAATGAAAGGGGAAAAAGATAGATACTGGTTCTCTCTCATGGCACTATTCCTGGCCCATAGTTTAAAACTTCAAATTATTATTTAAAAACAAACAAACAAAAACTCAAATTATTGAAAGGGATTTAGGAGGGACAGGGGCACTGTTGATTGTGGTAGGTGATCTCATAATGAGTTCTATGGATATGCATACAACGCAATCCCACTCAATCCTGGCAGAGTCCATGGATTTGGTATGATAGCCATTTCACAGATGAGAGAACCGGAGCTCAGGGAGATTACACGGTGTGCTTGAGTTTGCAGCAGTTAGGAAATGGTGTCATCGGGTTTGGAACCTGGGTCTGACTCCCAGACCCTGAGATTTCCCTCTGCTGTACCACACAGCAGGCCAGGGGGCCGTGGAGAGCAGGGCTGGGTACCAGTTCTCCAGTGGGTCCCAGCCTGGCGCCAGGTTAGTGGACAGTTTTTGTACTTTGAGAATGATCTTTTAATAGGGTGAATCACAGTAACAGTAATCCCACTCCATGCCGTGGACTGGCTCAACATACCCAGTTTCCCAGAAATCATCTTTTTGAGTACTTAAACTGCCTTTCCTGGGAACCACATTTTATAAGTTTCTAATATGTAATAATATTAAAATCATGCCACATTATCATCTGTTAACCAAAATGTCAAAAAACAACAGCAACAGAAAAACCCTAGCAAAGCCTCAGAGTAAGCAGAAGTCACTCTTAGGACTTGCAAGGAGAAAATATGGTGACAAACAAGGCTGGGTACACAACACAAATCATAGGACTTCTACGCACAGGACTCACAACAATGTCTTAAAATAGCCAGTCTTATGTCCTTAGTGGGGCTTGAAATCAATCTAGTAGGTCTCAGTCAGTATTTTTTTTTTAAAGAAAAAGAATAGAATAGAAAATAGAATCAATCTGTATAGTAAGGGTAAGTATTGTTTTAAAAGGGCTTTGTTTCGGTCATATAGGTGTGTGCGTGCTTTTGCATGTGTGCACACGTGTGCATGTATATGCATTGGGTGGTGGACTTCTTACTGGGGGTGGAGGTCAAAGAAGGCCTTTCTGCGTGAGCCCCTCAGAGCATTAATGAATGCCTCTGAAGGGTTAACGAGAAGGTAGCTGAGAATATACCCTGATCTTGTGGGCGCACAGGGAACATGAGCAGGCTCGTATGCAGGATGTATATCCATGACCTGTGTTTTGCAGGGTTAGAATTAGATATTGAGGCGAGTCATGAATGCAGGCCACTGTAAAGCAGATGGCACCTTGGAGAATTTAGAACACACATAGTTAGCAAGAGAGTTGGGCTGGACATAGCCATTTGGACCAAGTAATTGCATGAGTTATAAGAGGCTAGAGAATTGCAGGTCCTTAGAAATATTGTGGCTTCACTGCTACCTTACTGCCTACAGATAACGTTGGGAAAGAACGTCTCCTATTATGAGAAGGAATGCCTCCTACTTATTATGGACAGTAGTTATTTACTACTCCTTTAAGTGTATAGTGTATACTGGTTTAGGGATGCCTGAAGATACCAAAATCCATGGAGGCTCAAGTCCCTTATATAAAATGGCATAGTACTTGCATATAACTTACACACATCTTCCCATACACTTTATTTTTAAATTTTTTTTATTTATTTACTTTTGGCTGTGTTGGGTCTTCACCGCTGCGCATGGGCTTTCTCTAGTTGCAGTGAGCGGGGGCTACTCTTTGTTGTGATGCGCGGGCTTCTCACTGTGGTGGCTTCTCTTCTGGCATGTGGGATCTTCCCAGACCAGGGCTAGAATCCATGTCCCCTGCATTGGCAGGCGGATTTTTACCACTGCACCACCAGGGAAGCCCTTCCCATACATCTTAAATCATCTCTAAATTATAATACCTCATACAATGCAAGTGCTGTGTGAATTGTTTTAAGTACAATGTAAATGCTAGCTAAATAGTTGCCATCATGTGGCAAATTCAAGTTTTGCTCTTCAAAATTTTCTGGAATTTTTTTTTTTAGTGTTTTTGGTCTGAGCTTGGTTGAATCCATTGATGTGGAACCTGCAGGTATGGAGGGCTGACTGTAATTCAAGACGTGTATAGTTATCTCTAAAATGCAAGCAATAACAGCAATAACTCCCATATTTATTGTCTACCTGGTGTCAGGCACCCTCTTAGATGCTCTGTCTGCATTATCTTTCCTCCTCTCAGAGTCTTTACAAGGTTATTCTTGTAGAAGTTTTACGTATAAAGGGACAGCAGCTATTGGTGCTTCCAAGGGTTAACAGGAAGCTGGTTGCCGTGCACAAGCTCACAGGATGCCATTAATTTGGTGGCAGGTACCCATTCCTCGTCTCTGCAGGCTCAGATGCCCACTTTTGTCAGCAACCTGAGAGTCGGTCTCTCAGACACAAGTCATATCGTCTAAAGCTCCCAGAGGTGTGGACAACTAGAATGTCTGTTGATTAAATTATGATGAGAGTAACTGTGCCACAGTCTGGACCACTGAAGCAAGCATAAGCATAAGTATAAACATGGGAACTCAAAACCCAATTGAAGCTTGCTTGGTGAACCTGGAATTAGAAACCTGTTCAGGGACTGTATAGCACAGGGAACTCTGCTCAATATCATGTAACTACCTAAATGGGAAAAGAATTTGAAAAAGAATAGATACATGTGTATGTATAACTGAATCACTTTGCTGTACACCTGAAACTATCACAACATCATTAATCAACTATACTCTGATATAAAACAAAAAGTTTAAGAAGTAAAAATAAAAATTAAACAAAATAAATAGCAAAAAAAAAAAAAAAAGAAAGAAAGAAAGAAAAAGAAAAGAAACAGAAAAGTGGACGGGGTAGGGGTGGGAGGTGGTGACTACCAAGGATTGAATGTTATCAGGTCAGAATGGCCTGAAGCATCTCTTGGAGGTGAGGGTGGCCAGTCCTCACCCTGCACTCATGTAGGGGTCTCAGTGAGAGGAAGAGGCCCAGGGAATGTTTAGGAATCAAAGCAGTGCCTGTCTCTTGAAGCCCCCAGGCTCCAACTCACCCAAACCGGCAGGGCCAAACCCCTCCATCCCCCACCCTGCGCCCCCAGATTCACCCCAAGAAGCTAGGGCAAGAAAAGGCAGAGGCAGCTAGTGAAGACGTGAGGCTCATGGGCCGAGGCTCACGGGACCCAGGGCTGGGCAGGCTGATCAAAGAGAGCAAAAGAGTCCGAGGTGCAGGAGCTGTGTCCTGACTCCATGACCCCGCCCCCTGGCCCACGAGGCCAGGAGTTGATAGGCTGTCCTGAGGCTGGGTAACTCCTCCTCCTTTGGGGAGAAAAGAATAAAAGGGTGGAGAGAGTGAGCGCAACTGTTGTCTGCAATAGTCTGCAAGTTGGATGGGTGATTGTCTGCGAGCATCAGATGGCAACACAGGAAGGGCAATAACATTCATAGCCCCAAATGGGCAAGCCCAAGGCCTGGACTGCCTCTTTCCCCCGAGTTATTCTTAGATGGATGCTGTGAGCTTGGGATCCCATGAAGGCAGGGCAAGTCCAATTTGTTAACTGTCCTGAGCACAGTGCTTAGCAAACTCTCAGAAGGCAAACAGAGCGCATGAATTTGCCTCTCTGCTCGCTCCTTTTCCTTCTCCCATAGTATCCAACACGACTTCAAATTGACCGCTATTCCGTTAGCTGTGTTAATATCTTCCATTAAGTTACTATGGTCAATGTGATGACTTTGCACATCTCTGCTCCATACAATATATATTGATTAAAAAAAACTGAAGTATAGTTGATTTACAATGTTGTGTTAATTACTGCTGTACAGCAAAGTGATTCAGTTATACACACATACACACACATATATACCTTCTTTTAAAAATTATTTTCCATTATGGTTTATCCCAGGATATTGAATATAGTTCCCTGTGCTCTACAGTAGTTGATTGTGTTGTTTACCTCGTGGAAAACAATCTCATTTTCCTTCATTCCTGATACCGATTTATTTAGGGGGACATTTCCCTGCAGTGGCAAGTGCTTACCATCTCTTGCCCATTCTATAGTCACCTAAGAGCAGAGGCAAAGTTAAGATCCAAGGACACAGGGAAGAAAAAAATTACTGGATGTACCGTTTCAGCCACCCCTGTTAGATATTTGTGTTCCAAGAGAACGCATCAGAGAAACCCAAGTCTTCACAAAACTTCATTTTCTCTGCCGCCTGCAGAAGTCAACTTGCCCAAGAGAGGAAACTGTTTCCAATTTACACTTGGTAAAGGGCACCTTCTGGAAAATTTCCTTTGAGGCCCAGAATGTAATCTTACCTAGAGGTTAATACTTTTATTGCGGCTACTCCTTAGCCTGAGTAAGGGAGTAACGCTTCCTCCGCCACCCCTTTCGTAATGTCGGTGAAAAGAGACTCTGGTGGGGTTGCTGCAGACGCAGCCCGGCGGATCCGGTGCAGTTACATCTGCTGCCTGAGAGCAAAGATGCCAGTTCCAGCTACTTCAGCCCCAAACCACCAGATCCGGTCACCAAGGAGATGAGCGGGGTGAAGGCGGATGTCTCTTTGCCTTTTTCTTCCACTTCTTGTTCTTCCACTGCTTCCATTGCCTTCACACAAGTAACCCGGGCTGCCGGCTTCCTTTTCTCTTCTCTTTTCAAGTTCTCAAATGACAGGATAACTTTCAAAGCCTTTGTTTCTCTCCTCATTCCATCCACGTCCCGTCCCCTCAGCTACTCAAATGCACAAAGTTCACCATCCAGCTAAGGAGATGGTGCACTTTACAGGGTCAATAATGTAGACCCGGAAGCCAGACTTCCTGAAGCTGAATCCTAGCTACCTCGGAGAGTAATTTAATCTCTTGGTGCCTCAGTTTTCACATCTGTAAAGTGGCCTCATAGGATTATTATGTGAATCAAATGAGTTAGCATGTGAAAAGTGTTTAGAAATGTTGCTTAACACATACAAGAATGTTTGCTGGGGAAAAAAATAAACAAAATCTGGTGGGGGGGAGGAAAATGAAAATGGGTCTTAGAACACGAACCATATTCCACACCTTGTTCCTTTGATTGAGGACAGGGGATACCCTTATACTTAACTCTGTATCTGTTCTTTTTATGAAAGCTGAATTTAGTCCAAAAGTATTTGTTCTTTTCCTTTTTTTAATTTGCTCATATTTGCTACCATTTTCTTTTGCCAGAATGACAAATCTGCCCTCTTTTGTGAAGAGATATCTCTGGCCAGTTTTTTAATGGTGTTAATATTAATGACTATTTTTTATGTCCATGTGATATGTAATCTAAATCACTACATTATATAATTCATGTCCCAGGTATGGGGAGAAAAATGCCAGGATATTATGGGGAAGAAAGAAGTAAACATCACCAACCGACCAGTAACATCCCCCTCCTCCCATATTCACTCCTTAATTACAGAACTGTATTTATGTACATATTTAGATAATTACATGTTTACATGTCTTGTCTCCCCTAGATCACAAGCTGGTGTCTGTTCCATATTATGTAGTCTCAGTGCTCAAAACAGCGCTATATTTACCTGTGGGTGTATAAGTACAATTTGCTGACAAACTGAGGTTGTTGATACAGATCAATACAAATATACCATACATTAAGCAAGTATTATAAATATAGAGTCCATCAAATTTATGAATTTTAAATGACAAAAATGAAAGGAAAGAATTAAAATGAGAGTGGTTTGCATTTTTCTAATCACATTTGCTCCAGAAAAATCTGAGAGGCAATCTTAAACATACTTTTGCTCTCATATGCATACAGAAGGGATATATATATATATATATATATATATATATATATATATTCATTCATGGTGTATATATGTGAGTCATATATACATGTATGAGAGAGATACATGTATATGTATGTGTATATGTATACTTATACACACATACACACACACACACACATAGTTACACACACACACACTTACCTAATGTGTGAGTTAAGCAATTGAGTTGTTTCACCCACAAGGAGAAAATCATGATAGCCAAAATTACCTTAGAAAATTGCATATATATATATCACTTGGGGCTCCATCCTTGGAAGATTAAGAAAAAGAAGGGTTAGCTTCATTTGTTTCTATTTACGTTTTCTTTGTGACCTTGCTATCTTTGGAGCCCCGGAGTCTAGAGCCTCATGTGAAAGTGGGGTCCATGTAATGGGGTCCAGAAAATAATTTTTCTTTTTTGTGTGCACTGAGATTTATGAGCAGTCAATGCTTTTATTTTTTATTTATGTGGGGTTTTTTTGAAAAATAAATGCTTTTAAATGCAACTTCATAGTATAGGTATGTGTATGTGTGTGTATACATATATATACATATATGTGTGTATACATATATACATATATGTGCATCTACATATATACACATACGTGTGTGTGCACATATATACATACATATATATATATGTGTGGTATATTATATTTTAAACTTTCATTTTTATTACTTCATTTCATTCTTACAATAAACCTGTAAAACAAAGTTTCCATTTACAGATCAGGAAGCTAAGAACGCTGAAGGGATTTGCTCACAGCTGGTAGGTAGTGGAGCCCTAGGTTGGAACAGGAGAAAGCTTACATGTTGATGCTTCTCCTCTAAAACTACCTCCCCAAAGCTCATGAAATCCTGATAATGAAGGAGCTTTTGAAACTATGGATCTATAACATCTTTTTATAGCATCATGTGGTCACAAGACTGGAAGGCCCTTAATTAAATCCTCCTATTTACAGAGGGGAAAACTGAAGCTCAGATATGCCAAGAGACTTAGCCCAGGTCATCCCTTGTTGATGGAAGGACTAAGAGAGCAAGTCTGCCTTTCTACCCCCAGCCTTTTCTCCACCCCACCTCCTTTGCCTCAACCAAGGGGCTAGATCTCAGAATGCAGCAAGACAAAGCCTTCCATGATCAATAGTAAGACTGTAATGCTAAGAAGGAATATTAACAACTCCTTGGAAAATGACATAGAGCATGCATAGCTAATTTATGAAGGAAGGTACATATATATTTTTTAAAAGCTTGACTTACCTCGTAAACTAAGAAATGTAAATTAAAAGAAAAACCATTTTGACCCAGTTGGCGAAGACTTTTTTAAATGCTAATACTCATTGTTTTGAGGGATGGGATCTCACTGTGACAGACATTCTCTTAGCTGGTGGATGTAAACCATTTCAGTCTTTCAAGAAAGCAACTGAGTACTGTGTATCTAGAACCTTAAACATGTTCGAGGCTTTGGATCTAGCAATCCAAATCCTAGGAAAATTTTCCAAAGATAATCAGATATGTGGCCAAAGGATATTACTCACCACATTATTTATAATAATGAAAAATTGATAATTGTGTATATTCCCAAGTAGAATGGTTTAATAAACTAGTGTAAATTCATGTGATTGATATTACGCATCTGTTAAAATCATTGTTTTGAATATTATTTGATAATTTGGAAAATGTTTATGCCATGTTAAGTGAAAAAGAGAATCCAAAACTGTATATAATCTGATTCCTATTTTATTATCAAAAGTGTATTGAGAAAAGGGCTGGAAGGAAAGCAATTGGAAGTTAACATTTCTGGATGGTGAGCCTTGAAACATGCTCTGCACATAGTAAGGTGTGCACTTTTGTATATGTGTTACTCGAATAAGCAAATGAATGAATTGTGAGATTGTGGATAATTTAAATTTTATTCTCCATAGTTTTTGGAGTTTTCCTGATTTTATAAAATGAGAATGCATTCTTTTTATTATTATAAAAGTGTATCATTATAGAAAACTTATAGTGTGTTGACACTGAACAAGACAGGAAAATTAGTTTTTTTGTTCAGGACACTTCATTTTTATTGTTTTCCAAAAATTCAGAATATGAGGAATCAACATTGGCTCGGTGCCCTTTTCATGGAGAGGCTGGATGGATCCCTTTAAAAATTAGTTTGCTGTCCATTTTTACCTAGTGATACTGGTTAATATAATTTCTTCTTTCAAGACTGTCTGTAGACAAATATCATATGGCATCACATGTGGAAACTACAAAATAATACAAATGAATCCATATACAAAACAGAGTCACAGACAGAGAAAACAAACTTATGTTTACCAAAGGGTCAAGGGAGGGGGGAGGATAAATTAAGAGTATGGGATTAATGAATGTAAACTACTAGACATAAAATAGATAAGCAACAAGGATTTACTATATAGCACAGGCAACTACATTCAATGTCTTATAATAACCTACAATGGAAAATAATCTGAAAAAAATATAACTGAATCACTTTGCTGTACACCTGAAGCTAACACAATACTGTAAATCAACTGTACTTCAATTTAAAAAAGACCATCTGCTGAAGAGCATCCTTGTATTAGTCAGGGTTCCCCAGAGAAATAGAACCAATAGGAGATGATATAGCTAGAGGTAGAGATGATACAGATATAGAGGTTTTTTATTTTTAATTTTTTACACAATTTTTAAAGGTTACTTTCCACTTACAGTTATTACAAAATATTGGCTGTATTCCCTATGCTGTACAATACATCCCTGAGCCCATCTTACACCCAGCAGCTTGCACCTCCCCCTCCCCTCTATTGTCCCTCCCCGCCCACACTGGTAACCACCCGTTTGTTCTCTAGAAGATACAGGGATTTATAATGAGGGATGGGCTCACATGATTGTGGAGGCTGAGAAGTCCCATGATCTGCTGTTTGCAAGCTGGAGGCTTAGGGAAACCAGGGGTGTAGTTCCAGTGCAAGCCCTGTGGCCCAAGAATGAGAGCAGGGAGCCAGGGTGGACGTGGAGGTGATGGCTAAGTCCCAGGTTGAGTCTGAAGATCTGACAACTAGGGGCACTGATATTGGAGGGCAGGAGATGGATTTCCCAGCTCAAGCCAAGAGAGCAAATTTACCCTTCTTCTGCGTTCTGTTCTATTCAGGCCCTCATCAGATCAGATGAGGCCCACACACACTGGTGAGGGCAATTTTCTTTACTCAAGTCTCCTGACTCAAATGTTAATCTCTTCTGGAAACATCCTCACGACACACTCAGAAATGATGTCTTAACAGCTATCTGGGCATCCCTTAGCCTGCTCCAGTTGACATATAAAATGGACCATCCCACTCCTCAGAATTAAAATCATTATAAAAGACTCTTTCTAATTTTGCAGAGATTTTTGTTTTGAGGCATAACTTTTAGACATACCCAAGGCTTGTATCATTTCCACATGAACAGAGACATGTATATTCCAGAGGGCAGAAGGTAGTTGGGGCTATGACTGTACTATGGGGTCTCTATATATACCAACTCTCTTGCATGGAAATAGGACTTTTGATCTCAGGTTCATTAGCATCATACATTAACCAAGTGATTTTCTATGTGCTAGCGGTCATAGTGGGAACTCAGTGTAGGGCTATGGATGGCTCAGCTCAATCTATTTCTTGTTTCTGAAAAACAATTCTAATCTTGAAGCCTAGAGATGGAAGGCAGTTGGGTTATATTCATACAAGGGCCGCCCAATGTCCTTCCATGTTATCATTTCTTTAGAGAGTAAAAAATAAGTCGCTGTGCGTCGCTACCAAGCATGGGCAAATTGGGAAGAAGTCATAAAAGAACATATCTCTTTAGTGAGACCCATCTCCTACTTACTTTTTATACTTTATTAATTTTTCATAATCTTTCAGAATTTAGTAGGGCAGAAATGGCCCCCCAAATTACTAGCAGATTATCACTGACTTTCTTGCAAAGACAAATGGAGAATTTTAAATTTTTACTAGATCTGGGGTTTCAAATTGGGAAATTACTGAGGAACCAAGGGGAACCTATGGACCTGTTCCAAGCAGAGAGATCCTATTAAAATAACTCTGACATTAAAAAAAAGAGAGAATCAGTTACACGACTGAATCAGATACATGGCTGAAGTCAAATAAGACATTCTCATGTCAGCACATAAAGCAAGATTTCACTTAGCTCCTACTGTCAGGGAGTCAGTCCATTAGAATTTATTGCATATTTTATAAGTAATCGAGCTATTAAGATTATTTTGAACAGCGAGTTTATCTGCCATTGCAGGTTATTTAAAAATCTCTCTATAAAAAAAAACTCTATATATAAATTAGCTAAATATGATATTGAGTTTGTTTTCTATGACCATATATGTAGGAGTCAAGCTGAGAACAATATAGAACATTGTGCTTGACCCAGTCATTTAAAATGGAAACACGTGGGACTTCCCTGGCCGTTCAGTGGTTAAGACTCTGCACTTCCACTGCAGGGGCAAGGGTTCCATCCCTGGTTGGGGAACTAAGATCCTCCATGCCGCAAGTCTGTGGCCGAAGAAAAAGGAAACACATGAGAATGAGTTAGGCATCTCCAAGCCACAAACACTAGCTAAATATATTGCTGCTTTATTTCTGATCAGAAACGAGCTGTCTTTTGCATAAACGGTTACCTGTACAATCAGAGGATGAAAAAGTTCCCTCTAATGGAAGGAGTACTCGCTCTAGGCGAGTCTCAGCACTGAGTTGTTTACCTCAATGACTTGTCAAATAATGAAATTGTCCACTGTGATCATCAGTCCTAAAGGCCTTCTAGACACTTACTCATTTTCTTGTAACTTCCAAATAAATTTTTGATGAGCATCTCCTAGGTGCTAAGTGCTAGAGGAGATAAATAATTAAGCCATGACTCAAACCCTAATTCGGTCCACAGTGTGCTTTCTCTCAAGTCTCTAGGAGGACCACACATCCACTCAAGTAATTATAATCCAAGAAGAAAGTGTTCAGTGTCATTAGTAGAAGACAAAGCACAGTTACCTTCGAGTTAGAGCCGTGGAAGTTTAAAGGAAGGAGAGATCATATTTTAACCGGGTTAAAGCATTAAGTTATCCAGGAAGATTACCAAAGTGACGAGGATTAGATTATTTTATTGGTAAATTACTACAATCCTCTATCATCTTCAGCAATGATTTCTAAACATTTTTGATTGTACAGGCCACTGGTAAGTAACATTTTGAGTAGAAACTCTCAAGGATGTCTATTTATATTTTGTTCTATACACATATTGCTGTATTTATATATGATGCATATCATAACATACAGAAAATAGATGTTTTCAAAGGATGATCTAAGTTGGCAATTAACAATATTTGAAAATATTCATTTTTATTCATGACATGAATTTTTTTCTTGAAAATGCTATTTTTAATCAATGCAATGTGTTTGAATACGCTTCATTATTTTTGAAAACTGTGGTTTGACATTTTGTGATACAGCAATTCAAAGGTCTCCTTCTAAGTTCAGTTTGTTTTCTCGTTTGTTTTAATGGCTGTCACAGTTGAAAGAGACATTTCACAGATGCAATATAAGCTTGATAGTTACACCTAAAGTGAAATTTAGGTGCATGATGGTAGATATCCTTCCATATTTCTGGTAGTTAGTTTCAGTTTGGTGGGAACCACTTCTTGTTTGGTCCAATCAGATCGCCCTTATTTTTCCCGTGTCATGTAGCCGAAGAAACCTTGTTTTAGGACCACAGATGTCAGCTCTGCGATTACCTGGTTTGATTTTGCCTTCGTCGGATCTTCAATCAGAAGAGTGTTTTTTCTTTCCCCCTTATCTTTTAAAGTTTTTTATATATTTTGTGAGGCTAGTTTACATAAAATTAGATACTATGATCTATAAATCCACTTAACTGGCATAAATAAATGTCCATGTGTTGCCAGACACTGGAAGCAGTGCGATGCCACAGTCAGTGCCCACAAGCAGTGAAGCCCCTGCTCTTCCATCGAAAGGTCCCCTCCTGTGAGTGAGGTCTGACCATCAGACATCTCTACCTCGTGTCATTGCCACTGTCAGTCCATATATTGAAAATTCGTAATGCATATTTCCCTTTTTGGTGGGGGCCATGTTGCATGGCATGCGGGATCTTAGTTCCCCAACACGTCCCCCCTGCAGTGGAAGCACAGAGTCCTAACCCCTGGATGGCTAGGGAATTCCCTCCCTTGTTTTTAAGATACTTGATTGTGTTCTAACATTTTTTTCTCACAATGCAATAACGGCTCTGAGAATCCTGTGAGGGGCACCCCACTTTGGAGAACTTCCAACTATTAGGCTCTCTGCTCCACAACAGAGGCAGGGGACAAGTGGTCTAGACACCCAGGATGGAGACCCAAAGTGGTGCTCTCTCCCTGGTCAATAAAATTCCAGGTGTTTACAAAGCCAGATAACCATTATGTTGCAACTATACCACTTGTTTTTGCTTTGGGGACCCTTTGGATGAAATAAGCCGATTGACTCTGTCCTAATCTCCAAGTCTCTTGAAGTCTTAAACCTGTGTGGGTAGATTCATTAGACTGATGGATTACAGCCCTGCTCCGCCCTCACTTCAACCATGCAACCCAGAACATGAGGCTCCTATTTGTTCATCATCAGCATTGGGAGCTTGATAAACAGTTTTAATACTAAATGCCAAATAGTGTTTGTAGATCTATCAGACAGATGGTCTATGTTGTTCTTTTCTTACTTCTCAGACTCAAAATGAAACACTGCCCTCTCTAGGATGTCACTTACTCTGAGGATGCCCCCGTGGCTCAGTCTCTGGGGGCCTGAGACCTGGGCCCTTCCTGCTTCTTCAAAGGCTGGACAGCCTATGCCTTTTGCTATGTAATACTTGTCTCTGATCAGCCCCTGGACTCTAGCTGTGTCCCCCCCAGCCCTCTTAACTCCATCAGGTAGTTTTTGTTTGGCCTGAGAATGTTTGTATGAAACCCAGTTCAAATTCAGCTAGATAAGTTGTTTGGTATCTTCCAAATGGGAACGACACCTAGATCCATGGTTATTAGCTTTTTTGGGTCATCAACTCCTTTGAGGAGGTATGCAGCATTTAACCAGAAAAAATGCTCAAACACAAACGTTCTGCATAAAAATTTCAAAGAGGGGTACTTTATATCCCCTCTGAAGTTCATCTTAAACTAGGACTGTTTTTAAAAGTAAATTTACTGAGGCACTTCCCTGGTGGTCCAGTGGTTAAGACTTCACCTTCCAATGCAGGGTTCGATCCCTGGTTGGGGAGCTAAGATCCCACATGCCTTGTGGCCAAAAAACCAAAACATAAAACAGAAGCAATATTGTAACAAATTCAATAAAGTCTTTAAAAATGGTCCACATCAAAAAAAGCTTAAAAAAATAACTTTATTTTTTTTAAAAAGTAAATTTACTGAGTTGATGTCCTACAAACCAATTGAGTTGAACTAATGTTTTTAGGTTTAAAATTTTTTATTGCCAGTTTTTCCAATGGGTTAGCTTTAAACAGTTATAAAATGTTTATGGTATGTCTATTTATATTGCCTTGAATGGTTAAGTACTGTTCATTATGGCATAATGTTTCTCCTTAAAGACATAGATACAAAGGTTCCTGCTTTATAATTTGGTTGTCACTGAAGTCTGTACACAGGCTGCTAATTGTTTACCCAAAAATTGATCTCTCCCCTTTTTCTTCATGAAGAGAACCCTGATTTTGTTGGGGATGTCAATGTAACCATCTGAAACCCTACATTTTCCAGCCTTCCTTATGGACAGAGGTGGCCACATGGCTAGATTATTGCCAACGCCAGTTTAAAGAATGTTCCTTAAAAGGGGCTGACTCAGCTGGAATGTGAGGCACTTTCGCCTCCCCCTCCCACCTTATTCTTTCTATTTCTTGCCAAGAATACAGATGTCGTGGCTGGAGCTCCTGTAGCCATTTTATAGCCATGAGGCAACTTTGGGAGTGAAAGCCATGCTCTCTGCAAATGGCAGAACAAGAGACTGAGAAGGAGACAGAGAAACTTATAACCCTGAAGCCTCTAACTAGCTCTGGGCCTCCTTCCTTTGGACCTCTAGTCTTCAAGTTACATGAGAGAAAAAGGAACCCTGACCTTCATCAAATAAATAAATAAATAGGTACGCGTACATGCATACACACACACACACATCCATGCAACTTAACACATTCTTTGACTAATACAAGCCTCATACATACGCACACACTTTTTTAAAGTCTATGAATGTTAATTAGCGCATTCTTTTTCCTTAAAAATACTGATAATTCCAGGGCCTCCCTGGTGGCGCAGTGGTTGAGAGTCCGCCTGCCGATGCAGGGGATACGGGTTCGTGCCCCGGTCTGGGAGGATCCCATATGCCGCGGAGCGGCTGGGCCCGTGAGCCATGGCCGCTGGGCCTGCGCATCCGGAGCCTGTGCATCCGGAGCCTGTGCTCCGCAACGGGGGAGGCCACAACAGTGAGAGGCCCGCATACCACAAAAAAAAAAAAAAAAAAAAAACTGATAATTCCAGCAAATTCAGCAAAGTCTTTTGAAAATGAGTTATTTGTAATGACCTGTTTGTAAAGTATCATCAAAAGACATATATTAGTGGTTAGCATACAAATGATATTCTTGCAAAAATTCCCAGTTTACAAGTATTAATGTCCTTTGATGTCTCCTCTCACTTCCCTCTCCCCCAAGACCTTCTTCCTCAGAATAATCACTTGCATCAGTTTCCTGCTGCTGCTGTAACAAATTACCACAAACATAGTGGCTTAAAAAAAATCTCCCATGAATTTATTATCTTACAGTTTTGGAGGTTGGAAATCCAAACTGGGTCTTGCTGGGTGAAAATCAAGGTGCTGCAGGGGCTGAGTTCTATTCTGGAGGTTCCAGGGGAAAATGCATTTCCTTGCCTCTTGCAGCCTCTAGGACTGCCTGCATCCTTGGCTCCTGGCTTCCTCCCCTCTCCAAAGCCAGCAATGTCTGGTCCAGACTTTCTCACACCTCATTACTCTGACACTGACTCTCCTGCCTCCCTCTGTCACTTATAAGGCACTTGTGATTGTATTGGGACCACCTGGATAATCCAGGATCATCCTCCCATTGCAGATTCTTAATTTAATCATATCTGCATAGTTCCTTTTGTCATGTAAGGTAGTATATTCACAGGTTCTGGGGAATAAAATGTGGACACACTTGAGGGACCGTTACTCTGCTTACCACACCACTATTACAAGCTTGGTGCGTGTGCATGAAGACTTTTTGGTAACATGTTCAGTTATATTTGTATTTTAAACATTTTATCAAAATGACATTCCATGCTATTCGGAAACTTGCTTGTTTTCACTTAGCAACATGTAACGTACAACCTTCCACGTTGGGATAGATAGATCCAGTAAGGAAATGTTTTAAAGAAAAGCTTCCTTCTGGAATTTTGAGGGTTATTTTTTTTTCTGCTGAAAAAATGAAAAGAAGGAAAAAAGAAGATTCTAGGCATCCCTCCTAAAGCTAACTGAAGTGAAAAATATTAGTGAGAATTTCATGAGAAACATTTTCATCTATTTACATATTACAGGTGAATGTGATATTTCACAAAGCAATTAATATCCAATTGTGTTCAGTTTAGTTCTGTTGAAATGTTGCAAGCTGTCCACAGTGGGCATTTCTGGTTATTTAACTGCTTGGCACTCCTTCCTCTTGACAATAGCATCTGAATTCCCTTGGAAAATTACCACTCCCCAATGGATAAAATTTGTTGGGATTAAAATAGGCGCCCACCTCTTAGCCAAGGGTGGCCACATGACCCAAGCTAGGCCAATCAAATATTCCCTCTGCAAAATCCAAATTTTGATCAGAGTGTTATGGACTAAATGTTTGTGTGCCCCCCCAACTCCTACTAAATTCGTATGTTGGAGCCCTAACCCTTAATGTGATGTTAGTTGAAGATGGGGCCTTTGGGAGGTAATTAGGATTAGATAAGGTCATGAGGACCAAGTTCTCATGATGGAATTAGCGGCTTTATAAAAAGAGGGAGAGAGAGAGATTCCCCCCTGCCCTGTGCCCACATACCAAGGAAAGACCATGCGAGGACACAGTGAGAAGGTGGCCATCTGCAAACCAGGACGAGAGCCCTCATCAGGACCTGAACATGCCAGCACCTTGACCTTGGACTTCCAGTCTCCAGAACTGTGAGAAATAAATTCCTTGTTTAAACTACCCAGTCTATGGTATTTTGTTATGGCGGGCCAAGCAGCCTACGACAATTAAGAGTGACAATTAAACTGAAAATGGCTGACTCTCATGCATCACCACAGCAACTCTAAAAAGATTAAAAACAGGGGTAGTACTCAGTGAAATAGAAAACAAAACCCCTAAAAACAACATTGAAGCAGGTTTGCAAAATTGTATCTAAAAAATGTTAAGAATTGTCAGTCCTGTAATATTAGATAAGAGCTATTTGGTGAGCTCTCTTGCTTTTATCCTTGGGGTTAAAAGGTCAGGATAGTCCTAGGAATGGCTTGGGTACTCCTGAGAACACTGAGCTTTTGTAATGTGACAATTTAAGGAGATGTGTTCGCTATTGCCCCGAGAGGTGGCGTCCACCTACCTCTGTAATCTGCAGCCAGGCCAGCAGCGTGGAACAGCTTTAGTCACTGTCTAAGCTGGGGGTGGGAGAGCAACAGGTAAGAAAAATACCAGTAAGGAAGCATCCAGGCCTGAGAAATCACTGACTGAGAAATCAAAACGGAGAAGTAGTAGAATGCTTTGCCTAATTAGGCAGTGATTTTATAACTATTTGATCAAATAAACAAAAGTAAATGCCAGACATTCATCAGAGCTCTTGGTTGTAAATACCAGAAACTCACTTGATTTACCTTGAGCACAAAAGAGGAATAATGGGAAAGAGATTAGGGGAGCTCCCAGAATAGAGGGAAAACGGGGACGGCCAAGTCCCAGAAGGCAGTGGAGGCCAGAAGAGGGCAGTGGGGACCTCAAACATTGGAACCAAGGACTTGAACCTTTGTATCACCTGTCTCTGCAACTTGACTTCATTCTTACCGACCAGCTTTCTCCATGTGGTGGAGTTCCATGGTTCTTTCAGGCATCGTCATTAGAAGAGAAAGGGCTCTCCCTCCACCCCTATCTCTTCTTGGAAAACCCTGGAGAAGACCTCTAATTGGTTTCACTTCCATAGCCTCTTGGAGCCACCATGAAAGATAGTGGATAATACATGAAAATTAACCACATTCCTGTCACTATGTCAGGAACAGAAAATCGGGGCCCTGCAATTAGAAGGTCCCACATGATTGAAATAGAGAAACAATTCTTCCAAAAAGTGGGGGAGTTGTCACCAGAAGAAGCAATACGTAGTACTAGGTAGACAAAAACAATAGAGGTTCAGGGAAGCCTGGATGGGGGCAATTTGCCAAAGACACAATTTGGGTATTCCATATGCCTATGCGAAGAATGAATCTGAATATCATTTGGTTTCAGAAACTAACATTCCATAGAAAGTGAAGACAAATAAAGTGGGATTTATATAACAAATTATCTGTATAGTTTAAAGTGAGCAGAGATTGTTTATTCCTGACGTCTGACCACTCTCTGGCTTTCTTAGGACAACAATGACATTTTCTTGCTCTCTGTGAATGTGGAGGTCTTTCTAAATTTGTCTTAGCAATATCACTTCTGGAGCGTTTCATACTATGTGCAGGAGATAAAGGAAGAACTACCGTACACTCGCCCCCAACACAGATTTCTTAGTAAGCTACGTTCTAGGGGAAATACTGCATGTGTTACCAAAGTTAAAATGTATGAGTCTGTAGAGCTACCCTTTGAAAATGTGTAAAATGTGAAGATGTGTGTGTGTGTGTGTGTGTGTGTGTGTGTGTATGCATGTATATGAAAACTCTTCTGTAAAGTGAAAGATAAATGGGCCCTGAGTAACCTAATAGCTCAAACAACTTTTAAAGTAAAAAAAGAATACCTATTAAATTTGGATTGTGATGTTCATTTCTCCTGCAAAATGTTGATTTCATTAATCATAGTAGTTGGCCAGTGATAGCAATTTCAAAATAATCCCTTGATAGTTGAAAGCCCTGCCAACTCTTTTCATAGTTATTAAAATCTTCTTCTTCTTATGGTATAAGTATGTATTACTGCATATTTTTTCAAAGTTCAATTTCCTCATTCTTTATAAACTAGTGAAAATAACGTACTTTAAAAACTGTTCTTCACATTTTTACCATTACTACAAATATGTATTACTTAGGCCTATCAACTAAAATGGTATTCTTTTTCTCAATAAGATTTTTTCATAGCAAATAACAAATAAGTACAGGTAGACAAACTTATAATGAAAGCAAACCATCTTTGTTTGGGCTTCCCAAAAACTAGACCCTGTGAGAAGGACTGGACTGGGGGTTGTTTAGTTGGTGATCCCAGAAAGCTTGTGGGATGGAGTGGACAAACAAGAGAAGGAAAGGGGGAAAGTCAAAAAGGTGCATTGACAAACAGACTACCACTTTGGACAACTGGGGTTCACCACCACTGGGGGCGCTCTGAGAAATCAGGTAGAATATATCCCAGAACTAACCCACTGAAGAGTAGGGAAGTTGGAGCAGTTACCCTCTGACGCTTGAACCTCATTGGTAAAGGGTTGATCTTGGAGCCAAAAAAGGCTGAAAATAGCAGAATTCGTGAAACAAGCCACACTCTTCCCTGCTGTGGCTGGTCCCAAGGTCATCATCTATATCCATCATCTCTCCCCTCTGCCACCTAGTCTAGATTTCCTTTACTCTTAGCCAACACTTGCACTAATCTGACTTGCTTGCTTGTAGGAGGATCAGACCTTCAACTCTGAGCAGTTGGCCCTGGTTATCTTGCCTGTGTCAGGCCCTGGTTGCTTGAATTGCCCTTTCCCCTTATCACCAAATGTAGAAGCACTAAGGAGTGTCCGAGCAAACCCTCCAAGTTCCAGACATCTTCCTCCCCATACCCATTATGAAGCAGCAACTCAACTCTACAAGATAATCAGAGCCAGATATCCCCACCAGTAGAGTAATTCCCATTTTTACCTGCTGATCTGTCAACATAAGGATCCCCCAATCATCAGGGGGCAGTTATTGTTTTAGATGCAGTGGAATCATTACTATATCCCTAGAGGAAATATCTCCTACTCTACACACATATACTGAGAACAAGGCCTTTGATCTGGAAGAGCCTAAGTTACAAGGATTAAAAACACAATTTTCACTAATGGGTCCCTGGGAGTGTGGTGAATGGGGCCAAATCTACTTGGATCCTTTAATTACCATTTCTGTGTGCTCTAGATATTAGGATACAGCACATAAAGTGATTATAGATAGTGATCACTGGTTTAACATATATGTTGCATCCTTAAGGACAGTGATTTGACCATGTAAGATGTCATCCCTAAGCTGATTCCTTAGCTGAGTCTTTAAGAGGCTATTTAAATACTCTCTCAGGCCCCCTCAAAATCAACAATCTTCTAATAAATGGGTCAGAGTAGTATTCTCAGGGTAGTATTATTATTATTTTGCCTAAAAAAACAAAGTAGCTCACCAAGTGCTGTGCCTCTTTCTTAGTGGTAGCAAATGTGATACATCCTTTTACATGCAATATTCTAGATCTTTAGGCCTCTAAAC
This sequence comes from Mesoplodon densirostris, assembly GCF_025265405.1. NCBI lineage: Eukaryota > Metazoa > Chordata > Mammalia > Artiodactyla > Ziphiidae > Mesoplodon > Mesoplodon densirostris. Next base: position 228,922,430 of record NC_082661.1, read on the forward strand.
TATTTCCTGATGGGGCAGGCTTTAGAAACTTTGTAGGGTTTATTTCTCATCCTCCAGCATGAAGTATTTTACTAAAGCAATCAGCATACTTGCTCCTTCCTAAAAACCAAGTCCAATTATCATGCTGTCATTCATATAATGGCCCAGTATGATGTTCTATAGAAAGTCAAGATGACCAAGGTCCCTGCTGATGATATTGTAACAGAAAGGAGGGGAGTTAGCATCCTGAGGACCAGGTAGTGAATGATGAATAGAATGCATTCTCTAAAACAACAGCCTTTGGCACTTAGCAGGAGGCTATTGTCAAGAAGTTTGCATTCACAAGAGAAAGATAGAAATGCACATTCACTACCAGCATGAAGTATTTTACCAGAGCAACCAGTGCACTTGCTCTTCATGTGCCTTGGCTTTCTTACAACATGGTGACCGCAGGGTAGTTGGTCTTCTCACATGGTAGCTCAGACCTACAAAGGCAATGTCCCTATGGACAAGGCAGAAGTTGCATCACCCTTTATGACAGCCTTGGAAATCACCCAGCATTAGTTCTGCTTCACACTGTTGATCAAAGCAAGTGAAGTCTAGCTCAGATTCAAGGGGAGGGTAATTAGACTCCACCTCATGGTAGGGGAAGGTCAAGTTTGCATTATAGAAGAGCCACTAGGATGAGGGATATTGTTGCAGCCATCTTTAGAAAATAAACACTATCACATCTCTCAGAAGAGGAGCTCGGGCTATGCTGAGACCTGTCCCTAGTTTTTGGGGTAGAGGCGGTGAGAGGAGGCAGGGGCATACCTCGAGGTAGACGAGCATAATCTATGAGGCATCTGCTGCAGAGGAGGACTTTGTAGGGTCTCTGGGCAATGGCAAGCTGTTCTCTTCAACTATAAGAGGGTGAGGGACACTTCTAGGCTGGGTGGTTCAGGGAAGTCTAGAGGCGTCAACATTCTCTAGTATACATCTATCCACATGCCCTTATCCCAGTTCTCAGGGCCCCTTTCCTCCCTACCAGGGCTTTGACTTTTACATAAGAGGCCTGACTGGCCTTTGCCTTCAGTCTACTTTGCAGTTCTGTTACCCTTATTATTAGGCCTGACTTTTCACAAGTCTGCTTTCTGGCTGCAGGAAATGGGGATCTCCAAAGAGGTTTTGCAGCTTTCATTCTCATGTTGTGAATTGATAACTGAATGAGGTAAAGGCATCATTCTCTTTCCTCAATGCTTCTGGCCAGTGAACAAAAGCCAGACACCTCTTCAATTCCTATGATCACCACATCCCCTGTATCTTTCAGGCATAGCACTATTGCATAAACCTAGCATCTCCTTTCACCTTTACCTCATTCCAGTAGACCACAGGTGAAAGTTTGATAATTGTGATTCTACAAAGTGCCGGGGTTTATCATCACCCAACTTACCGCCACCAATGGGGTCTTTTTTACCTCCATACCATTGAGAATATACTTTCTAGGGTCTCTTCCACTACTAATTCCCTTAGTTTGAGTTCCTCCAAAATCAGACCTCAAGGCAAGGCATTGGATACAACGAATTTATTTTAGAAATGATCCCAGGAACTACGAGTGAGGGATTGTGGAATATGAGAGAGGAAAAGGAGAAAATCCAATTGATACATAGGCTACTACTATGGGCAACTTGGGCTCAGTTCTGTTGGGGACTTCTGAAAAACCATGAAGAGTGTCTCATAATAGTCCCACTAAGGTATGGGAAACTTGACTATTAATCCACTGATTCCTATTCTTCATTGGGTGAGAGGTGTCAGATGCCCAGAAATTCGAGGATACCTTATGTGAGGGCTGAGCAGGTTCTTGTGATACTGGAGAAAATCCTCAGTCATAGAGGCAGAATGATACAGGTGCTTGAGCTGAGAATCTTTCAGCACAGTTATGCAATGTTGATGTTCAGCCACAGGTCAACTCAGAAGGGAGCCAAGGGGATACGGGGAAGAGCATAAAGACTGTCTGCTATGTGTACTATTCAATAATCCAGATAAGAAACCAGGAGGAAGTCCCCGCTAAACATGGTGGATCGAACACGTGCATTTATCATACCTCCATCTGAAAGTCTCTCTAAAATGACTGGCAAGGAATAAAAAGCACAATTTTATAAAACCTGGAAGGGTAAAGAGAGCAGAAGAGACAACCGAAGATAAGACCTAGCAACAAAATGTTAGAAGGCAGAAGGCTGGTGGATGAGTGGTAACAAAGTTAACAGAACAGCAAGGAAGTTTGCTTTGTTGTGGAAAATATCAAAAATCAAGTAGATCCCTATGATAAAACCCTAAAAAGGCTCAGAAACTGGTAGTAGTTTTTACCTCTTATAAGAAGGGGTTCAGGGCAGGGCTGGAAAAAAAAAAGGAACTGTAGTTGGACCACAGAATCCCTCTCCTCTCCTGTGCAGGAAGGGGCCAACACTATCGTCAGTCCAGCTGGCAACAGAAGGTTTAATTTCTGGGGAAATGAAACCAGAGAGTCTTCAGAATGAATGATACCAAGTTTGGTAGAGGATGGGAGTAAGACTGAAAATGACCCCAGAGATCTCCCTTCCCCTTCTGCCACGTGAGGATGCAGTGTGAAGACAGCAGTCTATGAACCAGGAAGTGGGTCCTCATCAGAAACGGAATCTGCCGACACCTTGTTCTTGAACTTCCCAGCCTCCAGAGCGGTGAGAAATAACTTTTTGATGTTTAAGCCACCCATTCTATGGTATTTTGTTATATGGGTGGCCAAAAAGTTTCTTTGGTTTTTAAGTAAATATAAAAGACACATTTTTCATTTTAACCAAGAACTTTACTGAACAATGTATTCACCCTTTTGTTCCACCGTCTTCTGCCATTTTTCAGGCAACTTCATAATTCCATCTTCCCAAAACTTTTTATCTTTTTGAGCAAAGAACTGTTCCAGGTGCCTCTTACAGTCTTCCAGGGAATTGAAATATTTTCCATTAAGAGAATTTTGTAAAGACCAAAACCAATGGAAATCCGAAGATGCAATGTCTGATGAATACGGTGGATGAATGAGAACTTCCCAGCCAAGCTGTAACGGTTTTTGCCTGGTCATCAAAGAAACACGTGATCTTGCCTCATCCTGATGGAAGATTATGCATTTTCTGTTGACTAATGCCGGACACTTTTCTTTGAGTGCTGCTTTCATTTGGTCTAGTTGGGAGCAGTACTTGTTGGAATTAATCATTTGGTTTTCCGGAAGCAGCTTATAATAGAGAACTCCCTTCCAATCCCACCATATACACAAATTCACCTGCTCTGGATGAAGACTGGCCTTTGGTGTGGTTGGCGATGGCTCATTTCACTTGCCCCACAATCTCTTCCATTCTACATTGTTGTACAGTATCCACTTTTCATTGCCTCTCACGATTTGTTTCAAAAACGGAACATTTTCATTATGCTTAAGTAGAGAATCGCATGCAGAAATACTGTCAAGGTTTTTTTCGCTTGACTACTGTGGAATCCAAACATCAAAATGATTCACATAACCAAGCTGATGCAAATGATTTTCAACGCTTGATTTGGATATTTTGAGTATGTTGGTGATCTCCCGCGTGGTATAACATTCATTGTTCTCAGTTAACGTCTCAATTTGATTGCTATCAACTTCAACTGGTCTACCTGACTGTGGAGCATCATCCAGTGAGAAATCTCTACCATGAAACGTCACAAACCACTTTTGACATGTTCGATCAGTCACAGCACCTTCTCCATATACTGCACAAATCTTCTTTTTGCGTTTCAGTTGTGTTTTTATTTATTTATTTATTTGTTTGTTTTTTGTGGTACACGGGCCTCTCACTGTTGTGGCCTCTCCCATTGCGGAGCACAGGCTCCAGACGTGCAGGCTCAGCGGCCATGGCTCACGGGCCCAGCTGCTCCGTGGCATGTGGGATCCTCCTGGACCGGGGCACGAACCCGCGTCCCCTGCATCAGCAGGCAGACTCTCAACCACTGCACCACCAGGGAAGCCCTCAGTTGTGTTTTTATCTTGAAATAATAAAACATAATATGCCCAAATGCTGCCTTTTTTCTTCCGTCTTTAATATTAAAATGGCTACACAAAAATTCACCAATTTTGATAAGTTTCTTTTAATGCACGCTGATATGACAGCTGTCACAATACAATCTAACAAAATTTTTTCGAATGAAGTTAAAGACAACTAAGCACTACTAGAGCCATCTGATGGAAAAAGCCAAGTGAACTTTTTGGCCCACCCAATAGCAACCCAACTATGACAGTGCCTCACTCTCAGATATGAACAGACAGTCAAATATCACCATACGTGCAGAAAGCCTAACATAAAGATTAAAACAAACAAATGAACACTTGGAGAAAACAAAGACAATGCAGCAAAAAAAGAGAACATTTGAACAAACTTATTAATAGACTTAGAAATATAAGATAAAATACTGCACCCATGAAATAAGAACATGATGTTAAGTGAAAAAAAAGAAATTTTGAGAATAAGAAATAGCTGTTGGAAAATAAAAATAGGATAACAGAAACAACAGGTTCAGTAAAAGGGCTAAAAGACCAGTCTTAAGAAACTAAATAAAGAGAAAAAGAGATGGAAAATGGGAAGTTCAGGTAAATTAGAGCACCAAACCAAGAGACCCATCATTAATAATAGGCTTTCAGGAAAGAGGAAGTGTAGAAAACAGAGGAAAGAAATTACCAAATAAATGATTCAAGAAACTTTCTCAGAACAGAAGGATATGAGTCTCCAGACTTATGGACTCAAGAGTAGAAATACAGTGAATTAGAGGAGATCAACTCCTGGCTTATAGTCACTCTTTCCAATATGTATGCCTTCATGGAATTCTTGACAACTCAATATCTATGTAGATATTTCTTCCAGAATCCTGGTCTCTCAGCTCCTTGACTTCCTTTCCTTTGATTATTTAATTAATTTTTGCTATTTTTTTCAGGCAGCTTCTCACTGCTCAGATCCTAGACCTTATCGATATCAAATAACCGTATTGATATTAACTTGATAATCTTCACTTCAAGCTGCCCACCTTTGACCACCACTGCCTATTTTTCCAATTCATTCCCACTCACATCCAAACTCCTAAAATATTTCAAGTCCTTTAGGACCTAAAATCAGTAAATCTGATCCTACCACTTTTTCATAGTCCCTCATCCACCACTGTCTGGTCCTTACCTAGCTTAGATTGCATGCTCTATCATTGTAAGCAGCCCTTTGTATACACTTTAAACTCTCTTGCTCCACTCTCCTTTAATTGTATTTTCTTGACAAAAGCCCAATCCTGATTTGATACAACTTTCTACCTTATATGGTCTCACATGCATGCAACTTAACATGGGTGGAGAAGAACCCATATCCGTACTAGGTGGTCCCATTTTTAATTCATTATTACTCACTTCCAGTGAGCCTTTTGTACTAGTCAGAAATCCTACCACACTTTCCTAGTCTATTTACTGTCCATTCTCCTACTTTATTTCCTCTCCTACCCTCCTAAATGACTGTTCATATCTTCTATAATATCTCCTCTCTCATCCTATTTTAAAGATAATGACCTTACTTCCTAATTCCCTGAGAAAATGAAAACAATCCAAAAAGTACCACTGTTCATCCTCACCACCACATTCACTTGCATCTGTTGGCATACTCTGCCTGTGTATAGACTGTCCGTGCTCTGAGCTAAAATAATCCCTCTTCCTGTGTTCTAGATTCCATCCACTTGCTTGCACATTCCAGTAAGGGTCCCTTCTTTCTCCTGTGTCATTAGTTTTTTCCCTCTCTTGGATCATCCTCACCAGCTAATACATGTGCTATAATATCTTTCATTGAAAAATTAAACCCTCTTCCTTATAACATGTCTCTGCTCCCCTTCAGGACAAACTTTAAAGAGCTATCTATGTCTACTGTCTCTATTTCTGCTCTTCCACTTCCTCTTGAATCCACTATAGTCATGTTTTAACTCTTGCAGCAGATCTAACCAAAGTCACTGATGACCTCCATGGTGCTAACTTCAAAGGTTAATTCAGCCTTTTCTTACATAATCAACCAGCAGTGGATCACCCTCTTCTTCTTGAAACTGTCTCCTGGTTTTCTCTCTACTTCCCCAGTCACTCATCCTTAGTCTCCTTGGCAGGTTCTTCCTCTGCTCCCTGGTCTTTGCTAGACCGCCATGCCCCAGATCTCAGTCCTCAGACCTCTTCTCTTTTCTGTATTCCCTTCACCCCTTTGCTGCTGTCAACAATTTTGTCATTATTTATATGCTGATGACCTCAAAGCTTATATACCTAGTCTAGTGCTCTCCCCTTAACTCCAGACTCCTGTATCTAGCTGCCCACTTGAGATCTCCACTCAGGAGTCTAGTAGCTATCACCAACCAAGAAATCCAAAACCGAGATCCTCCTCTCCCTACCGAATTCTCCATTTTGGTAACAGCAACTCCTTCCTTCCATTTGTTCTGGGAAAAACACTGGTGTCATATCTGACTCCACTCTTCCTTTATCCCCCCTACAATCAACCCACCTAAAATCATTCCTGTTGGCTCCACACTCTAAACATAATCAAACACTGAACACTGTTCAACACTTTCAACACCACTAACTGGAACACCCCTGGCTGGGTACAAGTTTGTTATTGCTGGCTGGCTTCCTGCAATCACCCCTTAACTGGTCTCCCTGCCTCTGCCCTTAGCTCAGTCAGTCTTTTCTCAACACAGCAGCCAGTATGATCCTTTAAACATATAATTCAGATCATGACATTTCTCTGCTCAAAACCCTTCATTGCCTCCCCAGCTTATTCAGGATAAAAGCCAAATCCTTATAAAAACCTCCAAAGCCTGATATGATCTGGCCACTGACTACCTCTTGCACTCCACATCTAACTTCTCTCCCCCTGCAACTTCCGTCCCAACCTCCAAGGGCCCTTGCTGTTCCCACCTCTCGCCCCTTGGGCTCTTTATACCGGATATTCATTATCTGGAAGGCTCTTCCCTCAGTGGCACTCTCCCTCACTTCCTTAAGATCTTTTTTTAAAAATTAATTTATTTTATTTATTTTTGGCTGTGTTCGGTCTTCGTTGCTGTGCGCGGGCTTTCTCTAGTTGAGGCGAGTGGGGGTTACTCTTCGTTGCAGTGTGCGGGCTTCTCATTGCAGTGGCTTCTCTTGTTGCGGAGCACCAGCTCTAGGCACACGGGCTTCAGTAGTTGTGGCACGTGGGCTCAGTAGTTGTGGCTCACAGGCTTAGTTGCTCCGCAGCATGTGGGAACTTCCCGGACCAGGGCTCAAACCCATGTCCCCTGCATTGTCAGGTGGATTCTCAACCACTCCACCACCAGGGAAGCCCAATATCTTTTTTTTAACACTTCAAGCAAAAAGATGAAACGGCAACGCCTTTATGAGACTGAAGCACTACCTACAGCACTAACAAGGCACCTAGCAATGCCTTTAAAAACTTTGCTAGAAAAGATTCTCGATCTGTAATCCTCTACATATCTAGAACATTAATCAGGTTTGAGGGTAGACATGATATTTTAAGGCATGCAAGGTCTCAACAAATTTCCCTTCTGTTTCTTTTTCAGGAAGTTCCTGGAGGATGTGCTCCACCAACATGACATAATAACCCAAGAAAGAGGAAACAGGGCACCCAACACTGAAGAAAGGCAGCGGGAATTCCCAGGGTGATGGTGACCGGAAGTCCTGAGCACTGGCTGCGCAGCCAGCCTAGAAAGATGACACAGCGTTCTGGGAGGAAAGTACCAAGGAGGCAAAATGGAACTGCAATGTTGCCTGATGTATTTCACCATAATAAAGAAAGGGATGCAGTTTTTGCGTTTGGAGGTGATACACACGAGGGTTACATAAAAAGCCAGAGGGATGGTCTTCTGCAGGAAACAGAACAATTGGGCAAGAATGATAAAACACATTCACAACATTCAACATGCCTCAAGTGGTAACAGGTTTTTCATGATTTAATCAAAAATTGTATAATAACTGTATTGGGAGGATGTAAGGAGAGTGTGGAGAGGAGAGTGGGTAGGGAGAGAGCTAGAGCCTCCACTTTCAGCATAGGAGGCTAATACATCACATCTAAAAGTGTAAAAGTCGGGCTTCTAGTGGTTAAGAATCCGCCTGCCAATGCAGTGGACATGGGTTCGAGCCCTGGTCCGGGAAGATCTCACATGCCGCGGAGGAATTAAGCCCATGCACCACAACTACTGAAGCCCACTCGCCTAGGACTCATGCTCCTCAACAAGAGAAGCCACTGCAATGAGAAGACCGCACACTACAACGAAGAGTAGTCCCTGCTCACCACAACTAGAGAAAGCCCGCGCGTGGCAATGAAGACCCAATGCAGCCAAAAATAAATAAATGAAATAAATAAATTTATATAAAAAAATAAAAGTATAAAAGTCAAGACACAGCAATGGAGCCATGTTACTGAAGAATGTGTAGGTAAATACTGGAAATGATAGCCCAAAGATTTGAAAATGGTCCCCTCTAGTAGAAGAAATGAGGATGGGGGGGAGATTTTTTTTCCTTTCTTAAATTAAAAGCATTGTGATAGGGCTTCCCTGGTGGCGCAGTGGTTGAGAGTCCGCCTGCCGATGCAGGGGACACGGGTTCGTGCCCCGGTCCGGGAAGATCCCACATGCCGTGGAGCGGCTGGGCCCGTGAGCCATGGCTGCTGAGCCTGTGCGTCCGGAGCCTGTGCTCCGCAACGGGAGAGGCCACAACAGTGAGAGGCCCGCGTACCGAAAAAAAAAAAAAAAAAAAGCCTTGTGATAATTGATTTTTAAAATCTAAGTTGTGATGGTAAATTTTATGTGAAAACTTGACTGGCCACAGGGTGCCCAGATTAAACATTATTTCTTGATGTGTCTGAAAGCCTGTTTCTGGATGAGATTAGCATTTGAATCAGTGGACTCAGTAAAGTAGATGGCCCTCTCCAATGTGGGTGGCATCATGCAGTCCACTGAGGGTCTGAATAGTCCATAGGGCAGACGAAGGAGGAATTTGCTCCTGTTTCCTGCACGGTAGATTGTGGAACTTCTTAGCATCCATAATTGCAAGCCAGTTCTCATAATCAATTTCTCAGAATAAATCTATCTATCTATCTATCTATCTATCCTATTGGTTGTTTCTCTGGAGAAATCTAATACATAAGTATAATCATTCCTTTGAGAAAATTAAAATAAAATAAAAAGTAAAGCAAAAACTCCCCTCTCTTCAAATCATACAAAAAAGAGAGCCATGAATTATATAAACCATATTTAATATAACTGATATGTAAGTGGTAAATTTCTCATAGATGGAAAACAACGGAAATTATCTCAATGTGCTATAACTCTGTGGGTATCTAATAACTTGGTCAGCTAACATTTCTCCTGTCTTCTAGCAAATGCATCCCCTTTGTTTTAGAAATTTCTTTTTTCTCCAACCCAAACACAAGCTTTTGGATGTACCTATCAGAGTATCACATATTATGTACATAGGATCAGGCATGTGACTCAGTCAGGACAATCTGAGCCCTGTCCTGGAAATCTCTGAATTGAATAGAGAAAGGGAGCTCTGTAAAGGCAACCCCAGAGCTGCCAGAAGGTATGTCTCCTCCCATGTGAAAAATCCTGTCTGGAACTTCTGGTTTACAGTGTTGCAGGTAAGGAGCTTGGAAGTTGCCACTCCATCTTAACAACAGCTAAAAAGGTGACTAGGCTGAAAACTCAACAACTTTCCTTGCATCCATAAGAGAGGAGAGGACACAGGGCCCTCAAGACTGGAGAGACAGAGAGGCAAACACAGGTTATCAGGGCTTCCCAGACTCACTATCAGAAACTACTACAGGAATCAGGATGGATGGGACCATCTGAGCTAACTGATGAATTGCTGAAGGTTCAGGGTGGACAACTCTGAGAGTTAAAAATTCCAGGGTATCCAGACATAGGAGCCCCACCACCCCATACTTTTGTGGCTTTACCTCCAGGAGCTCGACCAGCTTTTCACAGTAAATAGTGGAGAAAAATCTTCTCATGCTACCAGCATAGGGAAAGAAAAATAAAACCATTTGGAAAAATGCCAGATAACTCTGTCCTTCTTAACAAGGCCTTCCCTCAGGGGAAACTAGTTAGCCGGAGCCTAACCTGCTGGGGAATTATCAGAGTTTAACTGATCTGGGAGAAGAGAAACTCCTAACTCCCACCCAATCTAGCAATTCTGTTCCATCTAAGGGGGATGGAAAAAAATGGAAAAACACATGTGAAGTTCACAACTCAGGAGCACAGGCTCACTGAACACTGAGATCTAATCATAGAACTATAGAATACTTCCCCTCCCCCCCCACACTTTATCACCACATTACTAAAGGCCTATTTACAGCAGTTCCTCTTACCTAGTATCATGTCCAAATATCAAGAAAAAATAATAAGGCATACTATAAAAACAACTTGAAGAGAAAGAGTAAGCATCAGAACCAGACATGGAAGGGAGGTTGGCACTACCAGATCAGTAATTTAAAACCACTATGATTACTAGGTAAGGGCTCTAATGGGTAAAGTAGACAGCATGCAAGAAGAGATGGATCATGTAAGCAGAGAGATGGAAATCCCAAGCAAGAATAAAAAAGGATTGCTAAAAATGCAAAACACTATGACATGGATGAATGAAGAATGCCTTTAATGGGATTATTAGTAGACTGGACATGGCTAAGGAAAGAAGCTCTGACCTTGAGGATATGTCAGTAGAAACCTCCAAAACTGAAAAGCAAAGAGAACAAAGACTAAAAGAAACAGAACAGAATATATATAAGGATTGTGGGAGCAATGACAAAAGATGTAGCGTACACATAATGGGAATACCAGAGGAGAAGAAAGAAAGGAACAGAAGAAATATTTGAAAAATAATCACTGAGAATTTCCCCCAAATTTATGTCACACACCAAACCACAGATCCAAGAAATTCAGAGAACACCAATCAGGATAAATGGCCAAAAAAAAAAAAAAAAAAAAAAAAAAAAAAGAAGGAAAGAAAGAAAGAAAGAAAAAGATCCCCAAAAGCAAATAAACAAACAAAAACTACATTTAGGCATATCATTTTCAAGCTACAGAAAATCAAAGACATGGAAAAATTCCTGAAATAAGCCAGAGGGGGGAAAATCTTATCTATAGTGGAATAAAGATAAGAATTATATCTAACTTCTCCTAGAAACCAGGTAAGCAAGAAGAGAGTGGTGTGAAATATTTAGTGTTGAGAGAAAAAGACCCTACCAACATAGAATTCCCTACCCTATGAATTTTTGTTCAGAAGTGAAGGACTGGGCTTCCCTGGTGGCGCAGTGGTTGGGAGTCCACCTGCCGATGCAGGGGACGCGGGTTTGTGCCCCGGTCCGGGAAGATCCCACATGCCGCGGAGCGGCTGGGCCCGTGAGCCATGGCCACTGAGCCTGCGCGTCCGGAGCCTGTGCTCCGCAATGGGAGAGGTCACAACAGTGAGAGGCCCGCGTACCGCAAAAAAAAAAAAAAATATGTGAAGGACTGATAAAGACTTTCTCAAACAAACACAAATTGAGGGAATTTGTTGGCACTAGACCTGCCTTGCAAGAGATGTTAAAAGAAGTTCTTTAGAGAGAAGGAAAACAATGTAAGCCAGAAATTCAGATCTATATAAGGAAAGGAAGAACATCAGAGAATAAATAAGTGAAAGTAAAATGAAAACTTTTATAACATATATATGCTTATGTACAAGTGAAATAAATGACAGCAATGAAATAATGGGCAAAAAGGAGGAATTAGAAATCGTTTGTTATTATAAGGTACTTGCACTACCCATGAAGCAGTATAGGGTTATTTGAAAGTTAACCAAAGGCATGATCCATGAAAGAAATAATTTAAAAATTTAAAACTTCTGCTCTGCAAAACACAATGTCAAGTAAATGAGAAGACAAGTCACAGACTGGGAGAAAATATTTGCAAGAGACACATCTGATAAAAGTCTGTTACCTCAAATACACAAAGAACCCTTAGAACTCAATACTAGGAAGACAGACAACATGATTAAACAACGGGAAAAAGATCTGAACAGACACTTCACCGAAAAAGATATACAGAAGGCGTAAGCATATGAAAAGATGCTCCACACCATATGTCACCAGGGAAATGCAAATTTAAATAACAATAATATACAACTACACATTTATTAGAATGGCCCAAATTCAGAAAACTGACAACACCAAATGCTGGTAGGGATGTGGAGCAACAGGAACTCTCATTCATTTTTGGGAATGCAAAATGGTGCAGCCACTTTGGAAGACAGTTTGACTGTTTCTTACAAAATTAAACATATTCTTACCATATGATCTAGCAATCATGTTTCTTTGTACTTGCCCAAAGGAGCTGAAAACTTAGATCCACAAAAAAAACCCTGTACATAGATGTTAATAGAAGCTATTCATAATTGCTAAAAGTTGGAAGCAACCAAGACATTTTCCGGTAGGTAACTGGATAAATAAAATGTGGTACATCCAAACAATGGAATATTATTCAGTGCTAAAAAGAACAGAGCCGTCGGGCTATGAAAAAGTATGGAGAAATCTTAAATTCATCTTGCTAAATGAAAAGGCTACATACTGCATGATTCCAACTATCTGACCTTATGGCAAAGGTAAAATTACACAGATGGCCAAAAGATCAGTGGTTGCCAGGAATTGGGGGATGGAAGAGGAATAAATTGGAAGAACACTGATTTTTAGAGCAGCAAAAATACTCTGTATGATACTATAATGATGGATACGTGTCATTATACATGTGTCCAAAGCCATAGAATGTACAATACCAAGAGTGGACCCTAATGTAAACTATGGACTTTGGGTGATTATGATGTGTCACTGTAGGTTCATCCATTGAAACAAAGGTACCACTCTGGTTAGGGATGTGGACAGTGGGGGAGGCTATGTATAGAGGCAGGAGCATATGGAAAATCTCTGTACCCTCCTCTTGATTTTTCTTGTGAACCTAAAACTATTCTTAAAAAACTGAAGTCTTACATAAAATCCTGTTTGAAGTAGGTAGTAGGCAACTATGACTCCGCCACGCAGAGAAATCCAGGTAAGAGATGAAAAAAGAACCACAGAGTGAGAGAGGAACAAAAGACTGGCACCATTCAAGTTCCTACTTCCAGTTGTCCCCAGCTACTTGCCTGCATTCCCAGTTTACAGGCCAAAAAGCCCTCCTCTGCTGTTTAAGCTGCTTCAAGTTGGATTTATAGCAACCTCCAAAAGCATGAGTAATATACACGTTATTCAGGCAGAGGTGGTACCACCAACGAACATTTATTGCTCCCCTGCTAACTGTAGGGCACCATGCTTGACAATGGGTCCACTCTCAAAAAATGTAAGCAATCGGGACACAAAGACAAGAGGAATCTTGCAGAGCCTCCATTACAAGGTGATCTGTGCAGGTAGCAAGTGACTGCAGAGGGAAGTATGGTAATCCAAGAGTAGGGGACCAGATCGGGAAAGAAGGTGTCCATGGCAGGAAGAGGAGAGGAACGGGAAGTGTGTTCTGGGCAGGGGACAGTGAGAGCTAGGGTTGCAAACTCACGTGCTTACCAGGGCCAGGCATGAAATGATTCAGGTTGCAGGGGATCACGGGAACCCAGGCTCTGTCTACAAAGAGCTTCTCTGCCCAACAGATGAATGCTGCCAGGGGGACAACCCAGTGTTACCAGACCTTCCAGTTTTTTAGGAAAAGTGAGAAATCTGAATTTTATTGTGAAATGTATTACTTTTAAATGTTGGCAATAATTTCAAAAAATTAAAACACAACATGAGCCAAACATAACAGGTCTGTTAGCTGACTCTGGGCTGTGGACCTCCAGTGAGAGACGGATGCTGTAAGCAAAGGCAAAGTGGGAGGAGAAGCACTTCTGTTTGTAAAAGGGAGACCTGGAGCAGACGGCTCGTGTAGAAGAAGAGTAGGAGAGTCTGGAGAGTTTGACGGAGGCTTGGACCTGTTAACAGGTTATTCAAGAGAAATGCATGCAGATCAATATTTTAAGAAGATACATTTAGTAGCTGGTTGCAGAATGGGTCAGACATGAGAAAGAGCAGAGTACTGTTTTATTTAAAGATAGGATTTTGAGGGATTGGTACTTTTGTGTTTTTTATTGCACACTGGGGTCGAAGTTATTTTCATGTGAAATCAGAAGGTTTCAGAAGCAGGACTGATTTCTTTGTCACCTTCGGACAGAGCAATACTGAAATGACAGGTGATTGAGTGGGGAGATGGAGGGGAAGATTTACATTGTACAGCACTTGGAGAAGATTCTAATGACATTCTCACTGTGTGTTTCTATACTCTCCACAAGTCCTTCTTTGATGTCTGGCCACTGAGTCTCCTTCTGTCTCCAACCCCATCCCCCTCCATCATTATGTACATAATCCTTCTCCCAAATAGAGATGTCGTAGCCAATGGAATTGCACCACCCAGATCTTCCTACTAGAGAGAATCTGCCATGAGTTGAGTTAGTCAACAGCCTCTAGCTGCAGTGCCCTCTGGGACCTGCCACAGGGCACGTGCTGAGGTCAGGCTCTCCACAGGCTGCTCCCAGCCAATCACTGAATATGGCACGAGTCTCAGAGCTGGTCATTTGACCAACATGGAGCCCTTCTAGTGGCCAGTTGGGGCTCCTCATTGTGCTGGCTGAGATTTTCTCAGAGATGCACTTCAGTTGTAACCTGTTGCTTCCCAAGCCTCCTTCCTTCCCCATTTCGTTTCATGGAGTCAGACGTGTATCATGGTCTGAAGGTTCATCCCTGCCTACTCTTGCTTCCTCACCCTTATATCTTTCTTTTGTTCTTTCTTTTTTTTAATTGGAGTATAATTGTTTTACAACGTTGTGTTAGTTTCTGCCGTACGATGAAGTGAGTCAGCTATATGTATACCTATATCCCCTCCCTCTTGGACCTCCCTCCCCCCCATCCCATCCATCTAGGTTGTCACAGAGCACTGAGCTGGGCTTCCTGTGCTTTATAGCATGTTCCAACTAGCTATCTATTTTATACATGGTAGTGTATATATGTCATACCTAATCTCTCAATTCATCCCACCCTCCCCTTCGCCCGCTGTGTCCCCCACTGTGTTCTCTATGTCTGTATCTCTATTCCTGCCCTGCAAATAGGTTCATCTGTACCATTTTTTCTAGACTCCACATATATGCATTAATATAAGATATTTGTTTTTCTCTTTCCGGCTTACTTCACTCTGTATGACAGACTCTAGGTCCATTCACCTCACTACAAATGACCCAATTTCATTCCTTTTTTATGGCTCAGTAATATTCCATTGTATATGTGTACCACATCTTCTTTCTCCATTCATCTGTCGTTGGACATTTAGGTTGTTTCCATGTCCTGGCTATTGTAAATAGTGCTGCAATGAACATTGGGGTACATGTGTCCTTCTGAGTTATGGTTTTCTCAGGGTATATGCCCAGTAGTGGGGTTGCTGGGTCATATGGTAGTTCTATTTGTAGTTTTTTAAGGAAACTCCATACTGTTCTCCATAGTGGCTGTATCAATTTACATTCTCACTAACAATGCAAGAGGGTTCCCTTTTCTCCACACCCTCTCCAGCATTTATCGTTTGTAGATTTTTTGATGATGGCCATTCTGACGGGTATGAGGTGATACCTCATTGTAGTTTTGATTTTCATTTCTCTAATTATTAGTGATGTTGAGCATCCTTTCATGTGCCCCTTGGCCATCTGTATGTCCTCCATGGAGAGATGTCTATTCAGGTTTTCTGCACATTTTTTGATTGGGTTGTTCGTTTTTTTAATATTGAGCTCAATGAGCTGTTTGTGTATTTTGGAGATTAACCCTTTGTCTGTTGCTTCGTTTGCAAATAGTTTCTCCCATTCTGAGGGTTGTCTTTTTGTCTTGTTTATAATTTCCTTTGCTGTGCAAAAGTGTTTAAGTTTAATTAGGTCCTATTTATTTGTTTTTATTTTCATTACTCTAAGAGGTGGGTAAAAAAAGATCTTGCTGTGGTTTATGTCAGAGAGTGTTTTTCCTGTTTTCCTCTAAGAGTTTTATAGTGTCCCATCTTACATTCAGGTCTTTAATCCAGTTTGAGTTTATTTTTATGTATGGTGTTAGGGAGTGTTCTAATTACATTCTTTTACATGTAGCTGTCCAGTTTTCCCAGCACCACTTATTGAAGAGGCTGTCTTTGCTCCACTGTATGTTCTTGCCTCCTTTGCTATAAATTAGGTGATCATATGTGTGTGGGTTTATCTCTGGGCTTTCTATCCTGTACCATTGATCTATATTTCTGTTTTTGTGCTACTACCATACTGTCTTGATTACTGTAGCTTTGTAGTATAGTTTGAAGCTGGGGAGCCTGATTCCTCCAGCTCTGTTTTTCTTTCTCAATATTGCTTTAGCAATTTGGGGTCTTTTGTGTTCCATACAAATTGTAAAATTCTTTGTTCTAATTCTGTGAATAATGCCATTGGTAATTTTTTTTTTGCCATTGGTAATTTGAAAGGAATTGCATTGAATCTGTAGATTGCTTTGTGTAGTATAGTCTTTTTCACAATATTGATTCTTCCAATCTAAGAACATGGTATATTTCTCCATCTGTTTATGTCATCTTTGATGTCTTTCATCAGAATTTTATAGTTCTTTGAGTACAGGTCTTTTGCCTCCTACTCCCTTAATTTCTGTTTCTGATTTTTGTTATTAGTGTATAGGAATGCAAGAGATTTCTGTGCATTAATTTTGCATCCTGCAACCTTACCAAATTCATTGATTAGCTCTAGTAGTTTTCTGGTGGCATCTTTAGGATTTTCTATGTATAGTATATGTCATCTGCAAACAATGACAGTTTTACTTCTTCTTTTCCAATTTCTATTCCTTTTATTTCTTTTTCTTCTCTCATTGCTGTGTCTAGGACTTCCAAAACTATGTTGAATAAGAGTGGCAGGAGTGGACATCCTTGTCTTCTTCCTTATCTTAGTGGAAATGCTTTCAGATTTTTACCATTGAGAATGATGTTTGCTGTGTGTTTGTCATATATGGACTTTATTATGTTGAGGTAGGTTCCCTCTATGCCCACTTTCTGGAGAGTTTTTACCATAAATGGGTGTTGAATTTTGTCAAAAGCTTTTTCTTCATCTATTGAGATGATCATATGGTTTCTATTCCTTATCTTGTTAATATGGTGTAACACATTGATTGATTTGTGTATATTGAAGAATCCTTGCATTCCTGGGATAAATCCCACTTGATCATGGTGTATGGTCCTTTTAATGTGCTGTTGGATTCTGTTTACTAGTATTTTGTTGAGGATTTTTGCATCTCTGTTCATCAATGATATTGGTCTGTAATTTTCTTTTTTTGTGACATCTTTGTCTGGTTTTGGTATCAAGGTGATGGTAGCCTCATAGAATGAATTTGGGAGTGTTTCTCCCTCTGCAATTTTTTGGAAGAGTTTGAGGAGGATAGGCGTTAGCTCTTCTCTTAAGGTTTGAGAGAATTCACCTGTGAAGCCATCTGGTCCTGGACTTTTGTTCGTTGGAAGATTTTTAATTACAGTTTCAAGTTCATTACTTGTGATAGGTCTGTTTATATTTTCTAATTCTTCCTGGTTCAATCTTGGAAGGTTGTGCTTTTCTAAGAATTTGTGCATTTCTTCCAGGTTGTCCATTTTATTGGCATAGAGTTGCTTGTAGTAGTCTCTTATAATCCTTCGTATTTCTGTGGTGTCAGTTGTAATGTCTCCTTTTTCATTTCTAATTTTATTGATTTGTGTCCTCTCCCTTCTTTTCTTGATGAGTCTGGCTAAAGGTTTATCAATTTTGTTTATCTTATCAAAGAACCAACTTTTAGTTTTATTGATTTTTGCTGTTGTTTTCTTCATTTCTGTTTCATTTATTTCTGCTCTGATCTTTATGATTTCTTTCCTTGTACTGACTTTGGGTTTTCTTTGTTCTTCTTTCTCTAGTTGCTTTAGTTGTAATGTTAGATTGCTTGTTTGATAGTTTTCTTGTTTCTTGAGGTGAAATTGAATTGTTATAAACTTCCTTCTTAGAGCAGCTTTTGCTGCATCCCATAGGTTTTGGTTTGTCGTGTTTTCACTGTCATTTGTTTCTATGTATTTTTTTATTTCCTCTTTGATTTCTTAGTGATTTCCTAGTTATTTAGTAGCACACTGTTTAAGCTCCATGTACTTTTGTTTTTTACAGTTTTTTTTCCTGTAATTGATTTCTAATCTCATAGCATTGTGGTCAGAAAAGATGCTTGATTTGATTTCACTTTTCTTAAATTTTCTGAGGCTTGATTTGAGATCCAAGATGTGATCTATCCTGGAGAATGTTCTGTGGGCACTTGAGAAGAAAGTGTATGCTGCCACTTTCCAGTGGCGTGTCCTATAAATATCAATTAAACCTATATGGTCTATTGTGCCATTTAAAGCTTGTGTTTCCTTATTTATTCTCTGCTTGAATGATCTCTCCATTAGTGTAAATGGGGTGTTAAAGTCCTCTACAACTATTGTGTTACTGTCGATTTCCCCTTTATGGTTGTTAGCATTTGCCTTATGTAATGAGGCGCTCTTATGTTGGGTGTATAAATATTTGTAATTGTTATATCTTCTTCTTGGATTGATCCCTTGATCATCATGTAGTGTGGTGTGCTTCCTTATCTCTTGTAACAGTCTTTATTTTAAAGTCTATTTTATGTGACATGATAATTCCTACTCCAGCTTTCTTTTGATTTGGATAAAGAAGATGTGGTACATATATACAATGGAATATTACTCAGCCATAAAAAGGAATGAAGTTGGGTCATTTGTACAGATGTGGATGGATCTAGAGACTGTCATTCTGAGTGAAGTAAGTCAGAAAGAGAAAAACAAATATCGTATATTAATGCGTTTATGTGGAACCTAGAAAAATGGGACAGATGAACTAGTTTACAGGGCAGAAATAGAGACACAGATATAGAGAACAAACGTATGGACACCAAGGGGAGAAAGTGGCTGGGGGATGGTGGTGGGATGAATTGTGAGATTGGATTGACATATATACACTAATATGTATAAAATGGATAACTAATAAGAACCTGCTGTATAAAAATATAAATAAAATAAAATTCAAAAATTCAAAAAAAAAGAAGTGATCATGAAACAATAAAGCTTTTTTAAATTTTATTTTTCCAGTATGAGGGCCTCTCACTGTTGTGGCCTCTCCTGTTGCAGAGCACAGGCTCTGGATGCACTGGCTCAGCGGCCATGGCTCATGGGCCCAGTCGCTCCACAGCATATGGGATCTTCCTGGACTGGGGCACGAACCCATGTCCCCTGCATCGGCAGGCAGACTCTCAACCACTGTGCCACCAGGGAAGCCCAACAATAAAGATTTTGTAGCAGACCAATAAAAATAAAAAAGAAAAGGCCTTGGGCTTCCCTGGCACAGTGGTTGAGAGTCTGCCTGCTAGTGCAGGGGACATGGGTTCGAGCCCTGGTCTGGGAGGATCCCACATGCTGTGGAACGACCGGGCCCGTGAGCCACAGCTACTGAACCTGCGCGTCTGGAGCCTGTGCTCTGCAACAAGAGAGGCCTCGATAGTGAGAGACCTGTGCACTGCAATGAAGAGTGGTCCCCGCTTGCCACAACTAGAGAAAGCCCTAGCACAGAAACGAAGACCCAACACAGCAAAAATAATAATAATAATAATAATTAATTAATTAATATACTCTTACCCCCCAACATCTTCTTAAAAAAAAAAAAAGAGAGAAAAGGCCTTGGCTGTGGGAGGCAGGGCTTATGCGAGGGTGGGACTTAGGCATGGGTGGGGTTTATTCAGGGACAGGGCTTATGCTTAGGGCCCACGAGGCTGAAAAAGGCCCTGAGGGAGTCGGGGATGGGGCTTAAACTCAGTGCAACCGGAGGGGCCCTGTACTGCCTTTGACCTTGGAGTGTGGATGATCAGATCCAGGACCTCAGCAGGCTCCCCAGGGCCTGAGAGGGTGGCGTAAACACTAGCTGTGCTTCCCCCCAAATCCTCTGATCCTGGAGGGTCCCTCTCCATTTGCCTCTACCCTTCCTCCCCTTCCTACCTCCTACGCCCCTAGGACCCACGAGGCTGGAGGAATCCCCAGAAGGTGGAGGACAAGGCCTGGGAGCCAGCAGGCTTCTTGGCACCCAACTGGGAAGGGGAAATGCTAGCCACATTCCCCCCTGATCCTCCAAACCCCTGAAGGTCCCTCTGAGGTGGGAACCCCTCCCCTCCAGCAGCACCCCCTCAGGGAAGCCATTCCCATCCGGCCTCCACTTCTCCTCCCCCCTCGTTCCCCCCCACCTCCTAGCCAGTTGCTGGGGGGTTCCTCCCATTCCCTTGGGTGTCAAGGTCCCCCAACGGCATCTGGTAGGTGCCCTAATTGTGGGGAGATGTGAACTCCACATCCTTCTACTCCGCCATCTTGACTCCACCCCACACCCCTATATCTTTCAAAGGTGTTTCTCCCAATAAATCTTTGGCATTTCTAATTCCATCTTGGTGTCTGCTTCCCAGAGGACTGAACTGACACAGTAAGAACAAGGATTAGTACAAGAAGGCAGGTAGTGAGAGGAGTTTGGGGACTGGATTGCTCACTGTCTGGCTAGCAAGGAAGACACCCACCTCAAATAGATTGTGGGGTATGGATTGTCTTTGGCACAAGATGGTGGCCTATTTGCAAAAACTTGTATTGGTGGTGACCTGGGAAATCGGGTCATTGAAAGTTATGAGATTATATTTGGTTATGTTTTGTTTGATTACATTTGATTATATAGATTATATTTGATTGTTAACAAATGTAACCAAATATACTATATTTGGTTATAATATTTATGTAGTGAGTTTTCATCATATGCAGGAAAGTTTTTCTAGTCTTTGAGAGTATTTTGCTTTTGAGAGTGTTTGGATGGATCAATATTTATTAGTCCATAAAAGAGAAAGAAAGTTATGAGGGGAACAATGTGTACAAAGACAATGAACTTGGTAAGATTTTACTATGTTGTCCAATCCTCTGCAAAGGGATTATGAAAGACAGGTAAAAACTATGTGTAAAAGACCAAAACAGTTTTTTTTAATGAAGAGGGGATTTGAATAGATATTTGCCCTAAGAAGAGATATAGTGGCAAACAGGCACATAGAAAGATGCTCAATATCATGAGTAATTAGGGAAATGCAAATTAAAACCAGAAAGAAATACAACTATATACCTATCAGAAGGACTAAAATAAAAAAAATACATATAACTCAAAGCCCTGGCAAAGATGTGTAATAACCATAACTCTCATAGATGGCTGGTAGAGATACAAAATGGTGCAGCCACTTTGGTAAAGTTTGGCAGGATTTTTTTGTTTTGTTTTGTTTTTTTGGCAGTACGCGGGCCTCTCACTGTTGTGGCCTCTCCCGTTGCAGAGCACAGGGTCTGGACAGGCAGGCTCAGCGGCCGTGACTCACGGGCCCAGCCACTCCGCGGCATGTGGGATCTTCCCGGACTGGGGCACAAACCCGTGTCCCCTGCATCGGCAGGCGGACTCTCAACCACTATGCCACCAGGGAAGCCCTAGCAGTTTTTTAATAAATTTAAACACACACATTATCATATGGCCTGGCAATCTCACTCCTAGCTATTTACCTAGGAGAAATGAAAATGTAGCCTGTAAGACCCATATATAAATATTTTTAGCAGCTTTATTTGTAATCACTTCAAACTGGAACAACCCAAGTGTCCATCTGATGGGAAAAGGATAATCAAATCATGATGCATCCACATAACGGAATACTCTTTAATGATAAAAAGGAACCAACTACTGATATATGAGACAACATGAATGAATCTAAATGCATTATAGGAAGTGAAAACAGCCAGATGCAAAAGCCCTCCTGAATGGTTCTGTTTATATGCTATTTTGTAAAAGTCACAGAGGCAGAAGTCAGATCAGTGGTTTCCAGGTGCTGGGGCTGGGGAGGAGAAGACTGACTACAAAGGCACGTGATGAGGGAACTTTTGGAGGATGATAATAATGGTCTATATCTCACCTGTGGTGGTTGTTACATGATTCTATACATTTGTCGAGACTGATCAAACCATTCATCTACATTTTACTATATGTAAATTTACCTTAATAAACCTGAATTTTACAAAGAATCTAAGAGTGAAAGCTTTGGATAGTTTTCAAAGATGCCCTTGTCTTTGGCAGTGGACAGTGGACACAGCTGAGGAGTGGAGTCAGCACTTAATAGGGTCACAAAGGTAACTGAAGGATCAGGCAAGGCAGCTCTGTTATGCTAAGGTCAGGGCCCTGGGTGAGAAAACCAGGGACCCTGAAACGTGAAATGGAAACATTTGGTGAATGCCCCCTAAGATTTTGGTTCTGCAAACTCCCTGAACCCTCAGAGCTGCAGATGTGTCCCATCCTCCATACTAAGAACTAGCACCTCACCAGGCAGGAAGACACTGCAGAGGCCTCTTTCCCTCAATACAAGTGACGCCTCTTCTCTTCTCCTGGTGCCAGGTGGATAAATAGGGTTCAGTCTCAGCATAACCCCGCTGAGGACATGCTGGGCCTGAGGAGGGGAGAAAGAGATTACATCCCAAAGGGGCTGGAAGAAATATTCAGCATAGACGGGCAGAAGCCAAGGGGAATATTTATTGGATTTGATGTTGAGGGTGTTTGATCGAAGAGGCCAGAATAGAAGACTGGATAGCAAGAGTTCAGTGTCTTGGGAACACTATCTTGGGACATTGGATTTAACACCTTGTCAAGAACCAAGGCAAATTTGTGGCTTGTGTGGCTCGTAGAAATATGGAGAGAGTGATGATGCTACCAGAAAGTATTTATCATGGAAGAGGCTCTGAATAAGCAACTGACTTGGTCAGTTGATGTGGCCAGAATTGACATGGCTGGTCCCTGAATGGAGCAGCCATGGATGCAGAGATGGCAGTTACATATGTGTCCAGTAGCATGAACTGCCATGATCTAGCTATTGCTGCCTCCGAATGTCCAACCTTCCAGCAACAGATACTAACGATGAGCCTGCAACAAAGAAATTTTCTTGAGTCAACTTGGTGGCAAGTTGGCTTGCCATCCTTCCAAGATGGGACCTGATTCATTCTCACAGTAATAGACAGCTATTCTGGTATGAGTTTGCATTTCCTGTCTACAGAACCTCAGCCTGCCCCACTCTTTGGGAACTGATGGAATGCCCGATCCACAGGTATGGAATCCCACACGACATAACATGCAACAAGAGACCCAATTTACACTAAGCAGAGTCCATGGCTTTGGGTCTATTGGATGTACCATATACCACACCATCCAAAAGCAGCCAGTCTCAAAGAACACTGGAACAACCTTCTAGTTACTCAACTTCAGTGCCACTGGAGATACAATACCTTGTAAGAATGGGTGTCATCCTCCAGGATTCAGAGTATGCTCTGAATCAGAGATCTCTTTATGGAGCTGTGTCCCCAACAGGAAGAATACATGCATCCAGGAACCAAGGGTTGGAAGCCGGAGTATTTTCATTTCTACCATCATTTCTTATCATTTCTAATGACTCATAGGGACATTTTATTTCCTTGGCTGCACCACTGTGGGCTCCACAGGGTTAGAGCTCCTGGTCCCCAAAGGGGGTGCATTCTTGCCAGGAGCACAGCAGAGTTCCATTGGACACAAGTTAAGGCTGCTTCCAGGGCACCTTGTGAACAGCAAGTGAGAAGAGAAGTTACCTTGTTGGCAGCAGGTTGTTGATTTTGATCAACAAGATGAGGTAAGAACATTTTTACACAACGGGCATAGGGGCACTCAGAGGATCTATTACCCTTGCCCAATTATACTGTAAAAGGACATGCACAGCAACCCTGAAAGGTATGATCACCCAGGCTCAGACCCTGCAATAAGGTAGTCTTGATCACATCACCAGATAAATCTCCCTCACTTGCAGAGGTACTAGCTGAGTGTGAAGGGAATTTAGAATGGATGACGGAGGAGGGAGAAAATGAGGACCAGTTGCATCCCCAAGACCAACTTCAACAATGGGACTGAGGTTCATCCCACTAACTTCCCTCCTCTGAGTTTCTCCTCAGGAAGCAAAGCCCACAGAAGCCATAGAAGAGCTGTTCCTTGACCTCGCATGAAGACACAGATGCCATGGATGAACTGCAGTGGTCACAGATATGTGTGCTTGAATCTGCCTTGGAGAGAGACTGTTGTAAGGAGTGTAGTTAGTGGGCAGTCTCCTGCTGCAGAACCTTCTGGATCCTGTGCAACATTCACACACACTAAAATCAGGCTTTCGCGAAGGACTGAGTGTGGCAGGGAAACTACAGCCTGGCCATTTCTACCCAATGAAGGACTCCTCTCATGGGCTGTCTTGGCTCTGTGGTTCCTTGTTGGGCTGGTTGAGACTTTCTAAGAGCTTGCATCACAGTGTGAGGCTCTTGCTATCCAACCCTTCCTCCTTCTCTCTTTCCTTTCATTAATGTCAGTACTACATCACAGTCTGAAGGTTTTCCCTGCCCACACCTGCTCCCTCTCTCCTTTTAATAGCATCATGGTAACCCTAACTGAGGGAGGAGTCTCTTCTGTTGGGCAAATGCCTGCATAGCAACTGGACTTCTAATGGGCTCAGGCATAAGAAAGATGGTACTTCCCCCAAGAAATGTCTTGCATTTCTAATTCTGTCTTGGCACCTGCTTCCCAGAGGGAGGACTGACAACCACCTTTCTTTTACTAAAATTAAGAACAGAAAATTAATATTTCTCCACATTTTAACATCGAGAATGACTAAGTTATTAAAATTGAGGGAAAGATTTCATTTTTGCCAGTATAACCATTTATATTTTAAGAAAGAACCATCCCATAAAGTGAGTGCACATGCAGTACATTTGCTCAAATTTCCAGAAGACCCCCAAACAAACAAGTTTTAATCTATTCTTTTAGGTCTCTTCAAGTTTTGTTAATTTCCACAACTCCTTATCCTGAAACATACAAGTCCATTTTTCTGCTCCATAACCTGTTAAGAAAAATTCCAATTTCCACTGATTGAAAAGGAAACTGCAGCTATGAAAACATAACCTGGCAGCTTTGGAGGGGCTGGCACTATTATGCGTAAATGGTTTTGAGTGTTTTAATTTCATCTCCCAGCAAGGTTTTATGCAAACAGAGAGTAAGGTCTATGCCTTATATTTCATATATCCCTCCCAGGCTCCAGGCACTCTGCCTGTGCTTAACTGGCTTTCAATAAATAGCTATATATTTTTTCAGTTTTTTGCCCTGCCCTCTTCTCTTTCATCACCACTCTAGGATAATGGCTATACTTCTGAGGACCAAATCATTCTTTCTCTTGTTTATCTTCTCCCAATATGCTTAAATATCTAAAATTATAAAAACAAATATACTAACTGAAAAAAGTGGTATATGTCCAAATATGCATAAAGAAATCATTCCTAACGCCTTCTAGTCCCTTCCATCCTCACTCCATGGATAAGCAGTGGTAACAGTTTGGTGCACATTTGTCAACATTGTTCCTCAAGCTCATACAGAAATGCAAAAACAGGGGTACTTGTGTGCAGTACGTTTTTTGTTTGAACAACAACAAAATCACATTTAAGCAACCTGAGTTTCTCATTCCTCTATCTTAGTAAGTGAGGCTCTGGCTCATTTTATTTAAAACTACATCATAGGGCTTCCCTGGTGGTGCAGTGGTTGAGAGTCCGCCTGCCGATGCAGGGGACACGGGTTGGTGCTCCGGTCCGGGAAGATCCCACACGCCGTGGAGTGGCTGGGCCCATGAGCCATGGCCACTGAGCCTGCGCGTCGGGAGCCTGTGCTCCGCAGCGGGAGAGGCCACAACAGTGAGAGGCCCGCGTATCGCAAAAAAAAACAACAAAAAAACAAAAAACTACATCATATTCCAAGTTATTGGTAAAACCACAATTTATTCAGTTTGTTGATCTCTGAGCTCTAATGACATTGAGCATATTTTCATAAAACCTACAGTTATCTCTCTTCCAAGAACTGCATGTTCATATTCTTTATTTCTTATGTTTAAATCTCTAAGCTATGGGAATCCTATTTTTGTGTATGGTGGGAGCTATAGTGTGAGTTTGTTTTCTTCCAGACGGATGGCCAGGTTGTAGTATCAATTCAAAAATAAATCAATCTTTAACCTCTGAATTGAAATATCAACATTTCTATAAGTTCTCATATATAGTTGCATTTATTTGGGGATCAATTTCTAATCCACTGATAATTTTTTCTAGTCTAATCCCCTTTTAATGTTGTTTGGATTACAATGACTTTATAATATGTGTTAAGATTTGGTAAGGAATTTCTCCCTGTAACAAGCCTTTATTTTCAAAATTTTCTTGCCTTTTCTTGGATATTCATTTATTTTTTATATGAACTTTTTTTAAAGATCTATGATTTAAAAAAATTTCTTTTCTTTTTAAAAATTAATTAATTTAGTTCTTGGCTGTGTTGGGTCTTTGTTGCTGTGTGCGAGCTTTCTCTAGTTGCGGCGAGGGGGGCTACTCTTTGTTGCGGTGCGCAGGCTTCTCATTGCGCGGTGGCTTCTCGTCTTGCGGAGCATGGGCTCTAAGGAGCGTGGGCTTCAGTAGTTGCAGTGCATGGGCTCAGTAGTTGTGGCTCGTGGGCTCTAGAGAGCAGACTCAGTAGTTGTGGCACACGGGCTTAGTTGCTCCACAGCATGTGGGATCTTCCCAGACCAGGCATCAAACTGGTGTCCCCTGCGTTGGCAGGCATATTCTTAACCATTGCTCCACCAGGGAAGTCCCTCATATGAACTTTAAATTTATTTAATCCAGCTTCATAAAATAAGTCAATGTGATTCTAATAGAAATTGCATATAGTTATATATTGATTTTTATAAGAATTAACATGAACGCTATCCTGTCTGGAGCAATGACATGATTCTCCACTTCTTTAGAAGTTGTTTTCTGTCTTTAAAAAATATTTTATAGTTTTTTCATATAGGTAATGTTCTTTATTATTAAAAAAATCCTCAGCCATTATTGTTGTTATCATCATTTTTTTTTTTTTTTTTTGGCTGCACTGTGCCGCAGCATGTGGGATCTTAGTTCCCTGACCGGGGATCGAACCCGTGTTCCCTGCAGTGGAAGTGGGGAGTCTTAACCGCTGGACTGCCAGGGAAGTCCCCATATCATCATTTTAAGAAGATATTTTAAATTTCGAATTGCAATATTAAATATTTAAAATATGTAGAAAAGTATAGAAAATAATATTCAAGGTGACAAGTGCCCTCCTCTCATACTTATTAGATTTTAACATTTTGATACATCTAAGATTTCCTTATTTAACATATAAAAAATAAAGCATGTGGAGACATCCTTTCATCTTCATGCTTCCCAGAGATGTAATTACTATCCAAAAGTCTGTGTGCTATGCATGCAAACTTTTGCTCCCTATCCCTGTATCCTTAAAAAATAGAAAATGTTTTTATATGTTACAATAACTGAGATTTTAAAAAATCAGTTTCTATCCATGAGTAGTTACTACTAGTATTGAGAAAGGTCAATGATTTTTATGTGTTTATCTTGACTTGAGATGGTCTATTCAATTTTTTTTCATTGTAGCAGTTTTATTAGAATCTTGGGCTTTCTTTGTTCACAATCCTATCACATGCAAATAAATATAATTTATTTATAATTTTATCTTTTCTCATATAATATGCACCAATTGTTGCACTTTCTTTTCTGTTTAATTAGGTAAATGTTCTAAATAATGTCTAGTAATATTGTTCACATTATGTGCAGGGCACAGCTAGATGGTTCACAAAATGTGCTCTCTGGACAAACAGCATCAGTTATCTCCTGGGAATCTGTTTGAAATACGAATTCTTGGGTCTCATACCAGACCTACTAAACTAGAAACTCTGAGGGTGGGAGCCATCCGTGTGTGTTCTCACAAGCTCTCTGACACACTGAAGTTTGAGAACTACTGGTCTGGAGAACAGTACAGAGCTCCATGAGGCTGTTATTGGCTCATCTTTTTTATTCTTTTAAGTTTTCTCTTGTTCTCACTTCTCCCACTAGTTATCACCCCATTTCTCTTTTCTTTTCAGAAAAAAATTTTCAAAAGAGTTGTCAATGTCTCCAAGTCTTCTCTTCCCATTCTTTCTTCAAGCCGCACCAACTAGAGTTTCTGCCCACGTGCACTGAAAACTGCTCTTGTCAGGTCTGTAATGATCTCTATGTTGCTACATCTAATGACCATCAATCAGAGCCTTTGACAGTGCTGATCACTCCCTCCTTTCTGATGTACATGTACTTTCTACATTTTTCTCTAGGGCATCATACTTTCTGGGGTTTCCTCCTACTTCTTGGCTGCTCCATATCAGGTTTTTTTGTTAGTTTCTCTCTTCCTTCCTGACCTTTAATGAGCACCTAATCCTTTTCTATCCTCCATCTTACTCACTTCTTGGTAATCACATCTGCTCATTGTTTTAAATGTCTCTAAGTTTGAGTTGTCCAGTTTAACAAATATAAATACAGGATGGACAGTGAAATTTGAATTTCAGATAAACAACAAATCATTTTTAAATATAAATGTGTTCCAAATATTACATGGGGCATGCAATATTAATTATAATTTTGTTAACATTATTGGCATTAATTATTTACATAATCATAATAGTTATATTAAGGAATTAATTACATGTCCCAAGCAATATTTGGGACATACTTACACTAAAAAATTATTTGTTGTTTATCTGAATTTCAGATTTCACTAGGTGCCTATATTTTATATGGAAATTATAATCTATGGGCAAAGGAACACCCAAATTATATCTCCAGCCCAGATCTTTCTCTAAAACTCCAGAAATTGTTATCTACATTTGATGGCCAATGGACAGTTCAAATTCAACATGACTCAAACTGTGCTCCAGCTATTTCCCATCCCCAGATCTGCTCTACCTGTAGCCTTCCTCTATCCCTGCTGATGGCAATGCCTTCCTTCCAGTCAATTCAGACAAACGTTGGGGCCATCACTTTCTTTTGCTCTTTCTCTTACAACCCACATCCAATCAGTCAAGAAGCCTTGTTGGGTCTACGTTCAAAGTGTATCCAGATTCCAACCACTTCTCACTATCTGCACTCCATTACCATCCTGGTGCAAGCCACCATTATTTCTTGCTTCCAATAGCCTCCTGATGGGTCTGCATCCCCTCACCCCCCTTTTTCTGCTACAGTCTGTTCTTATTACAGAGACTAAAGGGGTTCTTTCAAAATGTAAGTCAGATGTTCCTCTTCTGCTCAACCCCCTCTAATAGCTCCCTCTCATGCAGAATAAAAGCCATGCTCTCTTTAATGGCCTGCAAGGTCTTACCCACTCAAACCCTTGTTACTGCTCTGATATCATTTCCTATTACCTTCCCCTTCATTTACATTATTCTACCGGTACTGGTCTCCTTTGTTCATTCTAGATATGTTCCCACCTGAGGGCTTTCTACTGGCTGTTTTCTCTTGTCCAAGATATTCACATGGATAACCTTCTCACCTCCTTCAAGTCTTTGCTCAAATGTCATGTTCTCAGTGAAGCCCAAGCTAATCACTAGATTTAAGTTTGTGATTAACCCCTTCCACACCCACATACCTGATATCCCTCACTCTGCTTTATTTTTTTTCCATAGCACTCCTCATTTTAACACAATGCAATTTAAACAATGTGTTTATTAGTTAGTATCTGTTTCTTCTCCCTCACTCTAGCCCAGAATGATCAAGGGAAGCTCCTTTTTTATTTTTGTGAGTGGACTTACCCAATACTCCTTACACCTACTTCTTTCTGAACATATATATATATATATTTTTTTTTTTTGCGGTACACGGGCCTCTCACTGTTGTGGCCTCTCCCGCTGCGGAGCACAGGCTCCGGACGCGCAGGCTCAGCGGCCATGGCTCACGGGCCCAGCCGCTCAGCGGCATGTGGGATCTTCCCGGACCGGGGCATGAACCCGTGTCCCCTGCATCGGCAGGTGGACTCTCAACCACTGCGCCACCAGGGAAGTCCTGAACATATTTTCTTAATACTAATAAGATCCTTTAATTTAGCTTGACCCCTCTTCCCAGCAAGATAAGACAATTCATTCAAAGAAATAAGGTGCTGAAGAGTTTTGATCTCAGAGGAGTACTTTGCATGTCCCAGGACCTCAAGATTAAGTGATGTCCAATACATTTGGCTCTGGCCAAACTAGTATGATACCTATAGACATTTCTTTACAGAAACTTATATAACTTAATGTATGTTCCCCTGCAGAATTTGCTTCTTATTTTAAAAGACCCTAAATGCCTAACTACAGGGTTTTCCATTAACAAAGTATTTTGACAAATTAAATATTATGAGGCTTTATAGAATGCATGACACATGGTAGATACTTCATAAATATGTTTAGATACTCTCACATTCTCTCTTCCTTAAAATATACTGCGTATTTAATCCCACATCTTTTTCCTAAGAGCTCTTGGCTCAGCAGAGCTCAGGTGAATTTATAGCTATTACACCATTAATTCAACTTATGAAGTAGAGTTACCAACGGCTATTACCCTCATTTTGTGGAAGGGGAAATAGAGTTCCTTGTAAGTCAAAGTGATTTGCTCTTTTATATGTCATAGTCACAGGTTTTCTTTCCATCAGTTCTTAGTACCTTAAAGCCAATATTTGGTTGCAGTTTCATGAGAGCCTTTAAGTGAAACTAGCTGTAAGAAATCAGCCTAGAGAAAATACTTTATATTTATTACACTTCCCTAGGACCCTTGAGATTCAGCATCTCAGTACTCAAGAAACAAGCAGTAAATTCTGAGGTTCATTTCATGCTGAATGAAATGATTGAAGTCAACAGTCATTAAAGGTGACGAAAGTGATAAATTCTGCTCCATATTTCAACTGTTTATCATCACTGCTGTTGCTCATCAATCAGCAAATTAAAAGATAGTGCCTGTATTGCTATTTCTGTTCATTCAAGTCGTTTATTTAACCACTCTCATAGATTACTAATATAGCAAAAGGGAGATTTTAAGAAATTCCACTAAATCTATAAAAGAGATAAATATAAATCTGATTAAACATGTTAGCAGCCTCACAAATTACATTTCTAAGAACTCTAAACGAAAGCTATGAATTCCCAAACCTGGCCACATCTGAATGATCTGATTCAGCAGATTAAAAAAAAAAAAACAAAAACATGAACCCAATCTCCAAACATTCAGATTCAGTAGGTTTGAATTGGTGGTTCAGGAATCAGTATTTGAAAATATATCCCCCATTGAATCAGATGTAAGCAGGTTTGGGAATCACTGAGTTAAAGAAACAGAGTATTAGAATGAAGAGAGTGAGCTTGAAACTTCTCACCAACTGGCTGATTATTAATGGACCCAAGCTGGACGATCCAATTTCATTGGAAAGTCTTCATTCAGAATGTCAAACAGATAACTTAGCATGAGATTTCCTTTACAAACTGCTGACCCGTGCCATGTAAAGCCAGTGTGGTGACTTTCCTAAAGATGCAGGAGAGAGGCTGTATTAGACCCATCTCTTCTGATACCAGCATCATCTCTCAGGTGTGATCCCTACCTGCAAACGTGCAGGTGCCTAGTTCTTGCTTTTCCCTCCTATTATCATCCTCTCTTACTCTCCCAGTCACCCACCACACTACCTTGCCCTCTCCCACTGGGGAGGTATGGACAGAGTCCAAATATGAATCTAGAGGATGAGTGTGTAAAGTAATAGGCCTCAGATAAACAAAGAGCTCATGCAGGCCTGAGTACCCGATTTATTTTGATAGTCTTTAAAAATAATCACCCCACATAAGATCATATTTTTCTTTGCTGTGCTTCTCCCTAATCCTTTCCCTCTGCTTCATTTGGACCTTGAATCGTTATTATCTTCTGATAGCTCTTCTCTATCTATCATGATTAAACTCCTTTTATTGATCTCATCCCTTGCTCCAATTTGTCATGATTTTATAAATTTTAATTCAATTCCTTTTGCATGTGTGATCCCTCCAGCATCACACCGTCTTTGCATTTTTATTCATGTGGTCTCCAGTCTATCTTCTAAGCTGATAGTTATTATTATTATGTGATGTTAATGAGACTACTTAAAAATATTGTGCTGGGGTAGCATCTTATTAGGAAAAAAAGTCTTGGGCTTCCCTGGTGGTGCAGTGGTTGAGAGTCCGCCTGCCGATGCAGGGGACACAGGTTCGTGCCCCGGTCTGGGAAAATCCCACATGCTGCGGAGCGGCTGGGCCCGTGAACCATGGCCACTGAGCCTGCGCGTCCGGAGCCTGTGCTCTGCAACGAGAGAGGCCACAACAGTGAGAGGCCTGTGTACCGCAAAAAAAAAAAAAAAAAGAAAAAGAAAAAAAAGTCTTACCTTGACATGAAGCCATTAACATTAACTTTTATGTTTAATTTTTTTTTTTTTTGCCAATTTGGCATTCATTTGACAGCAGAGTTGCTTGGTCCACGTGTCTCTAGTTTTCCTCCGGGTGTTAGGTAAGGGCAAATGCTTTTCTAACACAGTGAAATCATACCATGAAACACTCACTTTGGTGCTATGTTTTTTTTTTTTTTCCTTACAGAGCTTATTAGTTCATCAAATAGAAAAATCCTCCACTTTCTTCACCTGCATTAGTTAAGGTAAAAAACCAAATTCAAGGCAATGTTAAAATAATAGAAAGCCTTTGACATAAAACTACAAATTCTAGACATTTATAGTAGTAGTATTGATGCTACAGCCTAAATTCATTCTGTGGAATCTAAGTTCTAGTCAATACAGGATTTTCAAGTTTCCCCAAAGAACTGCTTATCATGGATCCTTACTGTACAAAAAAGAAGTGGGTTAAGATAAATGAGTGGATTAAGATATAGATGTCCCAGAGGTTTCTGGCAATTCCAGTCAAAATATTATATATTCACATAAAGATGATAAATCTCAGTAGTGACATTCTGCCCTTGTTTGCACCTTCTAGTTACAAATTTCAGCTCTTTCTAGAATCGTTAAATTTCAGAACTCTTGAGAAACAATGTTAAGCAAGGTTATTCTCTGTTTCCATATCAATAAACAGAAGAGTGAGGAGTGTTTATGTATCCCAGGGTTTTGAAGCCAAGAGAGCTACCCCACTCTTGTCTCTAACATTGTTGCACAGTTCTTTCTGTATTGCTCTCTCCCTGATAACCTCAGGGCTTGCTTGTAAACTAGGCTTTTGACATGATGACCAGTTTTCAGGCTGAAGGCCTCATCGTTGCCACTTGCCCAGTTTTGACCTTTTAATTCCCCATGGCTTAAAATTCATGATGGAGAATCTCCCTCCAAATGGGCTTGTCAACTACTTCTGTTAATCTCATTTTGGGGTCCAGCCCCTAGGGCATTTCATCTCAGCAGGACCCAGGGTCTGGCACCCTGCTGTGTTTACCCTGGATCCTTCTGGAAGATCCAGGTGCTACCCATGCAACCACAGCTTAATTGGCCTGATATGAAAAATGTGGTTATTTCAAATCAAAATGTTTTGTCTATACAACTGAACCCTGTGGGATTGCCCTTATTAATTATAAGGCCTTAAGACACCCTCTGCCACACCTAAGAATGTTAAAAAAAAAGGCATTTTATGGTATACATTTAATTTTCCTGAATAGAAAAGGCCTAAAATATCATTGAACTTCAAAGTCAATTTGGTTAATGTTTTCAATTACTGCAGAGGTTGTACAATGCAGACCTCCAAAGACGGTCTCTTGAATTCAAATATTAGGGGCAGGGAGAGGGACCTCGGAGAACATATAACTAACCTTCTCATTTAACAGAGTAAGAAGTATAAATTACAGAGAAGCTAAGTACATTTTCTAGAGCTCAAACTAGAACCCTGATCTCCAGTGTTCTCTAATCTCTTTCTTCTATCTCTCTGCCTGACCTGTGAAAATGTTTCTACTTTTCCAAAGATTAGTAAAATGAAACCATGAGTAACAAAATACATGAATTATAAGAAAAATAATCTAGCATATGTTGGAAATTTCTGGAATGTTTTATGAATTGTACCCTATTGTGAAACAGGACCACAGCATTTTAGAGTCGGAAAGAACACATCATCCACTCCAGCCCACATAAGAAGGCAATGGACATGCCTTATATCTATATTAGCTTTGAGTTCACTAACCAGTTCCTTGTTCTTAAATTCTCTCCAAAGAAGTTGCTACATT
The DNA here is from genome assembly GCF_025265405.1 of Mesoplodon densirostris. Taxonomy (NCBI): domain Eukaryota; kingdom Metazoa; phylum Chordata; class Mammalia; order Artiodactyla; family Ziphiidae; genus Mesoplodon; species Mesoplodon densirostris. The sequence goes on from NC_082661.1 coordinate 228,956,714, forward strand.
TGGAGGTCTCATGAGAATGTAGCTGAAACAACCACATGGAGAACTGTTTTGAGAATTCTCAAGTTCATCCATTGCAGTTTTACCTCCATGATTCCAAATAGTTTCATTCAACCCATGAAGCCAATAAAGCTATACTTATAAGGCATAATAAGCCAGTTCAAATCCATTTAAGAATTTTAAGGAAAGGGAATAAATATTCACATTACAGATAAAAAGATGACAACAAAGTAAACAAATAAAGTGGCCCTCCTGCAAATGGTTGAGACTGGTGTTTCAGCTTATGATGATAGATTGAGTGACAACATTCTGACATTGTCTGTTAGGACAGCCATTAGTTCACATTTGCTGCCCCAGTCTTCTGTGTTCCTTGGCAATTTCATCTGGTATTTTCTCAATCAGCTATACCACCCTGGCCCTTAGACTGATCACATCTTAAAGACCTCAGTTGATAGTAAAGGAATCACTGTTTTTACCCAAGATAATTAGGTTGCAACCACTTCAGGTAGGAGCATCCTTGGGAGGAAGCTGAGGAAGTTTGGTGGAGCCCTGAAATTGGGTAGCTTGAGAGTTATGCTAGACCAAAGCAGTCCAATAAAAATCATAAAACTCCTAGGAGAGAACATAGGCAGAACACTCTTTGACATAAATCGTAGCAATATTTTTTGGGATCTGTCTCCTAAGACAAAAGAAACAAAAGCAGAAGTAAACAAATGGGATCTAATTAAACTTAAAACTTTTGCACAGCAAAGGAAACCATTAACAAAATGAAAAGACAACCTACTGAATGGGAGAAAATATTTACAAATGATATGGCAGATAAGGGGTTAATATCCAAAAATATATAAACAGCTCATACAATGCAATATCAAAAAGACCAAAACAAAAGCCAATTAAAAATGGGCAGAATATCTGAATAGACATTTTTCCAAGGAAGATATACAGATGGCCAACAGGCACATAAAAAGATATTCAGTATCATTAATAATTAGAGAAATACAAATTAAAACCACAATGAGATATCACCTCACACCTGTCCGAATGGCTATGTTCAAGAAGTCTACAAATAACAAATGTTGATGAGGATGTGGAGAAAAGACAACCCTAGTGCACCACTGGTGGGAATATAAATTGGTGTAGCCACCGTAAAAAACAGTATGGAGGTTCCTCAAAAAAACTAAAAATAGAGTTACCATATGACCAATAATCCCACTCCAGGGTATATATCTGAAGAAAACAAAACCACTAAATTGAAAAGATACTTGGACCCCAATGTTCATAGCAGCATTATTTACAATAACCAAGATATGGAAGCAACCTAAGTGTCCATGAACAGATGAATGGATAAAGAAGATGTGGTACATATAAAACAGAATATTACTCAGTCATAAAAAAGAATAAAATTTTGCCATTTGCAATACTGTGATGGACCTAGAGGGTAATGGAATAAGTCAGACAGAGAAAGACAAATACTCTTATGTTATCATATATGTGAAATCTAAAAAATAAACAAATGAATATAACAAAATGGGAACAGATTTACATAGAAAGAGAACAAACTAGTGGTTACCAGTGGGGAGAGAGAATGGGGGAGAGGCAGAATAGGGGTATGGGATTAAGAGATACAAACTACTATGTATATAATAAATAAGCAACAAGGATATATTGTACCGCATAGGGAAATATAGTCATTATTTTTAATAAATTTAAATGGAGTATAATCTATAAAAATAGTGAATTACAATGTTGTATGCCTGAAACTAGTATAATATTATAAATCAACTATACTTCAATTAAAAATAAATAAAAAAGAGACACATATGTAATTAAAAATTTTCCAGTAGCCACTTTATAAAAAAGCAAAAAAGAAACACATGCAAGTAGTATTAATGGTCTATTTTATTTAACTCAGTATATTCAAAATATTATCCTTTCTGCATGTGGCATAGCCACATTTTAAGGACTCAACAACCACATGTGGCTAGTGGCAACCGTATTGGAGAATGCAGTGCTAGACAGATCTCTTAGCAAATCACTTTTTTCCAATTGATCCTAGTAAGCTCTCACTCTTTATGATGAGCTTGCCATGATGGGAAAACTATGATGTCATGACTTCCCAGTTGCATGAGTCAGGGTTCTCTAGAGAAGCAGAACCAATAGACTGTAAGGAATTAGCTCCCTCAGTTGCGGAAGCTGGTGAGTCTGAAATCTGCAGGGCAGGCCAGCAGGCTGGAGACAGAGGGAAGGATTGATGTTACTGCTTAAATCTGGAGGCACAAACTTTTTTTCCTCTGGTGACCTCAGTCTTTTTCTCTTAAGGTCTTCAACTGATTGGATGAGACTCACCCACATTAGAGAAGCTAATCTGCTTTACTCAAAGTCTACTGATTTAAATGTTAATCACATCTTTAAAATATACCTTCACAGAAATAAATATATAGACTGGTGTTTAACCAAACAACTGGGCGCCATAACCTAGCCAAGCTGACACATAAAATTAACCAGCACATCAACTGAAGCAAAGAAAAAGACTTGAAACAATAATCCATGTAACTCAGGAAAAAATCTTTATCCAAGAAGTCAAGATAGAATTGAGTTTGGCTTTGGCTGTGATAACCTGGCAGAAAAAATGTCTTTTCCCAGCTTTTCTTAAGTTACTTATTATTCTCTTAGATGGCCCTCATTTAAAACATTTTAACTGTTATAACAAGTGACTTAATTGTATTGTATTAGCAAGGAGGACATTTTATAAATTAAAGAGATAAACGAAACTAGGAATGTCAATCCACTCAACAAAATTCCCTCTGGAAGAAGGAAAAGCCACAAGAATATGTTATGTATATAACATCTAATGACACCATGGGAAAGTACAGAAGATGGTTATTGATCCTTTTTCACACTTTATTTCATACAGGACTGATAAATGTAGAAATCACACTCTCTAATTGCTTCACTGCTTCTGCTGTCTTTCCCAAGTTAAGATTTCGATAGTTGTCATTTTTAATAGCCTGGTATTATTTTGGGTATAATCCAGAAAAGGTGGAAGGCAGGCCTTCTTTGGAACCCGAAAGGAGCAGATGTTTCCTCTGACCACTCCCTGGATATTGGGGTAAGGACATAGAAATGAGGTTTTTAGATTTTTGCAAATCTCTTTAATCTCTGGCAGAATAGGAGACAATAGCATTCTCAGGTATGCTTCTGCATTCAATCCGTCGTATGTACTTTAAGTTAAAATATGAAGAAAATCCCGCCGCACTTGGATATGTAATTGGAAAAGTGAAGAGAATTTTGATAGCCTTTTCAGATAATTGTGGACATTTTTTGAGACAACGCCAAAACTTGACAAGTGGTAGTTTCTCAAAGATTAGCTGCAGTATGGAATCTGAAACCATACCAATAAATATTTCCTGTTGTGTGGCGTTAAAACTGATTTAAAAATGGTTCTGCAACATACATTGGGTATTTGTAAACTATGGCTTTACTGCATTACACAGATCTTCCAGATGTTGGCACACCTCACCGTATGATGCCAGAACATTCATTACTGTCACCTCCAAACTCACGTAAAAGATCCTTAAGTATTAGGAGGTTGTTAGGCTGACAGTGCCAAATATAGATTTCTTTAAATTCTAATTTTCACTTGAAAGCTCAGATTTTATCACTGGCAACAAAAACTCTCCGCTGTTTCCCTCCAAGGGACAGGATCACTTCATTCATTCCAAAAAAAAAAAAAGAAAGAAATGTCTACCAAATACATCAATAGGAAAAACTAGTTAGCCTGAGAGTAATTTCTTAAGTAAAAATGGTGTTCTATGAAAGAAGTGACTAGTTCAGCTGCATTCAAACTATCACTCAAGTCCTTTTCCTGGAGACATTCATGGTACTTTGGAATGCCCAGAAATGCTTTGTATGTACTGTCCATTTCTTCACATAGGATATTTTAAAATCCTGTGTTCAAAGGTCTTGACGTAACAAAATGAATAATTTTTGCTGCTTTATCAAGGACATACTTAAGTGAAATTGACATTTCCCCCTGCAAGTGTGGTGGTAAAGAATGCAATGACCACCAGGGCAGCCTGGAGCCACAGCCTTGATCCATGCTGGGTCACTAGTAGTTTTACCTACTATTAATGCAGAAGCTGACATGATGCAGAGGCAATGCTTTAATAGTATTATAAAAACAGTTTGAGGACCCCTAAAAGTTCTCTGGCCACACCCCCGCGGGGTTCATGGACCACAATGGGAGAACGCAGGGCTCGTGAGTAATGTCTACCATTGCCAACCAAAGGAGAGGCTTCGTAAGTCTCTATCAAGCAGAAGCAGGTGAAAATAAGAGCTGTCTTCTTCATTTACACTCTTTGTTATAATTTTATCTATATAAAGAGTAGCCTGTAGGGCTTCCCTGGTGGCACAGTGGTTGAGAGTCCGCCTGCCAATGCAGGGGACATGGGTTCGTGCCCCGGTCTGGGAGGATCCCACATGCCGCGGAGCAGCTGGGCCCATGAGCCATGGCCGCTGAGCCTGTGCATCCGGAGCCTGTGCTTCACAACGGGAGTGGCCACAAAAGTGAGAGGCCCACATACCAAAAAAAAAAAAAAAAAAAAAAAGTGTATCCTGTCATGTTTTTTTGCAAGATTCTTTTCTATCTTACTCTAGGTATAAGCCACGTAGAATTTTAAAAGCTGGAATATTGGGGTATTTGGCACTTTGTGATCCTACTGGTTATTTTGCCACTCTGACCTCTCAAACTGTGGTAGGTAGTGCCATAAATATCACTACATCGAGGGTCATGGGGCTGGAGTGTCAGGAAAGGTTAGTTGAGCTCTTGTAATAATCTATGGGTATGTTATGTTGGTTTAGGTATCAGAGAGTCCAGGAGGTGGTATTGGTGAAACCTCTCCTGAAATCTAGCCTTCATGGATTCTGACCCCTTGATTAAAGGCTTTTAACGTGCAGTGAAATAAGGGACAATTGTAAAGGCAGAGATGAGAAATTTACATGAGCTAGCTTGAAAGGGCACCGCAGACAGGATCCTGGCCCTAGATCATACTGGATGGTTAATGACAAGAGGGACCTCTAGTAAAAGTTCTTTTTCCAGTAATAATCTATTACAATAAAGTGTCCGTTACGAATCCACCCTCCGGTTTAGGGTGCTTTCTCGTCGGTCAGTTTGAGTATTGTAATTAACAAATATTGGAGAACCTCATTTTTCTCCAGAGAAAACATGTTAAAATTGCTTTTGCAGACCAACACTGATAAATACTAGGGAAAAAATTTTTTTCAATCCCAGTTTGAAAAAAAAACGTTGATTAGATAGCAGATAACAAAGAGTTAATCACAGTTTACAATACCTCCAGATTAAAACGTATGATAAAAATTCTAAGGAGATATATCTGGTAACCAAATACCTGTCAAGTTATGAGTTTTGTTATTTTTTAAAATAAATTTATTTATTTTATTTATTTTATTTTTGGCTGCATTGGGTCTTCATCGCTGTGCACAGGTTTTCTCTAGTTGCGGCGAGTGGGGGCTACTCTTCGTTGTGGTACACAGGCTTCTCATTCTGGTGGTTTCCCTTGTTGTGGAGCACAGCCTCTAGGCGTGTGGGCTTCAGTAGTTGTGGCTCGTGGGCTCTAGAGCACAGGCTCAGTAGTGGCACACAGGCTTAGTTGCTCCGCGGCATGTGGCAATCTTCCCACGCTCGAACCCATGTCCCCTGAATTGGCAGGTGGATTCTTAACCACTGTGCCACCAGGGAAGCCCAAGTTTTGTTATTTTTATTTTAAAGAAGTTAAATAATGGAGAATTGGTGTATTTAAAAGGCTGGACATACAAATTCTTCAACATACCTCTCATACAGTGTAGTTAAAATTACAGTATGTCATTATGCAGTAAAATTCCTGCATATCTTGACTTGGGGATAGAATTCAAGGAATTAGAGTCTTTGGCCTGGCACAAGGTCAAGGTCATGGGCAGGCCAAGGGCTGATGAGGCTTGGAGGTCACGAGAACTATCTTCATTGCTGGTGGGGTGGGAGCCTATCCAATATGGGAAACAATTTGCAATATCAAAAATCTGAAAATGCACATCCCCTAAGACCCAGCAATTCCATTTCTAGAAACATTTCCTAGAGAAACATTCACACATGTGCACAAAGGGAAATGTAGAAAGAATAATCACTGCAGCATTATTTATAATAACACATTAAAAAACTCTAAATAGCCATTTAGAAATGGGTAAAGGGTAGAATAACCAAACAATAAAATAGTAAATAGTTGAAAAAAGTAAGCCAGAGCTATGTGTTGTAGATCTAACAACACGAATAAAGCTTATAAATGTAAATGTGAGTATAAAATCCAAGCTACAGGGACTTCCTTGGTGGTCCAGTGGGTAAGACTCTGTGCTCCCAATGAAGGGGGCCCAGGTTCTATCCCTGTTCGGGGAACTAGATCCCACATGCCACAACTAAGAGTCTGCATGACGTAATGAAGATCCTCCATGCTGCAACTAAGACCTGGCACAGCCTAAATAAGTAAATATTTTTTGAAAAAGCTACAGAAAGTATACATGCATCATGATACCATTAATGAAAGAAGGTAAAACAAGCAGCATATATTTTATGATGAATACAGTCACAAAATTTAAATATCTATAAAAAATGTGAAAACAAGGGAAGGATGAACCTCAATTTCAGCCTAGTGATTGATTTTACAGAAGGAGGAAGTGGGAATCAGATGATTGACTTCAGTTTTGTATATAACATGTTATTCTTAAGTTAAAAGGATTGGAGGTAAATATGGCAAAATAATCACATTTATTAAACGGGTAATGGGTATGTGGAAATTTCATGTATTATTTCTATTTTCATAATGAAGTAACAAATATTTAAAAGGAGAATGAGCCTGAGAGTTAGGGAGATCTAGGTCCCAATTTAGGTCCCACTATTTATTAGCTGTAGGTCCATGGGCAATTATGTAACTTTGCTAAGCTGTTTCCTCCCATCTCCCAACTGTATTTACCTCTTGGAGATATGGTGAAATTTATTGGCGCTCATCTAAAGCACCTGGTACACAACATACAAAACAAATGATAGGTCCCTTTTTTGGTAAAGTACTGCCTGGTAACATTGGTTCAAACTCCATGCTTCTGTGTAAATTAGAAAAAGGCTCTGTAGGGGAGAGGGATGCAGTGGGCCTGCAAACTGTTCCTATTTGCCTTATCCTGGCCTTCCTTTCCTCTTAAACCCCTACCTGGTCTCTGGTGTTAAATGCATATGTGCGTACATGAGCACATAAGCAATAATTCACAAATGCTTTAGAGTAGATGCTAAGCTTTTGGAAGGTTTAATTTCATGTAAGCATGAAGCATCTCGACTTATGGGATCCAAATAATTACAGCACAGTGAAACTGGAAATCATTTAAACTTTTCATTTTAAGAAAAATGATTGCTCATTTAAGTCTCATGGTGTATGCATTCGTCTTTAGGTAGGCTTTCATAGAACTATAATGAGGACAGCTTTGTATGGTGAGCTTTCAATTAGTCTTGCTATGGAGATATCAGAGAGCTCAGGAACATCCGGAAACTTCATCTGAATCAATAGTTTCATTTTTTCAATTGCCATTTGAGCTGGTAGAAAAGATAATAGATTCAAGTATCTACCCCTTTTCGTTATTTTTTTTCATTCCAGAGAATTTGTTATAGAAAAATATGGACGTCAAAATATCAGCAGCAATAAAGATGAAAGAAGGAACTGAACATTTAAAAATTCTCTGCTACTTTGGCCATCTTGTAAAATGCCTACTGAAAATCACGCTGACCAAAATGGTTGTCTTGAATTCTCCGTTATATTTTTCTAGACTGAAGCTCAGAGCTTCTTATAATGAAGTTTAGCCCACGGAGGAGGAAGGAGTGCAGAGAACAGTCAGGAAGGAGGCTAGATTGCCAGGGCCTACCATGTACGTTGTGCACTGCACAACACCAGAGAGCACCATTCGCAGGAACAACCAAGTATGCATACTCTTTAAAGGTGATGTCAAAGTAAGGAATAGAAAAGGCCTCTAACGGCACAGAAGAGTCCCTCGTCTCTGAAAATGCCTCAGAATCCAACTCTGTGGGTGGAGCCTCCCCCTTTTTTTTCAACCTCGCTACACAAATAAGTGACAGATTTGTGGAGAATCAAAGTCCATAATGTAGATAATATATAGAACTATTCAGTGGGATACCTCCTAAGAACACGGGAATAAAGAGAATAAAACTAATAGGAACCAACACATAATAAGTTTACCCATCTGGAAAAGTTACCCAGTTACCCAAAGTTGACTGCTGATAAACAGTCAAATCTAATTTAAAAAGTAGACAAGGGACTTCCCTGGTGGCCTGGTGATTAGGATTCTGGGCTTTCACTGCAGTGGCCCGGGTTCAATCCCTGGTTGGGGAAACTCCCACAAGCTGTGCTGTGTGGCCAAGAAAATAAATAAAAATAAAATAAAAATAAAAATAAAGAGTAGACCAAACAGTCTCTGACGTATGTTGGGTAGTTTCCTGTATTAACAAAGACAAGAAAAGGCAACAGTAATCAGTATTGGGATAAAAACATGAAGAGCCTCATCTTTAATGAAGTTCCATTATTTAATGAAGAATCTCATCTTCCCATTGATAGACACATGTGAGGAGTCCAGTTATACAATTTTTGCAGCTCTGAGAATAAACGTACTAAAAGTGTGGAGAAAAAAAGTACCGGAGAGTTTTGAAGAGAATCTTGAGTTTCATTGCTTTGGTTGGAAGTGTAAAGTGGGTGACCCCCGCCAAAGGTCCTTCTATTTAGGTATGAAGTTGAAGGTTAATTCATGAGTTCTTTTTAGCTTTAAGGTTCTGTGATTCTGTTAGCAATGATGGATGATACACAGGGAAGAGGAACAGGAAGAAATCAACCCTTCCCACAGATTGCTGATGCTCTTCTTTATCACTGTTTTTGTGTGTGATTAAATTCTTTAATTTTGGTTAAAAAATATGTTATTCTCAATGCTCTGCTCCAAATCTGAATAGAGGGCCTTTGATGTAAGCAATGCAGGACTGTTGTTTAAAAATGTGATTTGGAGATCAAGTTCTTTACCTAATATGGTCAAGGTCTATTTTGAACTCTTTCCTTTGAAAGTAGCAACAAAAGATTAAGGACAAGTTTACACTGCAAATTGAAAGTAGAAATATCTTTTTGACCAACATTTGATTTCTTGCTCTTTCAGATTCCAATTTGGTGAGATTTTGGAGGTGGAGTATTAAGATTATATTACTGCCTTGTGCTGAAAAATAATTCTAGCCTGTATAACGGCATGGTAAGCATTCAGAGAGGTCCAATGCTTGTTTTCATGGCACATTGATGGTTACTGGCTTGTGAACCATTAGCAGGTCAAGTTCATTGTCAGTAACCATCATATGATCCTAACCTCTCCTGCTGACCACAGAGCAAATGAACCAGAAGATAAGGTTCTTTCCTGGCTCATTAAATTTTTCCATTTTGGCAAATTTATATCTTTCCTGATGTAGCAAAGTAGCAGTAAGCATTGTAATTTCAAGAGTTGAAGCAGAGGTGTTACAAAAAGAAGCCAGATGTCTGCCAATACAGTGGTGGTGTTATGGTGAGGCTCCCACTGTCCTAAGTCTGTACTCAGACTTTCAAGTCTAGAATTGGTTGTTTGCACAACCAGATTTGATTGGGCAATAGCAAATAATCCAACTCACAAAGAATTGATGTAAAAACAAACATTCCAACTTCTTAATTACAGCGGTAAATATTACCATATCATGAACAGATGATTTATGCTCCATATTCAGGGACCATTTTTAAAAGAATCTTGGTTTCTGGGAAGCTGAGTGAATTTCACAAAGATGCTTGCTGTAAGAGCTAGGGTCCAATAAAGAGAAAGGAAAATCCACACAGTAATTCAAACAAGGAATGTATAATATACAGCATTATTAACTCTAACAGAGAATTGGACCTATAAGGAATTAGCTAATAAGAAATATTAATAACTCTAAGGCATACAGGAATAGCAGAGACAAGGAATAGTCCCTAGTCTTAAGACTAAGCAGAAGAAACAGACCCTGTTGGAGAGGGTGTAGCCACAGCTCACAGGATGGCTGACAGGCACTGAGATGCCTTGCCAGTAGAACTTGCTGGAAACCCAGCCTCCAGGGTATCAAGGAAGCCATCCACGCAGAGACACCACACCTTGGAATTTACTGTGAAGCCACTTGGGGAGGTGCTGTTAGCCCCCAGCTGCTGTTGGCTGCTGCATGCTGCAGGAGTCTGGCAGTCCAGAGGCCACACACAGCAAAAGAATCTGGGGAAGAGAGCAGACCAGAACAGGAGAGAAACCCTTCCTCCTCTGGTATCCTTCCTTACCCTCTCCGGGCATAATATCCTGCCAGATGGAAAAGGGAAATATTTACAGGGCCTTTCTCAATTCTCATAGAGTAGGTAAGAAAGGGTGGATTTGGAGCTGAGAAGCCATACATTGGCCACTGGCACACTTGCCAAGTCAGAACTAATTTCATGCCAAAGTCAGCATGAAATTAGTTCATAGAAAGGGAGACAATTTTGAAAAATATGTCCTTCATGCCAAGGAAAATCCAATAAGCTCTCCCTGTCCTAAAATAGAGCATACTTCTCTGTTCAAGAAAAATGTCTATGGGTTCCAGACTCGTCACTCCTGGGTGGCTCTGGATAAGCACAATCCAATACTTGCCCTGTTTTCTAAGTTCTTTGATGACCATCTTCCTGTTTGGGCAGGGTATAGTAAAACCAACCTTGTTTTAGCTTTCTTAGATTCTTATCATTGTATGGCCTATCTCCCTCTAATTATAATCCCATTACTTTGACTAATATTGGGTGTTTCACATGTCTTCAGCCATAATGACAGTCTTTGGGTAATAGTTACAGATGGCTACCTTTCCAGGCCAGAGCTCCAGACCCTTAAGTTCGAAGATGACCCTAATTCCAAGTTATAGAATATCTCTCACTATAGCCTCCTTTATGCCTATAGAAGGAGCTCTAATGCTCTCCAAGCAGACCTGAGAGAGGTAAAATCATTTATCTTTTTAGGCCAGTAGTGTTTGATTTCATGAAATACTAAAGAACTTAGTAGCCTTCTTAACAACCTGTCTTATTCCCTGGAAATAAGCTTTGTAAAGGGGGAATTAATAAAATAAAAGGAACACGTACCCAGAAAGATAAGTATTTACTAGCTGTGTATCTTTAGTCTCTCTTTGTGCCTAGTTTTTTCACAAAGCAAAAGGTGGATACTAATAGCAACCATTTCGTTGGGTTATCATGAAAGTCAATTGAGGTAATGCAGGTTAAAGCACTTATGCCAGTGCCCGGTACAGAGTGAACATTTGTAGTGATATATGTGGCCTGAAATGAAAACTAAGAAATGATGAGAGAAATTATGCCCATTTTGAAAGAAAAAGATCAGTAAGAATAAAGCATTATAATAAGTTTTTTAAAGTAAAAAGAAAGTATTGGACTCATTGGTACTAGATTAAGTCTACTTCTATCGACTAAAGTCAAATATGCTCTATTTATCTGAACATGTGAACATATGAAAATTTAGAAGATCTGTCCAGTTAGGGCCGAAAAACCTTGAGGGCAACGCTGTCTCCAATGGGTTCATGAATTGCAATGCTTGGTGCAACATTCAGTGTCACTAGATGGCGCTGTAGAGCAATTAAGCTTTGTGCTTGTTAAAAGTGATTTTGAACATTATTTTAAAATTAAGATTATTTGTATACAAACATTCTGCCCAGGCACAGATAGTTATGTGAACTGAAAGTAATGTGGGTATGTTCACCAGGTTTTTTACTCTTAAATAGCTCTTGTGGCAAGGGTGAAAGACCTTGAGAACCAGTGGGCTAGGAGGAATAGTAGACTTTAGGAAGATAATCAAACACGAATCAAAGTCAGACTCAGTGCTAGCTGGGATCATTAAATGATGATGGAGCAACTATGATTCAAGGTCAAATTGTCAAAACAGAAACAGACTCACAGACTTAGAGAATGAACTTATGGTTACCAGGGGAAAGGGTGGCAGCAGGAGGGATAGATTAGGAGTTTGGGATTGACAGGTACACACTGCTATATTTAAACTAGATAACCAACAAGGACCTACTGTATATCACAGGAAACGGCTCAATATTCTGTAACAAACTAAATGGGAAAAGAATTTGAAAAAGAATAGATAATGTATATGTATGGCTGAATCACTTTGCTGTATACACCTGAAACTAACAGAACAACTAATCAACTACACTCCAATATAAAATAAAAATTAAAATAAATAAATAAAGCCTGTAACAGTAAAAAAACAAGTTCTCATCACAAGAAAGAAAAAAGTATTTGTAATTATGTGAGGTGATGGATGTTAACTAAATTTATTATGGTAATTATTTTTTAATATATACAAATATCAAAAAGTTATGCTGTAAACTTTAAACTAATACCATGTTATATGTCAATTATATCTCAGTAAAACTGGGGAAAATGAACTACCTTAGCACAAATTTAAAAATTGAAAAACTAAAAAAAAAAAAAAGTCAAATTGTCAAATTGAAGCTGGCATCACCAAAATGGAAATGTGACCTAAACAAACACATCAAAAAGAGAGCATCGGAAGAGTATGATTTGATATCATTATTTATATGTTAGTTTCCAACAGTATTACCTAATGTTTCACTGTCTAGTTCCCATAAACAATGCTAAAATGAAATTATATTTTTTCTAGTCTTACCTTGGATTAGTAGCTTCACTTTGAAAAGGGCATGTTTTGGGACTTCCCTGGTGGTGCAGTGGTTGGGACTCCTTGCTCCCAATGCAGGGGGCCGGGTTCGATCCCTGGTCAGGGAACTAGATCCCACATGCATGCCGCAACTGAGTTTGCGTGCCACAACTAAGGATCCCACGTGCCGCAATTAAGGGGCCTGCCTGCCGCAACTAAGACCCAGTGCAACCAAATAAATAAATATTAAAAAAAGAAAAGAAAAGGGCATGTTTTAAGGGGCGTAAGCAATGATATCAAAAACTGTGTTTAAGATAGAGTAAGGCATTGTTAAGGAGGTAGTGAGTGAGAGAATGAGGCCGAAAGTCAAGCAAGATAGGGGTGGGTTTTATAGACAGATGTTACAGAGACTATAAAGAAAGAAGGTGCTGGCCACATTTCGACGTCTGACTCACACTCCAGAGCACTAAAGCTAGTCGATTCAGCTCATTGCCTTCAATTTCCTCAGTCAGTACAACCTTGCCAATTGTTAAACCAGACAGCAGAGAACAAGAATGACTGGATGCAATGCTGCAATCCACTTATTGTACAACACAGAGCTACGGCTAGATTCTGACTACGCCTTAACAGCAAAAAGGAGCAGATTGCACTTAACCTGTAGATGAATGGCTTTTGATGGGGACTTAGGTGGAGATAAGGAAAGTCAGCTGCTATGGCTCAAACTTTAAAAATGGTGGGAAAAGGAAACGATCTAATAATCTTGGAATAAAGAAGAAATGGAGATAAGAGATTCACAGGGTCAAGAAATGAAGAGGAAATAGAAAGGAACTTAGAAGGAAATTATTCCCTGGCTTCAGGAAATTAACTGCTGATTCTTCCCTTGGTAAATTGGAGCCTTAAATAGTCAGCAATGTCTGTGGTGTGTTGAGAGGAACATCTGTCTGGCTGTGTTGTAACTCAGGACACTTGTTGATGCTAAAAGGTGTAACATTTCAGTAATCTGGACCTTAGAACTCCAAATTTTAGTGGTTTTAGTGTTGTAATGTTTTCAGTCTCCACAAAGTTCAGCACAGTTGAGTACTGATACATCATTATCTTTGGATTATTAGACTTCCAGTTATAGAATTCCTACTTTAGATATCTTCTTAAAATTAACCAAGGGCAAACGTGTATAATTCTTAGGTATTGCCCTGGCACTCAAGGTTCAGGTGATAATTCAGCTGGAAAAAAAATGTCAGTTACTGAGTATAATGATACAGAGAAAATGTTATTTCTGTTGCAGCTGGTATGACAATGCCATCTCTAAGGAGGTTTTGCTGAGCAGGGACTGGGCCACTCATTCTAGGGACTCTGGTCTGTGGGAGGTGAGGTGGGAGTGTGTCTTTGAGGAGGGGGCTAAGGCAGAGGGAGAGATGCTGGTGAGATGGTAGGAAGTGAAGCAATCCACATCATAATCTCTCCGGTGGCCCATCAAACCTACCACATTACTCATCGCATGAGGCTTGGTGTGAGCAGATCCAGGGATTTTAGGGAAAACCCTGAAAGGATTGGGCCTTGTGTCTGGCTGGCATGTTTGAACTTAAGGTTAAAGATGAAAGAGAAACCATGAGAAACTATGATGTTGAGAATCATAACATTGTTTTACTGTCATCATTTACTTAGAGCTGATAATAGGTCATCTAGCTAGAGCATGGCAGACCTGCCACACCACTCTTACTCTAATAGAGGGGAAAAGTAAGCTCTTACACAGTAAAATTAATGAACATGCAAGTTCCTTCTTTTTCAAGGGTGACTAGTACTCCGTTGTATGTATATATCACTTTTTCTTCATCCGTTCATCTGCTGATGGACATTTGAGTTGTTTCTATTAGACGGTTGTGAAAAAGGCTGCAGTAAACTTGGAGGTGCAGATATCTCTTTGAGAACAAAATGCAACAACATGGATGAACCTCAAGGACATGGAAAGACAAATAATGCATGATTCCAATACATGAGGTATCTAACAGAGTTAAATTCATAGAATCAAAGAGTAGAATGGAGTTTGCCAGGGCAAGGGGAAAATGAGGTGGTACTAGTCAATGGGAAGTTACGAGTCAATGGACATAAAGTTTCAATTAAGCGAGATAAGTTCTAGAGATCTGCTGGACAATACTGTACACTTAAAAATCATTAAGAAGGTAGCTCTCATATTAAGTGTTCTGAGCACAATAAAATAGGTGAAAAGATATGAATGAACATGGAGGCATTCCCTCTACCACACTGTCTCCTCTTTATTACAAACCTAATGTTAGCCAGGACCTCCCTGTGGCCTGAAGGGTTAGGTAAACTGAATAAAGGAGAAATTATCCCCTCAGTTTCCTTATCTGTGAAATGGGGACTTAATGGAACCTTTCCCATAAGATGTGATAATAGTGACTATAAAGCCCTTAGACTATTGCCTGTCATATGGTTGAATATGGAATATATGTTAGTTCTTATTATCCTTAAAAAGTGTATTGGGGAGCTGTTATTCAAAGGCCATAAGGTTTCAGTTATGCTAGATGAACAGGTTCTAGAGATGGGCCATATAGCATAGTGCCTGTAGTTAACAATACAATACTGTGCACTTCAACATTTAAGAGGGTAAATCTCATGATAAGTGTTCTTACCACACACACACACAAGGAAGGAACACAATGAAACCCTGGGAGGTGTTGGATACGTCTGTTACCTTGACAGTGGTCATGGTATCATGGGTGTTTGCATATCTCTAAACTCATCAAATTGTACACATTAAACATGTGCAGTTCTTTGTAAGTGAATTATACCTCAATAAAGCTGTTATATATTTAAAAAGACCTACTTCAATACTCTGTGTAGTAGTAACAGATGAAGGAAACATTATCCTCAATGTTTAAACTTTCCTCACCTTGTGCTTTATCACCACACTGTCTGAACCCCCAGCAAAAGTGCCAACTCTGGAGAAAACCTTGGTGCTCTACTGTGGGAAAAGACCCAGAGTTCTTTTTAAAAAAATATTAATTTAATTTAATTTATTTATTTACTATTTATTATTTTATTTTATTTTATTTTATTTTATTTTATTTTTTTGCGGTACGCAGGCCTCTCACTGTTGTGGCCTCTCCCGCTGCGGAGCACAGGCTCCGGACGCGCAGGCTCAGCGGCCATGGCTCACGGGCCTAGCCGTTCGTGGCATGTGGGATCTTCCCAGACCGGGGCATGAACCCGTGTCCCCTGCATCGGCAGGCGGACTCCCAACCACTGTGTCACCAGGGAAGCCCTACTATTTATTTTTTATTGAAGTATAGTTGAAGTACAATATTATAGAAGTTACAGTTGCACAATATAGTGATTCACAAATTTTAAAGGTTTTACTCCCTTTATAATTATTATAAAAATATTGGCTATATTCCCTGTTTTGTATAGTATATCCTTGTAGCTTATATGATACATAACAGTTTGTACCTCTTACTCCCCAACCTCAAATTGGGGTAACCACTGGTAACCACTAGTTTGTTCTCTATGTCTCTGAGTCTGCTTCATTTCTGTTATATTCATTAGTTTGTTTTTCTTTTTAGATTCCATATATAAGTGAGATCATACAATATTTGTCTTTCTCTGTCTGACTTATTTCACTTAGCATAATAATATCCTCCAAGTCCATTCATGTTGCTGTAAATACTACTCAGCCATAAAAAAGAAAGACCCAGATTTCTTAATGCTGTACAGTCCACCTCCCAGCTGTAGGCACTGTGGCCAAATGCCAAGCATTAAAATATCCCAAGAAAGATGAGGACAGAAGCTAAAGCAGAAAGAAATCAGAAGGAGAAAAATAATCATTCAAATGAAACCCAGTTACAATTAAATACAGAGCTAAAACTGAGCAAATTTTTGGTTACTCTCCCTATGAATAATGTTTGTACTTTGAGACTTTTAAAATATTTAAGGCGAGAAGAAATAAAATGCATGGCAACCAGTTAAGGTCATACATTTAGGACAAAAATGATAAAATATTAAAATGAAAGAAATGTTCTAACTGAAATACTGAGATTCTGTGAAGATGAATTATTCAGAGTTAGAAGCGCACGTGTCCTCCAATCTTATTATGTAACAGGGGGAAAATGGTAGTAAAGATCAAGGGTAGAGCAATGCCAAGAAATGAAGAAATGATGGTGGTATTACTTAATAATATGCTAACTTTATGCTTCAATTCAAGGGAAGGGACTTCAAAGAAAGAAGAGGAATGGTTGGCTAGTGTGAAATGGAGTTGGGAGTAAAGATTCTCAGGGCTTGAGAATGGTACTTTCATTCAGGACACCTTAGCGGTCAGGACAGACTAGGTTGTGCAACAGTAACAGACAGCCTTAAGCCTCAAGGTCTAAAACAACACAGTTTTACTTCTTGCTCACAGTAGAGGTCTATCATGAGCCAGTAAAGTCCTCTGTTCACCGTCACTTAGGGAGTGAGGTTGCCCATGTCACAGCCACCATCTTGAACTTGGCCAATCTCTGTTCTAAAGGGAAGTGAGAGCCTAGGGTTTCAGATCATATGAAATGCCAAGGTCCAGAAGTGACACATGTCATTTTTCTCACCAGTTAGGACACTTCAGGGTGGTCAGAAAGTTCAATCTTACCCTCTTCCCCAAAGTGAGGAAGGAACAAAAAGATGTGGAGAATATTCCTAGTGATTCCCATGAAGTGCAGTATGACATTTGTTGGAAGGGAAATCTTGTTTGCTTGGCTAGAGGCTTCACACCTTCTTTTTTCATGAAAACACAAAAGAATGACTCCTGATCCCAGCACTTAAAGTGAGTAGAACATTTGTGGCTGAGATGTTCATAAACTCGGGATGACTTTAAGGAAAGGATTTTAGCTTTAATTTTAGTACTAATTGCCATAGAAGTAATGGAAATCCAGTAGACAGGGGAACAGGCAAGGGCCCTAACAATCATCTAGCCTCAGGATCTTGAACTCAAATGGCCACAGGGTCAAGGCAGGTAATATGAATGAGTGGAGCAGCCTGGAGTCATACAAGAGGGAGGGGTGGGACAGGGTGACAGAGAGGACACGTCCTGTCTGAAGGGAGCAGCTGCTTCTCAGCACCAGCTAATTGTCATCATGACAGATTGTGAAATGACTGTTGCCAGATTTTCTGATTTTTTAAGAGAAGCCAGAGACAAAGGGTTTTTTTGTTTATTTGTTTTTCAAAATCATAAATGTGACAATTTCTGATTTTTAAACATTGGTTTCACATTTTAACTTTTTTTTTTGGACAAGCCGGGTGGCATGCGGGATCTTATTTCCCCAACCAGGGGTCAAACCCGTGCCCCCTGCAGTGAAAGGGCACTGAGTCTTAACCACTGGACCGCTAGGGAAGTCCCCTCAAATTTTAACTTTTTATAACACCATGTGGAACCAACAAAACATGGCTTGAGCCCATGGCCTACCAGTTTGTGATGATGAATTTAGCCGTGTTTTTCACCACCTTTTCTCCACCACCACCCCTTCTCTGCACCCCCTCCCCACAAGCAGCACAACAAACATTTGGTCCAAATTGAACTCAGAAGCCCAATCTGTAGAATGGTTGTATCTGAGGAACTGCTCTGACTGGAGCAAATTAAGGGGACAGACCCTAAAATTCAACTCTTTCCCTCTTCTCGCAGGACTCAAGAAGCGCAGTTTGAAAACCAGGAGATGAGTACAAAGCTCTCCTTCTGCAGGAGATAGACCACCCAGCTGCCTAACTCCTGGTCCAGCTCCTCTTCCAGAGCATCTGTGGCTGGTGCAGAGAGCGGGCATCAAATACGCTGACCGAATGCCTGCTGAAGCTCTCTGTTTATTTAGAGATTCACTGGGGACTCTCTTTGACATGATTTTGGTTGGCAAGGTCATCACCACCTTCACCATCACCAAATGTGCCCCGAAAGACTCTGCTGGAAACATGTGAGGCAAATGATGCAGACGTTGCCTTTGCCAAGGAACTGTTTTCTAAGATGTGCATTTCCATCTTGGCAAGCTCAGAGACAAACACCCAGGCACTATGCTCTAAAGAAGTTAAACTGATGAATTAGGGGAGCAACATCTTGGGGAATATCTGCACAGGTGTTCAGTGTGTTGTGGGAGATGGAAAGTGTGAGTGGCATGACAGACCTGGCAGCAGGAGTGGGAAGGAGTACACGGAATCATTGGTGTACGACAGTTTGAATATTTTAATAGTCATTACTACTTTTCAAAGAATGCCTTGTATCTGCACCCAGACCTTTAAGGTTTGGAGGTGTGTGTGTGTGTGTGTGCGTGTAATTTTATGTATATATATATAATTTTATATAGTTTTATTTTTAAATAAAAGATTATGCTATTTTTTAATTGAAGCATAGTTGATTTACAATATTATGTTAGTTTCAGGTGTACAGCAAAATGATTCAGTTATAAATATATATATATTATACATATATTCCTTTTTAGATTTTTTTCCATTATAGGTTGTCACAAGATATTGAATATAGCTCCCTGTGTTATACAGTAAGTCTTTGTTGTTTATGATTATGTTATTTTTTAAATTCAAATATAAATACACAGAAAAGAAAAATAACCAGCCTCACGAATTATCTGATCCAAGGGTCAAATTATGGCCCTTGGGCCAAATTCAGACCACTACTTGCTTCTGTTTATAAAGTTTTATTGGAATAGAGTCATGCCCATCCACTTATATACACCAATGACTCATTTATGCTATAATGGCAGAGTTGAGTAGTTGCAACACTGCCTGTATGGCCTATACAATCTAAATATTTAATATCTGGCCCTTAATAAAAAAAAGTTTCCCTACCTCTTATCTAGTTCCACCAGCCAATATCATCACAATTATTATTTTGCGTATTTCTTTCTAATTACTCTATGTACACATATACATTGGAAAAAATAATAAAATCATAGTCTGTATTAGTGTCCTCAATAGAACTTTCTGCAAATGATGGAAATATTATGTACCTGTACTATCCAATATGATAGCTATGGAATACTTGAAATGTGCCTTGAGGGCAGACAGCAGAAGCAAGGAGAACTACAGTCCTGCAGCCTGTGGAACAAAAACCACATTCACAGAAAGATAGACAAGATGAAAAGGCAGAGGGCTTTGTACCAGATGAAGGAACAAGATAAAACCCCAGAAAAACAGCTAAATGAAGTGGACATAGGAAACCTTCCAGAAAAAGAATTCAGAATAATGATAGTGAAGATGATCCAGGACCTCAGAAAAAGAATGGAGGCAAAGATCGAGAAGATGAAAGAAATGTTTAACAAACACCTAGAAGAATTAAAGAACAAACAGAGATGAACAATACAATAACTGAAATGAAAACTACACTAGAAGGAATCAGTAGCAGAATAACTGAGGTAGAAGAACGGATAAGTGACCTGGAAGACAGAATGGTGGAATTCACAGCTGCGGAACAGAAAAAAGAAAAAAGAATGAAAAGAAATGAAGACAGCCTAAGAGAGCTCTGGGACAACATTAAACACAACAACATTCACATTATAGGGGTCCCAGAAGGAGAAGAGGCAGAGAAAGGACCTGAGAAAACATTTGAAGAGATTATAGTTGAAAACATCCCTAACATGGGAAAGGAAGCAGCCACCCAAGGCCAGGAAGCGCAGAGAGTCCCATACAGGATAAACCCAAGGAGAAACATGCCGAGACACATAGTAATCAAACTGGCAAAAATTAAGGACAAAGAAAAATTACTGAAAGCAGTAAGGGAAAAATGACAAATAACATACAAGGGAACTCCCATAAGGTTAACAGCTGATTTCTCAGCAGAAACTCTACAAGCCAGAAGGGAGTGACATGATATACTTAAAGTGATGAAAGGGAAGAACCCACAATCAAGATTACTCTACCCGTCAAGGATCTCATTCAGATTCAATGGAGAAATCAAAAGCTTTACAGACAAGCAAAAGCTAAGAGAATTCAGCACCACCAAACCAGCTCTACAACAAATGCTAAAGGAACTTCTCTAAGAAGGAAACACAAGAGAAGAAAAGGACCTACATAAACAACCCCAAAACATTGAGAAAATGGTCATAGGAAAATACATATCGATAATTACATTAAACGTGAATGGATTAAATGTTCCAACCAAAAGACACAAGCTTGTTGAATGGATACAAAAACAAGACCCATCTATACGCTGTCTATAAGAGACCCACTTCAGACCTAGGGACACATACAGACTGAAAGGAAGGGGATGGAAAAAGATATTCCATGCAAATGGAAATCAAAAGAAAGTTAGAGGGCTTCCCTGGTGGTGCAGTGGTTGAGAGTCTGCCTGCTAATGCAGGGGACATGGGTTCGAGCCCTGGTCTGGGAGTATCCCACATGCTGTGGAGCAACTAGGCCCGTGTGCCACAACTACTGAGCCTGCGCATGTGGAGTCTGTGCTCCGCAACAATAGAGGCCACGGTAGTGAGAGGCCCGTGCACCTCGATGAAGAGTGGCCCCTGCTTGCCACAACTAGAGAAAGCGCTTGCACAGAAACGAAGACCCAACACAGCCAAAAATAAATAAATAAACAAATGTGGGGTTTAAAGGAAAAAGAATATTATTAAAAAAAAAGAAAGCTGGAGTAGCAATACTCATATCAGATAAAATAGACTTTAAAATAAAGAATGTTACAAGAAACAAGAAAGGACACTACATAATGATCAAGGGATCAATCCAAGAAGAAGATATAACAATTATAAATATATATGCACCCAACATAGGAGCACCTCAATACATAAGGCAACTACTAACAGCTGTAAAAGAGGAAATTGACAATAACACAATAAGAGTGGGGGACTTTAACATGTCACTTACAGCAATGGACAGATCATCCAAAATGAAAATAAATAAGGAAACAGAAGCTTTAAATGACACAATAGACCAGATATATTTAGTTATTTATAAGACATTCCAACCAGAAACAGCAGATTACACTTTCTTCTCACGTGCGCAGGGAATATTCTGAGGATAGATTACATCTTGGGTCACAATTCAAGCCACAGTAAAGTTAAGAAAATTGAAATCATATCAAGCATCTTTTCTGACCACACGCTATGAGATTAGAAATGAATTAGAGGGAAAAAAACGTAAAAAAACAGAAACACATGGAAGCTAAACAATACGTTACTAAATAACCAAGAGATCACTAAAGAAATCAAAGAAGAAACCAAAAAATACCTAGAGACAAATGACAATGAAAACACCACAATCCAAAACCTATGGGGTGCAGCAAAAGAAGTTCTAAGAGGGAAGTTTATAGTTATACAAGCCTACCTCAGGAAACAAGAAAAATCTCAAATAAACAATCTAACCTTACACCTAAAGGAACTAGAGAAAGAAGAACAAACAAAACCCAAAGTTAGCAGAAGGAAAGAAATCATAAAGATCAGAGCAGAAATAAATGAAATAGAAACAAAGAAAACAATAGCAAGGATCAATAAAAATAAAAGCTGGTTCTTTGAGAAGATAAACAAAATTGATAAACTATTAGCCAGACTCATCAAGAAAAAGAGGGAGAGGACTCAAATCAATAAAATTAGAAATGAAAAAGGAGAAGTTACAACAGACACCACAGAAATATAAAGCATCCTAAGAGACTGCTACAAGCAACTCTATGACAATAAAATGGACAACCTGGAAGAAATGGACAAATTTTTAGAAAGGTAGAAACTTCCAAGACTGAACTGGGAAGAAATAGAAAATATGAACAGACCAAACACAAGTTATGAAATTGAAACTGTAATTAAAAATCTTCCAACAAACAGAAGTCCAGGACCAGATGGCTTCACAGGTGAATTCTATCAAACATTTAGAGAAGAGCTAACACCCATCCTTCTCAAACTCTACCAAAAAATTGTGCAGGAAGGAACACTCACAAACTCATTCTATGAGGCCACCATCACCTTGACACCAAAACCAGACAAAGATACTACAAAAAAAGAAAATTACTGGCCAATATCACTGATGAATAAAGATGCAAAAATCCTCAACAAAATACAAACAAACAGACTCCAACTACACATTAAAAGGATCATACACCATGATCAAGTGGGATTTATCCCAGGGATGCAAGGATTCTTCAATATACATAAATCAATCAATGTGATAAACCATTTTAATGAATTGAAGAAGAAAAACCATATGATCATCTCAATAGATGCAGAAAAAGCTCTTGACAAAATTCAACACCCATTTATGATAAAAACTCTCCAGAAAGTGGGCACAGAGGGAACCTATCTCAACATAATAAAGGCCATGTACAACAAACCCACAGCAAACATCATTCTCAATGGTGAAAAACTGAAAGCATTTCCTCTAAGATCAGGAACAAGACAAGGATGTCCACTCTCACCACTATTATTCAACATAGATTTGGAAGTCCTAACCATGGCAATCAGAGAAGAAAAAGAAATAAAAGGAACAGAAATTGGAAAAGAAGAAGTAAAACTGTCACTGTTTGCAGATATCATGATACTATACATAGAGAATCCTAAAGATGCCACCAGAAAACTACTAGAGCTAATCAATGAATTTGGTAAAGTTTCATGATACAAAATTAATGCACAGAAATCTCTTGCATTCCTATACACTAATGATGAAAACTCTGAAAGAGAAATTAAGGAAGCAATCCCATTAACCATTGCAATAAAAAGAATAATATACCTAGGAATAAACCTACCTAGGGAGACAAAAGACCTGTATGCAGAAAACTATAAGACACTGATGAAAGAAATTAAAGATGATAACAACAGATGGAGAGATATACCATGTTCTTGGATTGGAAGAATCAATATTGTGAAAATGACTATACTACCCAAAGCAATCTACAGATTTAATGCAATCCCTATCAAATTACCAATGGCATTTTTTACAGACTAGAAGAAAAAATCTTAAAATTTGTATGGAGACACAAAAGACCCCGAATAGCTAAAGCAATCTTGAAGGGAAAAAGCAGAGCTGGAGGAATCAGACTACCTGACTTCAGACTATAGCACAAAACTACAGTAATCAAGACAATATGGTACTGGCACAAAAACAGAAACATAGATCTATGGAAAAAGGTAGAAAGCCCAGAGATAAACCCACGCACATATGGTCAGCTAATCTATGAGAAAGGAGGCAAGGATAAACAATGGTAAAAACACAGTCTCTTCAATAAGTGGTGCTGGGAAAACTGGACAGCTACATGTAAAAGAATGAAATTAGAACACTCCCTAACACCATACACAAAAATAAACTCTAAATGGATTAGAGACATAAATGTAAGTCTGGACACTATAAAACTCTTAGAGGAAAACATAGGAAGAACACTCTTTGACATAAATCACAGCAAGATCTTTTTTGATCCACCTCCTAGAGTAATGGAAATAAAAACAAAAATAAACAAATGGGACATAATGAATCTTAAAAGCTTTTGCACAGCAAAGGAAGCCATAATCAAGATGAAAAGACAACCCTCAGAATGGGAGAAAATATTTGCAAATGTATCAAAGGACAAAGGATTAATCTCCAAATTATATAAACAACTCATGCAGCTCAATATTAAAAAAACAAACAACCCAATCCAAAAATGGGCAGGAGACCTAAATAGACATTTCTCCAAAGAACACACAGGTGGTCAAGAAGCACATGAAAAGCTGCTCAACATCACTAATTATTAGAGAAATGCAAATCAAACCTACAATGAAGTATCACCTCACACCAGTTAGAATGGGCATCATCAGAAAATCTACAAACAACTAATGCTGGAGAGGGTGTGGAGAAAAGGGAACTCTCTTGCACTGTTGGTGGGAATGTAAATTGATACAGCTACTATGGAGAACAGTATGGAGGTTCCTTAAAAAACTAAAAATAGAATTACCATATGATCCAGCAATCCCACTACTGGGCATATACCCAGAGAAAACCACAATTCAAAAAGACACATGCACCCCAATGTTCATTGCAGCACTATTTACAATAGCCAGGTCATGGAAACAACCTAAATGCCCATTGACAAATGAATGGATAAAGAAGATGTGGTACATATATACAGTGGAATATTACTCAACCATAAAAAGGAACAAAATTGGGTCATTTGTTGAGACGTGGATGGATCTAGAGACTGTCATACAGCATGAAGTGAGTCAGAAAGAGAAAAACAAATATCGTATATTAACACATATATGTTGAACCTAGAAAAATGGTACAGATGAACCAGTTTGCAGGGCAGAAATTGAGACACAGATGTAGAGGACAAATGTATGTACACCAAGGGGGGAAAGTGGCAAGGGGGTGGTGGTGGTGGTGTGATGAATTGGACAATTGGGATTGACATGTATACACTGATGTGTATAAAATTTATGACTGATAAGAACCTGCTGTATAAAAAAATAAATGAAATAAAATTCAAAATTAAAAAAACTTTTCATCTTTATCATGTATGCCAATGGTAATTTAAAAAAAAAGAAATGTGCCGCGTGCAACTGAGAAACTGGATTTTAAATTTTAATTATAATTAATCAAAATTTAAATTGCCATATGTGGCTAGTAGATGCCATATTGAACAAAACTTTCTTGAAATATTTTCTACAAAACAGAAATAGACTCACAGACATAGAAAACAAACTTATGGTTACCAATGGGGAAAGTGGAGGGAGGGATAAATTAGGAGTTTGGGATTAACATATACACACTACTATATACAAAGTAGATAACCAACAAGGACCTGCTGTATAACACAGGGAACTCTATTCAATATCTTGTAATAACCTATAATGGAAGAGAATGTAAAAAAGGATATATCAATATTTTTTATATATCTATGTATAACTGTATCACTTTTCTGTATACCTGAAACTAACACAACAGTGTAAATCAACTGTATTTTAATAAAAATTTAAAAAATAAAGAGTCACTTAGAGAATGAATGAGGCGCAGGAACAAAATTGTTTAGCTGGAAAAAAATGTGATTCTGGAAGGAAAGAAAAAGAACTTTCTTGAAATACTTTTATTTGCATAATATTTCATGATCATTTCTTCCAATCTTTAAATGTTCTTTGTAGAACCCTTTGTTCTGATTGTATAATATCATAATGTATGGATGTGTC
The DNA here is from genome assembly GCF_025265405.1 of Mesoplodon densirostris. Lineage (NCBI taxonomy): Eukaryota > Metazoa > Chordata > Mammalia > Artiodactyla > Ziphiidae > Mesoplodon > Mesoplodon densirostris. The sequence continues at coordinate 228,982,615 of NC_082661.1, forward strand.
ATTGTTTTCCTAAACAAGGCCCTATTGTTGACACTTAGATTATTTTCCATTTTTCACTATTATAATCCATTTCTGTGATAAGCAGTTCTGTGCATACAAATATGTGCATATGTCTATGATGATTGACTTAAGGTAAATTTCTAGATGCAGAACTGTTTGATCAAAGAACATAAATATTTTTCAGATTCTTGAAACGTATCATCAAATTGCTAGTTAGAGAGATTTTTCCACTCTACTTGACAGCAATGTAGGAAAATGCTTGTTCCCCATACTCTTCCTTATATATTTTAAAGAATTGTCTTGAAAAGGCTCTCTCCCTTGTCTCCTCCACCTAGACTGAAGTCAAAGGAATAACTGAGGAGGGCACTTTATGAGAACCCATCAGTGTGCTGAGAGAGGTGGGGCAGAGAGCAAAATGGAACTTTTTCCATTGAAATTTTCTACACGATCAAGGTTTCAGGCAACTTGATTAACTTGGGCAATCACTCCTGAGCTTCGTGCTGGGGACAAAGTCCTTATTCTGTGGCAGATCGTGACATTGAAATGTTCTTGCTTGGGGGTGATTAAGACTTAAATGATCTTGTGTATGGGAAAGTGAAACAGGTATGCAAATAAGAAGGAGGGAAATAGTACCTTTTCTTTCTCTAGCTCCCATCCCCCAGGGTCGAAATTGTAAGCAATACGTAACATAGAAATAGAGAGATGGAAGAATAAGGAAGTTAGAGGTAAACACCAGCTGCGAGTGGTGTAAATAAAGGTGAGATGAGGTGAATCAGAGAAGGGTTTTCTGGTCAGACAAACACGGGATTGAATTTTACTCTGCCATCTTATCATGGAAACTTTATCTCTCTGAGCCTCAATTTTTTTCACGAGAATAATAAGAGTACTTTATGATGAGGATTATTAAAAATAACATATGTGAAACATTCAGTGCAGGGCCTGACTCATGTTTATAGCATCTATAAGAACAAGGGAGGGCCATCAGTGGGGTAGGGCTCATAAACTAGGAAGTTCTCGCTGTCTCTTGAATCGGTAATACAATGTATTGGCAAAAATGAGATTACATAATCCAGAGAGCCTCTCTGCAACCACGGAAATCTTCTACCACTCTGGTCAAGAGTCAGACACTAGAGAAGTGGTGTTGATATTTTACCAGCTCCACCGTGGTTGCTGAGAGCACCAGCTGGGTTTTTGAAGCAAAGAGAAGTCAGCCATGCAGCTCACACAAAAAGCAACTGCAACCCAATCTAAGTATGTTGACAGCTGGTTTAATTACTAACAGGAGAAAGCTGACTTTTTCTGTGTGGAGTCCAGAAAGAGAGTGAAAAGATTACATTTTCATCCAGCTGTGTGTGGGTAGGGCATGCAAAACCAGTCCCTGCTTGCTTAAGAAGAGACAGAAATCCTGGGTGTGGACGGACTTTCAAGTTCAAACATGGAGGCCAGTGATTGGATTGCCCCAAACTGCCTTAATGAAGCCTCTCCCGGGTGTACACAGGGGAACAGCCACCAACCTTCAGGGAGATTCTTTGGTCGTCCTCATCCACCACGTTCTCCACAATATTTACCTAATATATTTCCCAGCAAAAAGATTAGTTAATACATTCACACATGAAACTAATTATGATCGAATTAAAGCATTGCCTGCTCCTTTCCACAAATTGAATTACTGAGACTCAGACTGAATTCTAAAAAATCTCTTCTTGAGTCATTCCGGGAGGAAAATGAATTACACGTGTTGTGAGCCTTGAGTGCCATGGTTTCCTTATGTTGCCACCAGTGCAGGGAGCTACATTTTCTGGGGGAGTGGGTGACCCTGTGTGACAGAAATCAGAAAATGGGACTGGGAACTACCATTGGGTCTTTAAAATAGCCCCTCTGGGACTTCCCTGGTGGCTCAGTGGTTAAGAATCCGCCTGCCAATTCAGGGGATATGGGTTGGATCCCTGGTCCAGGAAGATCCCACATGCTGCGGAGCAACTAAGCCCATGCACCACAACTACTGAGCCTGCACTCTAGAGCCCGAGTACCGCGACTACTGAGCCCACACGCCACATCTACTGAAGCCCGCGCGCTCCAGAGACAGTGCTCTGCAACAAGAGAAGCCACTGCAATGAGAAGCCCGTGCACAGCAAGGAAGAGTAGCCCCCGCTCGCCACAACTAGAGAAAGACCGCATACAGCAATGAAGACCCAACACGGCCAAAAAATAAATAAAAATTTAAAAAAAAGAAATTCAAAGAAAAAATTGCCCCCCTGGAACACAGAACTCCAGAGAGTGACACAGTTCGTCTTGTAGTTGAGATTTAGACTGTCTTAAGTCAACCATTCATAAACTGGTTTAGTTACGACTCCCTTGAGAAATTGTAATGTCTATCACATCCTGGACATTTTGCAGGCTCCAAATCATGAAATAGAATGTCCAGAATATTCTCAATGGTTCTATTTACATCGTCCATTTTAACTGGCATGTCAACATTTACATTGCTGGAGAATAGCTTTGGGAACTATTGCTCTGAATACAAATTAACGATGGAATGCACCTACCCAATAGCATGGTGTGGTGGAGAACCGAAATAACTTTTTCCCAAAACTCTAGGTGAACCGTGTGTGTGAGTGTACCTGTGTGCCAGTAGGCGTTAATCAATTGGTATTGGGCAACACAATTAAAACTCACTTCGTGGGAAGCACATATTACGTTAGGATTTTTTCCCAATGGTGTTTCAGAGCAGGATGCTTATAAGCAAAATACAATGAAACATGCAACAATGAAATTCTACAGCTCATCACTCTTTTCTAGTACCTAGTAGGTTAGAGGCACCGTGGGAGACACAGAATAATCAACCCCAGGCCTCACCTTCATGGTATTTACAGCCTATTAAGAAATACTAGTTTTTTCCCAATAACAGAGAGAATTAAAATACAGCTAGTTCCCCCCATTTGTTGTCAAAAATAGAAAGAAAACCATACTCTGCTGGAACATATTATTATTCACTTAAAAATTATATGAACAGATGCCAGCATAGTAAATTTAATTTAAAGTATCATGGAATTGGAAGTCCTTCATTTATACCGACCAATAAACTGAGCCAAAGAAAATGTGAATGACTTGCCCAGGGTCACATAGCTATTTAATGCCTCCAATGGCACCAGAAACCAGCTCTTTGACCCTCAGATGGAGACCTTTGGATGTATACTGTGCGTACAAGACTGGGATTTGGTCTGGCTCTAAAATTGTAGGACTCTCCAAGGACTCTGCAACTATGCTAACCACACTCCTGTCATTCATTTTAATGAATAAAATCACTCAGTTGAACAAAAACAATAGTTTCATTAAGATGGAGAAAATGCATTTTCATTACTAAAAATGACATCATGCCTTATTCACTTTAGGGAAACTTTTATATTTAAAATTTTAATATAAAGAGATTTTAGAGATTTGCCTAGCAAAGAAAAGCAACCAGTCTATTATTGCATAATATTTGATTACCTATTAATTTTGATAATATCAGTGAGCAAACTGTTGGATCCTTGCACTGAGGCATGTGTAGAAACTGCTCTATTTTCAACTCTGCCATTCTGGTTGTTTGTAGAACGGATTTCCCTTTATTTGGAATGATGCGTTTTGTTTTTCAAGACTGCAGCTTTTAATTGCTTTCAAGGCATTCAGGAACGAAATGGACAGAGAGGGAGCAAAAAAGCCTAACTGGAGGCACTTTGGGGACCACTTTAATGAATAGAAGGGCAAGTCCTGTATAATTAATATGGTATGGAATAATGTTGGTTTTTTTTTTTTTTTTTTTTTTTTTTTGCGGTACGCGGGTCTCTTACTGCTGTGGCCTCTCCCGTTGCGGAGCACAGGCTCCGGACACGCAGGCTCAGCGGCCATGGCTCACGGGCCCAGCCGCTCCGCAGCATGTGGGATCTTCCCCGACCGGGGCACGAACCCGTGTCCTCTGCATCGGCAGGCGGACTCCCAACCACTACGCCACCAGGGAAGCCCTGGACTAATGTTTTAAACTGCGCATTTGATGTTAACATCGTCACCCACTGAAAAAGTGCTAAGTGCTTCCGGAAGAATGCAAGGCAAAGCGAACACTTTCAAATCAGCGCATGAGGCTTTGTTAGCAATGGCTGTGTCCAGCCTTAAGCTCGGCTTGTGAGGTGTAAAAAGTTTGTGCCTGTTTTTATGGCATTTGCCCAGTTGCCTTTGCTTCAGCCTGCCTCCTGCCCCCTGCTTGCTAGGTCCTAGGAAGTCAGTAATTGTATTAGAAGACAGAAGTAATAGTGATAAAATGTGACATTTGTATTGATAGTATTCTGAAACCTTGTTTCCATGCACTTTCCCACACAGTACCTCAGTAACCCTAAGGGAGGAAGAAAACAGTATTATGATAGAAAACTGAGGTTCAGAAAATGTAAGTCACCTGAACTTTGACAGAGGGCAGACCCAGGACTAAAATCCAGGTTATCGGAAGTACGATCTGGGGGTTACTCCCCAATGGCAAGGAAAGACATGTAGAGACAGTTCTGTCTTAAGCCACCTTAGGGATGGGAGATATTTCTGCACCTGTCCCTTTGATGACTCCAGGAGTGGATCTCTGGCTTCTGGGTATCCCTGTCTGCTAACGTCTTACTTGGCATCGATCATGGCCACATCTTGCCCTACAGCTTCCATGCACTTCCTTCCCTGTGCTGTGGTCTGTCTTGTTGGCCATTTGATATGTCCATCATGGGCTACCTTACTGCCCCAATTTTAATTTTGGAGGGAAACAGAGGAGGAAACAGAAAACTTTGGATTCTAAGGCTTTGAACCCAATCCCTCATTCTCAGTCTCAAACTCTGCCAAACTTAGCATTTATTGGGCACTTAAAGCGTTAGGTGTTATGCTAAAAACACTGAATGTTCTCGACATCCTAACAAGGTGGAAATTGCAGGGATTTAAACCCAGGTCATCTAACTCAAAACCCACACTCTTAGATGGGATGGTACCATTGTCTCCCACGGTAAGATAACCATATTTTTAAGTTTTGTATAACACTAGCGTTTAGAAATCTCTTCAAAAGTATGGGATCCTGAGATTTTTTCTTGCGCTGTGGCATAAACAAAAACTATGAACATACCTAATGTACAGCTGCCACTGATATTTACATCTTAACTGGGGGTTAAATATCAAAGACATTGTTCTATTTAGCAGGATTTATGGTGTCATAACTTTTCCAGTAGTTCATTTCAAACAGATTTTTTAAATAGTGGGAGAAAACAGTATCATAGTAGCTTTTGAAAGTCTAGTGTGGGAAATTAACTGCAGATATTAAAAAGATCTCTCACACGCTGTCAGCATTCATTTTTAACTCCCAAACAACCACATGAACGAATGTGACTGTTTTTTCTCTATTTTCTTTGCTCCACTTTCCTCTCTGAAAATAAGCCCATTAATAAGGAGGTATGAAAGGAAAATGTAGATGTCTCAAGACAAATTACACTAAAAGTTTTTTCTTAAAGAAACAGTTTTACCAAAATGAGTTTGCATATAAAAACATAACTAGCAGATGAACATATTAGGAAAGTGTAGCCATCAGGCATGTTTTTATTATGCAATAATTTATCCATGAACAGTTTATATTTCACATCCCTATTACAGTATTTCTTTCCTGTCACTGCGAGTACTCAAGCAGAATTGAATGAATGCTCATCAATCTGGAAAGTTCCAGAAGGGAGGTTGCAGTGGGTAGGAAATTGAGTTAGGTTGGACAACAAGGTCCCTTCTAATCTGAAGATTCTATAATTTCCTATTTGGACAACTGAAATGAGGTCAGTGTTCTTGTAGACTTCATGTCACAGTGAAATAAAAGGGCCTGGTGGTGGGAAGCAGTCATGGGCTGTCCTGGGGGCCTGGAGCCAGCCTGCCTGGTTTCACCACTTGATTCTGCCACTTACTAGCTGTGTGACCCTGGGCAAGCTATGTCCCCTGTCTCCACCTCAGTTTCCTCATCTGTGAAGTGGGGATAATAATAGCATCGACCTCACAGAGTGGCTGTGAGGAGTAAATGAGCGAATGTAAGCAGAGTACTTAGAATGGTCCTGGTACATGGGAATGTCCCATAATCTTAGTTGTGCTGTTATGTTCCAAGAACAATGGAGCTAGATTGTTCATTTCTAACGAACAGTCCTATCTGCTTCTTCTTGTTACCTCCAACATGAAATAAATGGCAGTCCATTCTGAGTTTAATGAAGGTGGGGTGAGGGCTCATAGCTTGCCTGAAGGGAAGGAGATAAGGAGGAGAAGGGGAGAAGTAAAATGAGGGATTTTGTTTAAAGGGAACAGAGAAATGTCTGATGTCCACGGAGACAGATAGAAATTCCATGGGAATGATGCCTGCATGGGATGCTGGGAATGACAGTCTGATAGGAGGAGAGAGAAAGCTCATGGTACATACATACTCTCGTTTTACAAACACACACACACACACACACTTCATAGCAAAAAGATAGGGGAATGACTGGTCTATTTGTATCTTAAGTTTTCCACGTTAGCACAAGTATTCAGTTCTAATATTGACCTGTGGTTTCAGTCGGTCAGTTCAAGTCCACAGGTTTGCCCCGAGCCTCTGCCACAGTACCAAACACGGTGTGAGGTTCTGTGGAAGCAAAGAAGATTCTGCCCTGTGGTGCTCAGCCTGGGAGGGGCGCAAGAAGTTAAACTCTGTACGTTTCACTCAGCATGCTAAGTGCCGTGACCAACCTGTATGTTACACTATGGGGTCTCAGAGGAGGCCACTTGACCCATCTTAGAGAGACAGGGCAGACTCCCAGGAGGAGGGGAAAGCTTAGACTTGAACCAGCTATTAGGCTGATGAGGAAGGGAAACCAAACAAACAAAACAAAGGAAAAAAAACCCAAAGAAAAGTAGACTTATGAAAAGTTTTAATTCTCTCCATCGACTTGGAAATTTGACACAGCTGGTTCTGCTACTTATCAGTTACATGACTTTGGGCAATTATTTAAACTCTCTGAACTTCAGTTTTGTCATATCTGAGACAGTTTCTGGCTCATTGGTTTGCTCTAGGAATTAGGGAGACAATGTATGAAAAGCCCAATCCCTGTGCCTGACGCAAGCGGTGTGTGCAGGCTTATTTTGAGTATTGGTGACATTAAATCACTCGTACTAAAATATGATAAAAGAGGAAGTGATGATTTGTTGAATTTAGGCTAGGAATAATGTCAAGACAAGCCAAAAGTAGAATAATAAGCTCAGTGTTAAGGCCCATGTGTCAATCTTGCCTGAACCACTAGTTCAGAGACTGGATGGAGAAAACCTGGCCGGAATAACATTCCATCTAATGATATACCTATGGAGGGCAGGGGAAAGGATTTTGGCATCTTACCTTGTCTATTAACCTCCCGTTGTACTACAAAGCTCCAGCCCAAACTAAAAATCTAGAATAATCCCAGGATCCACCTTCTCAGCAAATATGATGGTTAAACCATCCACAAAAGTTATATGCAAAAATATTGATCTGTTTCTTTAGCACCATCTGTAATTTCACCTTAACATAGAGATGAAGCCAAACAGGTGCTCAGAAAAAATCAGTTTTTTCTAATGCACGAAGCAACTTAGGAGAAGGTTCTGTTCTCATTTACAAATGAAGAACCCAAGGCAAAATTGGTGACTTAACAAAGGTCACATTGCTCCTTCATAGGAAGCCACCAACAGGCTGATCTGTCTGCCAGCAGAGCTGCTCTCTTCATCATGGGGCTAGGACACCTCTCGCTCTGTGATTGGGGAAGAGAGGTGACATGTGTGGTCAAGGAACCTCAACATCACCAGGAGACTAGGGAAGGCCATTCTTCTTCCTTCTGATTCTGTGACGCTGCTGCCACAATGTTGTAATAATATCGTGAACTGTCCTGGCAAGTCAGGAAATTTCTCAGGGAAGAGAAGAGAAAGGTCCACCCAGAATGGGAGAGGAAATGCTAATTGGAGTTCTTCAGGAGGTGAGTGGAGTTAAGAACTTCATCCTGGATGAGGCTGTTAGATCTCTGCTTTGCAGATGACCCCAAATACAGATGCAGCCTCTCTGAAATGAGAAGGAGTTCTCTGGTTCTGAAGAAGTATATTTTCTTAGGTGGAGTGGAATGCTTTTTTTTTTTTTAAAGATAAATTAAAAAAAATCAGAGACCTTGGTTAAAATCCTGTCTCTGCTACTTAATAACTGTGTGATCTCTCTCTAAACCTCACTACTCATGTGCTAAGTAAAACTAATGGTATTTACTTCACTTTTCTTATCTCTAAAATGGTGATAATAACTGCCTCTTAGGATGGTTGTGAGGATTAAATGAGAATGAAGTCTGGTGTGTAGGAAGTGTTCCCCAAAGACATCTATCATATTATTTCTATGTTATTATGTTCTTTAGCTACATTATAGCATTCTTATATAAAGTACTTGGATGTGGTAGATGATTGATAAGTGACAGCTATTATCATTAAAGGGAAATATTTTTGTATTGGTGCTGCTCTAGTGGTGGAATTGAGCAGGCTGGAATGAAGAGAAATCCTAAATCCACAGGCAAACATAGAAACAAAAATAAAAACAAAAAAGCAGAACTAGAAGGAAAAGAATCCTACCCTGAGTCAGCCAACTTATTCCCAGAATTTAATTATCAAAAATCTCTACATTATAGAGCAGAAGCAAGAAGAACTACAATCCTGCAGCCTATGGAACAAAAACCACATTCACAGAAAGATAGACAAGATGAAAAGGCAGAGGGCTTTGTCCCAGATGAAGGAACAAGATAAAACCCCGGAAAAACAACTAAATGAAGTGGACATAGGAAACCTTCTAGAAAAAGAATTCAGAATAATGATAGTGAAGATGATCCATGGCCTCGGAAAAAGAATGGAGGCAAAGATTGAGAAGATGCAAGAAATGTTTAACAAAGACCCAGAAGAATTAAAGAACAAACAAACAGAGGAAAACAATACAATAACTGAAATGAAATCTACAGTAGAAGGAATCAATAGCAGAATAACTGAGGCAGAAGAACGGATAAGTGACCTGGAAGACAGAATGGTGGAATTCACTGCTGCAGAATAGAATAAAGAAAAAAGAATGAAAAGAAATGAAGACAGCCTAAGAGACCTCTGGGACAACATTAAATGCAACAATATTCGCACTATAGGGGTCCCAGAAGGAGAAGAGACAGAGAAGGACCTGAGAAAACATTTGAAGAGATTATAGTTGAAAACTTCCCTAACATGGGAAAGGAAGCAGCCACCCAAGGCCAGGAAGCGCAGAGAGTCCCATATAGGATAAACCCAAGGAAAAACACGCTGAGACACATAGTAATCAAACTGGCAAAAATTAAAGACAAAGAAAAGTTATTGAAAGAAGTAAGGGAAAAAATGACAAATAACATACAAGGGAACTCCCATAAGGTTAACAGCTGATTTCTCAGCAGAAACTCTACAAGCCAGAAGGGAGTGACATGATATACTTAAAGTGATGAAAGGGGAGAACCTACCACCAAGATTACTCTACTCAGCAAGGATCTCATTCAGATTCGATGGAGAAATGAAAAGCTTTACACACAAGCAAAAGCTAAGAGAGTTCAGCACCACTGAACCAGCTCTATGACAAATTCTAAAGAAACTTCTCTAAGTGGGAAACAGAAGAGAAGAAAAGGACCTACAAAAACAAACCCAAAACAATTAAGAAAATGGTCATAGGAACATACCTATCAATAATTACCCTAAACGTGAATGGATAAAATGCTCTAACCAAAAGACACAGGCTTGCTGAATGGATACAAAAACAAGACCATCTATATGCTGTCGGATCATACACCATGATCAAGTAGGATTTATCCTAGGCATGCAAGGATTCTTCAATATACGTAAATCAATCAATGTGATAAACCATATTAAGAAATTGAAGAAGAAATATCATATGATCATCTCAATAGATGCAGCAAATGCTTTTGACAAAATTCAACACCCATTTATGGTAAAAACTCTCCAGAAAGTGGACATAGAGGGAACCTACCTCAACATTAAAAAGGCCATATACAACAAACCCACAGCAAACATCATTCTCAATGGGGAAAACCTGAAAGCATTTCCTCTAAGATCAGGAACAAGACAAGGATGTCCACTCTCATCACTATTATTCAACATAGTTTGGAAGTCCTAGCCACGGCAATCAGAGAAGAAAAAGAAATAAAAAGAATACAAATTGGAAAAGAAGAAATAAAACTGTCACTGTTTGCAGATATCATGATACTATACATAGAGAATCCTAAGGATGCTACCAGAAAACTACTAGAGCTAATCAATGAATTTGGTAAAGTTCAGGATACAAAATTAATGCACAGAAATCTCTTGCATTCCTATGCACTAATGATGAAAAATCTGAAAGAGAAATTAAGGAAGCACTCCCATTTACCATTGCAACAAAAAGAATAAAATACCTAGGAATAAACCTACCTAGGGAGACAAAAGACCTGTATGCAGAAGACTATAAGACACTGATGAAAGAAATTAAAGATGATAACAACAGATGGAGAGATATACCATGTTCTTGTATTGGAAGAATCAATATTGTGAAAATGACTATACTACCCAAAGCAATCTACAGATTCAATGCAGTCCCTATCAAATTACCAATGGTAGTTTTTACAGAGCTAGAAGAAAAAATATTAAAACTTGTATGGAGACACAAAAGACCCCAAATAGCCAAAGCAGTCTTGAGGGAAAAAAACGGAGCTAGAGGAATCAGACTCCCTGACTTCAGACTATACTACAAAGCTACAGTAATCAAGACAATATGGTACTGAGACAAAAACAGAAATATAGATCAATGGAACAAGATAGAAAGCCCAGAGATAAACCCACGCACCTATGGTCAACTAATCTATGACAAAGGAGGCAAGGATATGCAATGGAGAAAAGACAGTCTTTTCAATAAGTGGTGCTGGGAAAACTGGACAGCTACATGTAAAAGAATGAAATTAGAACACTCCCTAACACCATACCCAAAAATAAACTCTAAATGGATTAGAGACATAAATGTAAGACCGGACACTATAAAACTCTTAGAGGAAAACATAGGAAGAACACTCCTTGACATAAATCACAGCCAGATCTTTTTTGATCCACCTCCTAGAGTAATGGAAATAAAAACAAAAATAAACAAATGGGACCTAATGAAACTTCAAAGCTTTTGTACAGCAAAGGAAACCATAAATACGACGAAGAGACAACCCTCAGAATGGGAGAAAATATTTGCAAACAAATCAGCAGTCAAAGGATTAATCTCCAAAATATATAAACAACTCATGCAGCTCAATATTATAAAAACAAACAACCCAATCCAAAAATGGGCAGAAGATCTAAATAGACATTTCTCCAAAGAAGACATACAGATGGCCAAGAAGCACATGAAAAGCTGCTCAACATCACTGATTATTAGAGAAATGCAAATCAAACTACAGTGAGGTATCACCTCACACCAGTTAGAATGGGCATCATCAGAAAATCTACAAACAACTAATGCTGGAGAGGGTGTGGAGAAAAGGGAACTCTCTTGCACTGTTGATGGGAATGTAAATTGATACAGCCACTATGGAGAACAGTATGGAGGTTCCTTAAAAACTAAAAATAGAATTACCATATGATCCAGCAATCCCACTACTGGGCATATACCCAGAGAAAACCACAATTCAAAAAGACACATGCACCCCAATGTTCATTGCAGCACTATTTACAATAACCAGGTTACGGAAACAACCTATATGCCCATCGACAGACAAATGGATAAAGAAGATGTGGTCCATATATACAATGGGATATTACTCAGTCATAAAGAAGAACGAAATTGGGTCATTTTTAGAGATGTGGATGGATCTAGAGACTGTCATATAGAGTGAAGTAAGTCAGAAAGAGAAAAACAAATATCGTATGTTAGTGCATATATGTGGAACCTAGAATTATGGTACAGATGAACTGGTTTGCAGGGCAGAAATTGAGACACAGATGTAGAGAACAAACGTATGGACACCAAGGGAGCAAAGCAGTGGTGGGGGTGTGTGTGATGAATTGGGCGATTGGAATTGATATGTATACACTGATGTGTATAAAATTGATGACTAATAAGGACCTGCTGTATAAAAAAATAAATAAAATAAAATTCAAAAATGAAAGGAAAAAATAAAGATCTTCCAAAAAAACTCTACATTATATATTTGACCTTTGGAGATTTAAAAAAATTGCATCTTTTACTGTTTTCTTTTGTTTTTTACCAAAGTCCATTTGAAGATTCCAGTCTTCACTGGGCCAAGGAATAAAGGGAAAGGGACTTAAGTTTCTACTAATTTAGTTAGTTTTGCTTGTGAAAGAAAAAACAGCCCTGTTCAGGATCAGATCCTTAACTGCATCCACCTCTGAAGATTTTCTCTTATAGTCTTTCTTGCCTTTTGAGTGATGATGTGTCTATGTCTATGGGAGGGGGAAATGGGGACCACATGCTCTAGGGGTGATGAGACAGAATGTAAAGTACTCTAAAGAAAGGGAGAAGATTCAGGAGACAGAGTCAGAGGCTTCTTGTGTAGTTATCCCTTCCACAACCCTCACCCCCCACCCCTGGAGTGGTTTGCCCGTAAAAGCTACCTGCTTGTTCCCTTGGTGATTTTTTTCCCTATCATGGATCTCAGTGGAGCTCAATCCCTTCTATGGCTAAACACCCAACTACTGCTGTCTGGTGAGATGGCTGGAGCCGAGGAGGGTCACACTGAGGAACAGTGTGAGGGCTCCTGACACACCATGTCCCTGTGACGGATGCAGGCCAGCCTGGGCAGCCAGCAAGCACTGCATCCCTGAAAGGTGATCATCCACAAGGAGTCCTGCCACATCGTGGGCCACCTGACCTAGAGCAGAGACTGGGGCGTGGGGTGGGATGGGGCGTGGTGGGGGGAATGCCAGGGAGCCGTGACAAGCCAATATGGAAATAGGCAGTTGTCCTCTGGAAATGATGCTCACGACTTGTCTGTAACTATCTATTATCTTTCTTCTTTTAAATTAATTTTTATTGGAGTATGGTTGCTTTACAATGTTGTGTTAGCCTCCACTGTACAACAAAATGAATCAGCCATACACATACAGATATCCCCTCCCTTTTGGACTTCCCTCCCATTTAGGTCACCACAGTGCATTAGGTAGAGTTCCCTGTGCTATACAGTATGTTCCCATCAGCTGTTTTATATATAGTATCAATAATGTATATGCATCAATTCCAGTCTCCCAATTCCTCCCACCCCACCCCTTTCCCCCTTGGTATCCATACATTTGTTCTCTACGTCTGGGTTTCTATTTCTGCTTTGCAAATAAGATCATCTATACCATTTTTCTAGGTTATCTATTATCTTTCTCTCTATCATCTCTCTCTCTCTCTCTCTCTCTCTCTCTATCTATCTATCTATCCATCTATCATCTATCTATTATCAATCAATCCATCAGTCAATCATCTACCTACCTATGGATGTATTTATGTGTATATGTTTGGGGGTGGAATGGTGTAAGGTAGGTTTGGAGACACTGCTATTCTTTTTATTGAAGTATAGTTGATTTACAATGTTGTATTAATTTCTGTTGTACAGCAAAGTGATTCAGTTATACATATATATATTCTTCTTCAGATTCTTTCCCATTATAGTTTATTACAAGATATTGAATATAGTTCCCTGTGCTATACAGTAGGACCTTGCTGTTTATCTATTTTATATATCTACTAGTTTGTATCTGCTAATTCCAAACTCCTAATTTATCCCTCTCCCCATCCTTCCCCTTTGATAACCACAAGTTTGTTTTCTAGAGATACTGCTATTTTGAAACCTACCTAGAATTTGCACCTATTATTCTAGTGGCAGAGACAGAATTCATTTTCAGGGAGACCATCCTTTTGATTGGGAAAACACTGTAATAGGCTTTTTAGTAAAACAAAGATAGGGCCATGCTTCTATTTTGGAAGAGACAGATTAAGACAGAAAAGCTAAGCTGTTCTCCAGAGGTTTTTTTCTCTAACAGATTTGATGGCTTCCTCAGGGGAGAGTGGAGCCAGGCAGAGTGGAGATAAAGAAGGGGGCTCCTGGAGAGGAGAAGTGGACTTTAGCATTGTAGTGGTAGGCAGGAGGTTCAGAACAGAGTTTAATTGTAAGGGATTCCTTTGACAAGGCTGTGACCAATGGTCTTAAGGAGCAATGATATCATGTTTTCCACCTCCCTTTTCTGTGGTATGACTCCTCAGGTTGTCCTGGACTCTCAGGAAAGTTTTGTCACACTCCATGGCTGGTGTCAGCTGTGTTGTTGGAAAAAAGGGAGGAGCTGTGTCCACACAGGACAGACAAGTCACAGGGAGATGGGGTCAGGAGGTGACAGGAGTTGATTAGTAGTGATAACTAAGCAAAAATCCTGAGCTTCTCCCACAAATCCTCAGAAATTCTTGGGAAAGAAGACAGCACATCTCTTGGTCAGACAGAATGGATTCAGATTATTTGAGGAGGAATATTGTCATAGTTATTTACCATATGGGGCACTATGTGATTTGTGGATGCACTTTTTAAAAAGTAATTAATTAATTAATTGATTAATTAATTAATTATTTTTGGCTGCATTGGGTCTTTTTTGCTGCACACAGGCTTTCTCTAGTTGTGCTGAGCAGGGGATACCCTTCGTTGCGGTGCGTGGGCTTCTCATTGCGGTGGCTTCTCTTGTTGTGGAGCACGGGCTCTAGGCGCAGACTCCAGTAGTTGTGGCGTGCGGGCTCAGTAGTGGTGGCTCACAGGCTCTAGAGCGCAGGCTCAGTAGTTGTGGTGCATGAGCTTAGTTGCTCTGAGGCATGTGGGATCTTCCCAGACCATGGCTCGAACCTGCGTCCCCTGCATTGCCAGGCAGATTCTTAACCACTGCACCACCAGAGAAGTCCCCATGTACTCACTTTTAATGTTTATGGAACTCCCCACACCCACCCACACGTGAATGTTGATGAGAGGTAGAGCCCAGCTCTCCCATGGCCCTCAAGCAGGTCAGAGCTTGCTTTCCTAAACCCCAGCCCCCGGACTGGGCATATGTGACCTAGGTTTGGCCAATCAGGCACTGACCCAGGACCTTGAATTGGAGGCTCGTAAGCCAAAGCAGAGGGGCAGTGAAGAATCTATTTTGGGGAGTGGGGTGGGTGCGGTGGAGGACAGCTGGAACCTCCAGTTTCCTGGGGCAGGAGAGAGAAAGGGCTGGTACCATTTGTTAATTCAGGTTCTCTAAGAAGCAGATTTCGAGAGATTTAATAGGGAAAACAGCTCTGGAGGATAAAGAGGGAGGGAGTGGGAGTTGGTGGAGAGAGCTGTTAGATTAAGAAGCAGCTCTGGCCACTGCAAAAGGAGAAAGGGAAGAAGAGATTGGTGGCAAGAGCCTCAGGCAGCAGCATAATTCTGCGAACATCTTGGCTGGGCCAATGTGGAGCTCCAGGGAGAAACTCTGCATTCGTTTTCTGTTGCTGTTTAAAATAGCACAAATTAATTACCTGGAGGTCGTGAGTCTGCAATGAGTCTTACAGTCTTATCCAGGTGTTGATAGTGCTACGTCCTTCAGAGCACTCCAGGAGAGAAGCTGTTCCTTGTCTCTTTCAGCTTCTAGAGACTGCCAACATTCCTTGGCTTGTGGCTGCATCACTCCAATCTCTGCTTCTGTCATCACGTCTCCTCCTCGGTATGATCTCCTGCTTCTCTCTTATAACAACCCTTGTGATTACATCAGGTTCATCCTGATAATCCACGATAATCTCACCATCTCAAGATCACATCCTCAAAAATCTCTTTTGCCATATGAAGTAAAATTCCTAGGTTCTGAGAATTAGGATGTGGATATTTTGGGGGGAGACCATTTTTCAGCTGACCACAGTTGCCCTTAGAGGGTCCTGCACTGGGCAGAAATGGGCCAGCGCCAGTATCCCTGAGAGGCTCACTCACTGGGTATGAGCAGCCTAGGGGGAAGCATGGTCTCAATGATGATGGGCCAGCAGCTGGACGCTCACAATCAGTGCTGCTCCCTTGTGTAGGTTCTGTTGAAGGTCGGTTCTGAGCAGCATCACTCCATGGATCCCTCATAGTCGATCTGGTTTCCTGTGTTGGTGGCAAGAGTGCAAGCTCTGGTGTCCAGTGTTCAGTGGTACCAGAAGCAGTGTCCTCTACTTATAGTCCTGTGGCATGATTTTTTCTTTGGTTCCAAATACTTCAGCTCTCTTCTGCTTGTTTTCTGAGCTTTCTTTTAAAAGCTTCCTTGTGTTTCTGTGGGCTTCTTGATCACCTTTTAAAAAATATTAATATTTTATTAAAAAATTTTTATTTTATATTGGAGTATAGTTGATTTACAATGTTGTGTTAGTTTCATGTGTACAGCAAAGTGATTCAGTTATACATATATACATATATCTATTCTTTTTCATATTCTTTTCCCATTTAGGTTATTACAGAATATAGAGTTCACTGTGCTATACAATAGGTTCTTGGTGTTTATCTACTTTATATATAGCAGTGTGTATCTGTTAATCCCAGAATCCTAATTTATCCCTCCCCCCACCTTTCCTCTTTGGTAACCATAAGTTTGTTTTCTAAGTCTGTGAGTCTGTTTCTGTTCACCTTTTCATAAATTTCTTTTCTACTTGAATCAACCAGAGTCAGTGTGTTTGGTTATTGTTTCCCAATATTTATTTCCCCCCTTTTCTTTTAGTAACAGAACCTCTTTCCAAAGTTCAGCTGGGCAAATGGCCACGGGGTAGAGCCTAAATTTTCCAATTTACCTTATGGCCAGGCATGGCCATGTGACTAAATTGTCATCAGCAGAATCTAAACAGTAGTCATGTGTATAACTCCCACATGACTTCTTCAAAAGGAACTTGCTTGCACTTCCCTTCCTCATTTTCCCTCTCCTTATGGGCTAAATGTGTGTGTGGTACTGGGGAGTTGCCTTTGATTCAGTGAATAAGAGCAATATTTGAGGACATGATAGGGCAGGTAGAGAGAAGGAACCAGGTTCCCTGGGTGGCTTCACAGAGCTCAGCCACCTGCCTACCTTAGATTGCTTGTATTCTTCTGGACTGTTACAGGACAAAGAAATAAACCTATATTGTTTGAGCCACTGTATTTTGAGGTCTCTTTTGAAAGCCGCCAAGTCTATTAAAGTTTAGTATAACCTACCTAATGAAAACAAGCAGTTTCTTTCTCATAACCTTGACTAGTTTAGAAACAGAAACCAGGAGTAGTTCCAGTACCTCAGGAAAAGGAAGAGGAAAGAATTCTCGGATGAATTGTCTGGCAAGTTGGGACTAAGGGCATTAAAATTCCAGCCATAGTATATAACAATGAGAATTTGTTAGCCTATAGCGTGTCGGGGATCCACGTAGCCACTGCCATCGAATAGTACGGATGGGAAGAGGCACACAGGACTGCGGGGCAGGGTGGTTACTACTAATGATAGGAGTAGCTTAAATAAAGAAAATAACAAACAAATCACTAAATTCTAAGCTCAAATTACAGAAAAGAACAGGATCATGTATAACTATGATAATACAATCTCTTGCAAGGGGGTCAACACGGCTGCAAACCAAATGCAATGGCTAATTCTGAAGTTAGCTTTGATCTGTTTTATTCTCAGCCTTGCCAGTAGAACACTGAACATCAACACATAGGATCCTGAGAATTGAGATGGGGGGATATGGGAGGATGCAGAGACCTCAGACTATTTTGATCCCCCAAAGGCCACTGAGCCTCTGGAAGTCACCGAAGAACACACACCCATAGGTAACAGTGCATGAGGTGCTGTGGGAATCAGCTGTTGGAAATTCTACTGACTTTTAACAAGGTAAAGGGAGAAAGGTCTCCATCAATGTCTGGAAGAGCACAACTCTCTGAAGAGGTTGTTCTTGCCTTATTTGGAAACCCTGTAATAACCTTTCTGAGGATTTACTCTACAGGGAAATGTCAATTGTTTATTTCCACACTCTCAACATCCTTCATTGTCTACAGACCTATAATTAAAATGCCAGCATGCCTGTGGAGTGAAAGGCGAGGAATTACAAAGGCAAGTAGCAAAGGAAAAGTCTTTCTAGAACAAAAGGATAATTTTTTTCCTATTTTATATTATCAAAAACATTTTTGGAATATGATTGGGGAACGGATTCTGGGGTGCTAGGTCAAGGAAGGGGAGAACATACATTTAAACTAAAGATTTTTGTCTTTATCTTGGTGGGGGGTGGTTTTTCAGGGTTTCCTCTAGGTCCAACCTGATGAGTTAATCAAATCAACCTAACATTCCTGAGGGAATTGCTGACTAATGATGAAATTAGATATTAGAAGCATAAAATGATTTAGTTGTCCATGTAACTTTCTGGTTTGACTGGAGTAGAACATGGATCTTAGAAAGTACAGTGGATTATTGTAAACTCACTTAGGTGATGACTCTAACAGCTTCAACTCCAGATGTAGTCTCCTTAATGGGGGCAATTATTAGAGTCCATGTGTCCAGGTACTACTTAGTTTATCTTTTTTCTCTGTCCCAGGGATTGGAAGACTTTTTCCGGATAGTATATATTATAGGCTTTGCAGATCATATGCTCTCTGTTGCAACTATTCAACTCTGCCATTGCAGCAAGAAAACATCCATAGACCATGCATAAACAATTGGGCATGGCTGTGTTCCAACAAATTTTTTTTTACAAAAATAAGCCATAAGTGCTCCAGTAGCAATAAGCACATCTTATTGTGCCCAGATCTTGATTTCTGATACCGTTCTCCAATAAAAGGAACTAGGGCTCCTTGGGAAAATGTCTGATTCTAAGACTGGGTCAAAAATATATAAGATGAGCCAAAAAGTAAGGAACAGCTAAAAAAAATTACATTGATGGAGGTATGTCAAAGAGCCAACTGAAAGAGCTTCCAATGGCCAAAGCGGAACAAATTGAGCAAAAAAGTGAAGTATTGATAGTACTGGATTATAACCCAAAGGATATGGTAAATATCCATGAGCTCATACTGTTACAAATAAATGACTGAATAAATAGCAAATGGAGAGAAGAGGCAAATACCTCATGCAGGAGAATTCTAAATAAATTATGTAGATACTTGATCCTAAAGAAAGAGGAGCATAAGTCCCAATTCTTTAAGTGTGGGCTGTGCACAGTGACTTCTTTCCAAAGAGTACGTATGGAAGGGTGGAAAAAAGTAACTTTAGAGTAGAGAAACCTGACAAATATGGCCTCATAGGTGACTGAGGTCAACATTAGCAGTTATAAATCAGGGTGATAATATGTACCCTTGATGTAATGTGATGAAAAGAGCACTTTACATCTGTAATATTCTTTCCCAAATCCATAACCCCAGTCTCATCGTGAGAAAATCATCAAATTCCAATAGAGGGACATTTTACAGTATTCCTGACCACTACTTCTTAAAACTGTCAAGGTCATCAAAACCAGGGAAAGTTTGAGAAACTGTCACAGCTATGAGCAGCCTAAGGAGATATGACAACTACATGTAATGTGGTAACCTGGACCGGATCCTGGCACAGAAAAAAGAACATTAGGTTAAAAAGAGGGAAGTCAGTAAACTATAAACTTTAGTGATAGTGTATCAATGTTGGTTCATTAACGGGGAAGAATGTACCCTACTAATGTAAGATGTTAATAATAGGAGAAACCATGAGGATTTATATGGGAGCTTTCTGTACTATCTGCTCAATTTTTCTCTAAATCTAAAACTGTTCTAAAAACATAAAGTCTGTTACATAGAAAACAAATGTATGGTTACCAAAGGGGAAAGGAGGGGGAGGGATAAATTAGGAGTTTGGGATTAACAGATACAAACTACTGTATATAAAACAGATAAACAACAAAGCCCTACTATATAGCACAGGGAACTATAGTCAATTCCTTGTAATAAACTATAACAGAAAATAATCTGAAGAGGAATAGATCTATATCTATATCTATATAACTGAATCACTTTGCTGAACAACAGAAACTAACACAACATTGTAAATCAACTATACTTCAATAAAAAATTAAAAAATAAAGTCTGTTAATAAAATAAAAGAAGGTGACAAGCTGGATTTTACCTTCAGTCTCTACTTTGCTGACTCCTGCTCTATGCCATTAAGCAGAGAAAACAGTCAAGTTTGCTTTCACCTGGCAGGAATAGTAGAACATCTTTACTATTTTGCCTCAGGGTTATGTCAGTTTTTGGGGTCTACAAAACAATACAGTACACCAGTACCTTGACCATCCCATTATCCCATAGGATATCATCCTGATCTACTAGATGGATGGCATCTTGCTGGCACAGGTTGAAGGGGAGAAATTAAGAGGTAACCTAGATGCCTTAATAAGATACATGTCAGTCAAAGGGAAAGAAATACATACTCCAGGGACTTCCCTGGTGACACAGTGGTTGAGACTGTGTGCTCCCAACACAGGGGGCCCAGGTTCAATCCCAGGTCGGGGAAGTAGATCCTACATGCATGCCACAACTAAGAGTTCCCATGCCGCAACCAAGGAGCCCACATGCCTCAATGAAGACCCAGAGCAATAACTAGATAAATAAATATTAAAGAAAAATACATACTCCATAAAAATAGAGGAGGAGACCTACCACTTCAGTGAAGTTTCCAGGAGTCTTAGAGTCCAGGGCATATTGGAGTATCTTCTTTAAAGAGAATGACAGGTTGGAACACATGGTAGCACCTGTTTATTACAACAGGTACAATCTGGGGCTCTCTGAATTTTATTGCATTTGATTGGGTTGCCCTGAACGATTGACAAGGTGAGAATTGCTAGGACCTTATAGGATGCAAGGAATACGGAGAGTATCTCAGTTAACAAGGTTTATTGTTAGATTATAAGGAAAGTAAGAAAAAACAGAAAAAGTCAAAATAACCAAAGCTAAGCCCCTAGAGAACTAAAACATTATTGCTATTAAGATGCACTGAAAGCTCTCATCATACGTCTACTGACTTAACAGTTATCCCGACTCATGATTCAGGTCTTCCACCCCACTTATTTTCTTTCCTAGAACTAATTCTCTATTCTATCTTGGCTTCTGTTTCTGCTCCTGTAACTACTACAATTTAATAACTATTTTTAATCTCCTCTATTTATCTCAAGATTTCTGTTTACTCAGATCTTCTACTACTACCCAGTTTTGCTTACTGCCTTCTTTTTGTACATGTGTCTCTTGGCCTCTCCAGCCTGCTGACTCTCTCTGAATGCTTTGCATTTAATTTCTCAAAAAAAGTTTCTGGTGGGACCCTTAACTTCCATCCAATGCCCTTTTATGGCAGAACTCTTGTGCTAGATTCTCTCATAGGCCTCTAGCCAATGAGATGGCCGACCAACACCCATCTCTGGTCCAATCAGCTTTGGTCATGGCTGTGATGTCAGACAATACACACAAGAACCCACTGACCTATGCAAGGGATCTTTCAGAAGAGGCCGTTACTGTGACAGGCATGCTAAAGATTCTCAGAATGAGGATATTAGAACCAGGAGGCACTTTCCCTGGCCTGTCCAGACAATTTACTTTGTCATTTTGACTAAGGAAGCCCCCAATCTTTAACACATTAAAGAATTAAGGGAAAAAATTTAAACTCTTACTTATTTCAAGTTGGCAAATGAGTTAGAAAGTTTTGATCGAGAGGAAGATACTTTGGGGGAATTCCCTGGTGATTCAGTGGATAGGACTCTGTGCTTTCACTGCTGAGGGCTCGGGTTCAATGCCTGGTCGGGGGAACTAAGATCCCACAAGCCACACAATGGGGCAGAAGGAGAGAGAGGAAGGTGCTTTGGGAGACCACCAGTCATTAGAGCATACTTCCTGTTCCCTGTTCTCTGCGTATCTGTGGAAGGTTTTCGTCCCAGTGGGTAGTCTTGGTTTATGATGGGAAAATGAGTAGGGCTGTGGAGAAAAGGAACATAGTAGCTCCAAACCCCACATGTAAGTCTGGTGGCTGCATTACTGTTATAGAATGCTACAGAGTTAGAGCTCAGTGGGTACTTTGTTAGTCCTTGCCTGGGTTGGGTCCTGTGTCCAAAGATCAGCTACGTGCTTGTCTTTTATTTTTCCTTGAAAATTAACCTGATCTTGATGACTGTGTTCTTGCTCATGGAAATCTACTCATGCAAACCCTTGGCACAGCTGGTTTGATTTTTGTGTCCTAGCACTCAGTCTCCTCGCCTCCTCAGCATCTCTGCAGTACACAGCCTCCAGAGCTCTGCAAGGTGTGAGTGATGAAAGCGTATCACTGAGATTCTGCCTCTGGCTGCCTGTCACAGGCGCTGCCATCAACTCCTGGATTCATCCTCTTGAATTCTGTAAAATTCTCTCCTTAGTCATTCAATGTGAAAAGAAGAAAAACTCTCTTTTCCTGATCTAGTTTTTTTTAAAGAACAAATTAGTTTTACCAATATTTCCCATTATACCTACAAATATTCCTTACCTGTCATGGTCTAGTTCTTGTCATTTCATATTAACATTAAGAGAACATTGAATGGAATCTTCTTTCAATCACCACTCACATTAACACTTATTTTAATGTTTGCAACTTTGAAACTAAAGACCTATAAAAATTTAAATATAAACCCCCTAGACACGAGGTTCTCAAACAATCATGAGTGACTGAATTTAGTGTTGGACTTATAATTCAGAGGGAGAAATACTGGGTGAAGAATACCTCAGAGACTCAGAAATCATATCCTGGAAGAGCAATCATGTTTTATTTGTTTCAAATCAAACTAGCATCATAACAGGATTAATTCAAGTTATTATCTAAGAAGATATCATCCTATGCACTGTACATAGCTTCAACACCCAGTTTCATTTTGCTGTAGGAAACTATAAATTTTACTGGATAAGCACACAAAAAGCCTGTCATATTATTCTTCACCCCTAGAAGCGGGTCATAGAACAGCAAAGTAATGCCACTAACAAGAAGCAGTTTTCTGTAGTAGACAGCAATTCTCCCCCTGCTGTGGATTTATCTTACTATTGACAGCAAATTTGGCTGGCATTGACCAGAACTGATGCTTCCTCCAGCCCCATACCAGAGCTTGAACATGAGATAAGCTTATGCCACGTTCAATGTCAGTCACATATTTCCCCCACTCAAAGTCACATCCGTCTTCCGATCCAAATGATTAAGGAGGATGTTTAAAAGCAGATATTCTACAATTTGTTACAGAGTGGTCGGTAAGTAATATTTTGCAATGCCAATACTTGTAAGAGGAAACAGCAACTACTATAATATGATTAAAGGTAGCAGTATTCACTACAACAAATGAGACCTACCATTGGCCACCAGACATTTCTCTGTGGCTGGCTAACTCTCTATTTACTTTGTTCAGGAAAATGCCAGGTCAATTAGTACAGGAATTTGCTGGGCTCACAAATGACCCTGTGAGGAGTTGGTATTCTATTTTCCTAGTTCTGTCATTTCTGTTGCCTTTTAAAGATATATTATATGATAAAGTTTAACGCCACTCTCATTTTTTAAAGGTCACTTGAGGGATGAGATAACATGAGAATCTGGGGAGGTATACAGAGGCAGTAATCAATAAAGCTTGCATGAGTAATTGGGCTCAGGGTATGCAAATCAGCAGGGAGAGGGAAGTGCCCCTCAGTGAGCAAGTGCTTTGTTGAAAGCTGCTGAGGTGGGTAACCTACTTGGGGTCAGTGGAGGACTGATGGAGCAGAGACAGCTCCAGAAAAAATGATACCTACCTCCCAACAATATCCACTCCCCCTTTATAGAGCTAGTAGGAAGTTTAAAAGACAAAAGGAGTAAAATTGTCCATATCTACAATAAGTAGTGAAGAGATACACAAAACAAAAAGATGTAAAATACAATGTCAAAAACATTAAATGTTGTGGGCATGGGAGTAAAAATGCAGGGTGTCTGAACTTAAGAGACCACCAACTTAAAATAATCATATATGATACCAAAATCAGACAAGGACGCCTTTAAAAAAGAAAAGTACAGGCCAACATCACTGATAAGCATAGATGCAAAAATCCTCAACAAAATATTAGCAAATCAATTTCAACAATATATTTCAAGGATCATACAACATGCTCAAGTGGGATTAATCCTAGGGATGCAAGGATGGTTCAATATCCACAAATCAATCAATGTGATATACCACATTAGCAAATTGAAGAATAAAAATCATATTATCATCTCAGTGGGTGTAGAAAAACCTTTTGATAAAATACAGTATTCATGTATGATAAAAACTCTCAACAAAGTGGTTATAGAGGGAACACCTCAACATAATGAAGTCCATATATGACAAACCTACAGCTCACATCATAGTCAATGGTTAAAAGTGGAAAGCATTTCCTCTAAGATCAGGAACAACCCAAGGATGATCACTCCTGCTAATTTTATTCAACATAATATCAGAAGTCCTAGCCATAGCAATCAGACAAGAAAAAGAAATAAAAGGAATCCAAATTGGAAAGAAAAGGTAAAACTGTCACAGTTGCAGATGACAGTATACTATATACAGAAAATCCTAAAAATGTCACCAAAAAACTATTGGAACTAATAAATGAATTTAGTAAAGTTGCAGGATACAAAATTAATATAGAGAAATATGTTGCATTTCTACACACTAACAATAAACTATCAGAAAGAGAAATTTAAAAAATGATTCCATTTCTAATTGCATCAAAAAGAATAAAGTATCTAGAAATAAATCTAATAAGTAAGATAAAACATCTGTACTAGGAAAACTATATGATGATGATGAAATTGAAGATGACACAAACAAATGGAAAGATATACCATGCTCATGGATTGAAAGAATTAATATTGTTAAAATGATGATATTCCCCAAGGCAATCTACAGATTCAATGCAATCCCTATAAAAATATCAATGGCATTTTTCACAGAACTAGAATAATTCTAAAATTTGTATGGAAACACAGAAGGCCCTGAATAGCTAAAACAATCTTGAGAACAAACAACAAAGCTGGAGGTATCATGCTCCCTGATTTCAAACTATACTGCAAAGCTATAGTAATCAAAACAGTATGATACTGAAACAAAAATAGACACAGAGATCAATGGAACAAAATAGAGCCCAGAAATGAATGTACATTTATATGGACAATTAATCTATGATAAAGGAGGCAAGAATATATTGATACAATGGGGGAAAGACAGCCTCTTTAATAAATGGTGTTGGGCTTCCCTGGTGGCACAGTGGTTGGGAGTCCGCCTGCTGATGCAGGGGACACAGGTTCGTGCCCTGGTCCGGGAGGGTCCCACATGCCTTGGAGTGGCTGGGCCCGTGAGCCGTGGCCGCTGAGCCTGCACGTCCAGAGTCTGTGCTCTGCAGTGGGAGAGGCCACAACAGTGAGACGCCCGTGTACCGCAAAAAAAAAAAAAAAAAAAAAAAAATGGTGTTGTGAAAACTGAACAGCTACATGCAAAAGAATCAAACTAGACTACTTTCTTATGCCATATACAAAAATAAACTCAAAATGGATTAAAGACTTAACTATAAGACCTGAGATCATAAAACTCCTAGAAGAAAACATAGGCACTTTTCAGGAAAAAAAGCATGCTCTTTGACATCAGTCTTAGCAATATTTTTGTATATGTCTCCTCATGAAAGGGAAACAAATGCAAAAATAAACAAATGGGACCATATCAAGCTAAAAAGCTTTTGCACAGCACAGGAAATTCAACAAAACAAAAAGGTAGCCTACTGAATGGGAGAAGTTATTTGCAAATGATGTATCAGAAAATGGACTAATATACAAAATATACAAAGAACTCATACAACTCAACATCAAGAAACAAGCAACCCAATTTAAAGGTAGGCATAGGACCTGAATAGACATTTTTCCAAAGAAGACATAGAGATAGATGGCCAATAGAGACATGAAACGATGCTCAACATCACTAATCATCAGGGAAATGAAAATCAAGCCCACAGTGAGATATCATCTCACAACTGTCTGAGTAGCTATTATCAAAAAGAACAAATAACAAGTGTTAGTGAGGCTGTGGAGAAAAGGGAACACTCATGCACTATTGGTGGGAATTCAAATTGGTACAGCCACTATAAAAAACAGTATAGAGTTTCCTCAAAATAATTAAAAATAGAACTGCTATATGATCCAGCAATTCCACTCCTGGGTATTTTTCCAAAGAAAATGAAAACAGAAATTTGAAAAGATATATGAATCCCTATATTGATTGCAGCATTATTTATAATAGCCAAGATATGGAAGCAATCTAAAGTATCCATCAATAGATGAATGGATAAAGAAGAAGTAACATATATATTTAGATGTAATATATATTTATATAGTTTTATATAATGAATATTACTCAGCCATAAAAAGGAGCGAAATTTGCAACATTTGAAACTTTTTTTTTCAAAGGGTCTAACCTTGTTTATAATTTCTTAAGCATTTTATGTCTTAATATCTGCCTTAACCTTTTTTTAAAAAAAAAGAAAAAGTAAAAATCTTCCCTTTAATTTTCAGTCTTTTTCCCAAGACAGAAATAACCAGTATATAAGTACACTTTTAACACTGTAGAAATAAAAATGAAATCATCTGAACTAATGTCCTTGTACCTAATATTTTGTTCCATTTGCAATATCAATGGACCTAGAGGATATTATGCTAAGTGAAATAAGTCACATAGAGAAAGACAAATACTGCATGATTTCACTTATATGTAGAATCTAAAAAATAAAACAAATGGACAAACAATAAAACAGAAACAGACTCATATCAGAGAATAAACTGGTGGTTGCCAGAGGAGCAGTTGGTGGTTGATGAGTAAAATAGGTGAGGGAGATTAAAGAGGTACAAACTTCCCTTTATAAAATAAATAAGTCACAGGGATGTAATGTACAGCATAGGGAATAGAGTCAATAATATTGTAATAACTTTATGGTGACAGATGGTAACTAGACATCATATTGATGATTTTGTAATGTACAACAAAATTGAATCACTATGTTGTACACCTGAAACTAATATAATATTGTAAGAAAGAAAAAATATGCTGTGAACAATTAAAAAAAACAATATCCACCCCTAGTTTTATATTATCTTGTCTACTGGAGAATTTTCCCATAAGTATGCCACCATTGGCTACTCTCATTACTTGACTGATGAAGGCTGGAACCAAATCCATTGAATCTGTCTCACATAGCACTTATGAGGCTACTATGAAGCTACCACAATTAAGGCTACTATTAAGAGGATTCCAAGCAGCAGGATGAAGGCAACCTACAGTGCTGACTTCAGCCACGCTGCCCAGAGTGCTGGGCCAACCAGCTTAACAAATCTCATAAACCATCAAGGTCTACCTTAGAAAGCCAGGTGTCTTTCTCCTTAAGTTTCAGCATTGACCTTTCCACTTGGTCCTGGCATTACTCCAGGTACAGCAGAATGTATTAGTGATTGCACAGATTTCTCTTTGGCCCATGAGGAGGAAGTCTACGGCAATTCTATCATCCATAACAGGTCTGACCTACATGCCTTCCCGGGCCTGGGTGGTGTCATTGACAATTTCAGCTAAAGTAAAGGACAAATTTTATACTACCTTTTCTAATTGGATCACTCCCGTCTCCTCTCATAGAGATTATTGCCTGCATAGTGTGCATAAATAAGGAAGGAGACATCTGAGAAGCAAGCTCAAGTAACCAAGCCTAGCCTTGTTTTGGACAGGTCTCTGCAGCCATCTGAAGGCATTATGATCTACTCATGATACTGAGAATTAAATCCCGTTAAACCAATACTCCTGTGAGGTGCTCTAGCTGAAAATGGCAGGGATGTAGGTCTCCTGCATTTTAATAAGAGGACTTAAAGTGTTAGATCCTCAGTTCTCAACTGGGAATGGTTTCACTACCACACTTCGCTCTCCCCACCCCACCTGGGACATCTGGCAATGTCTGGAGACACTTCTGGTTGTCACACTGGGGACCAGGGGAGTTGCTCCTGGCATCCAGTGATTACAGACCAGGGTTGCTTCTAAAAGACAGCCCTCTCACACAAAGGCTTAGATAAAAAGGGAATTTCACGGACAGTGTCGGGCAAAAACTATCTGGAGGAAATATCCTTTGAAAAACACACACAGACACGTGTTGTGTCACCACCTCTTCTTCAAATCATGCAAGTGTGGGAGTTTCTGGAGGAAAGATGGAATCCTAGAGGGACCCGGAGCAGCCTGACAAGGGGGCTGGGCACCTTGGGGTGCTTGAAGTACAGGCAGCACCTTGCTTAGTCAGGTCACCCCCAAATATAGTGTTTCCTTAAACACTTGAAGGTCTCTTGAGATGCCCCACCCCCCCAAAGTGCAAGTCATCATATTTTGGGAAGGGAAGCAAGTTAATGTGTGACTTCCACACAAAATGTACAGTCTTGAGGATGGACATGGTACCGTGGAAAGAAAGTTTTGTCTACAATGGCTGGGGACCCCCAAAGGGGACCTATATCTGTTGGGGGCACAGGCTGATAATGTTTCTAATGTGGACTTCTAGCCAATTGGTAAACCTTAGAGGCCCCACTTCAGTTCAAATAACTGAGTCTAATCCTTGTTTAGGAAAGACATCTATATATGTATCTATTGTCTATATCTATAGATACATAGATACATGATGTTGAAGAATTATCCATCTACCCTTGTTTTGTTAAGAATCTTGTTTTGCCCAGAATATATTTGAACTTGATCAAATGTTTTGAGCATCTGCAGAGATAATCATATGGTTTTTCTCCTTACATGTAGTAATATGGGAACCTATTTTTAGGTTGACTTTTTTAAAATGCTATACAAAAAAATAAAAATAAAAAAGGTAGGGGAAGCTAAAAGTGAGTTAAGAGGAATAAATTAGGAGGTTGGGATGAACAGATACATGCTACTATATATAAAATAGATAAACAACAAGGACCTACTATATAGCACAGGGAACTATACTCAATATTTTGTAATAACCTATAACGGGAAAGAATCTGAAAAAGAATATATATATCTATGTATAACTGAATCACTTTGCTGTGCACCTGAAACTAATAGGACACTGTAAATCAAGTATACTTCAATAAAATAAGATAAATTAAAAGAAAAACAACTCATTACTCACTTAGCATGGAGAATGCATACATTAAAAAAAATGAGTTACACGTGATCATATTTATTTTGATCACTATGTAATTTTTCATCTTAACTTTATGATTGAAATATTAGAAAAACATGAACACTTTTACAATCAGAAGGGGAGATATGATGTAAAATTGGGTTCTGAGCAATGGCTTCCTCTCTTCCTACTCTGTGAAGAAATCCAATTCTTAATAAAGTGGAGTCAATTCAAAAGCTGAGGGAGGCTGAGCTGATGGGCCCATATTCTGGTTCGTTGTCAATGAATTCAAATAATGATGCAACAATTCAAAGAGTGCATTTTAAAAGTCTCCGCACAGGTACTTTCTTGAAGTTTAATTAAATCTCTATATTTGACTTTGTATGTTATCCTGGGACACATAGCTACATTGAGGTACAAATTTCATCTCCGCCAGTTATCTGTGTAGTTGTCACCTAGGTCCTGCATCTGATGACCCAGCGTCTCTGTTATTAAGTGTTGGAGCCCCTCACCTTAATTTTCTCCTAGGCTGTTTATCACCAGGTAATTTGAAGAAAGTCACTGCCAGCAGTAGAGGGAAACAGGGGTAATCTGTGCTAATGTACCTTTAGAATACTTCCCAAAGTCTTTCTTATTCTAGTATTCTCAAGTTTCTCTTTTCTACACTAAAATTAGGTTGTTACTGAGCTGCCTTTTCATTGTAGGAAGACTTTGTATATCTGTACCAAATATGCAATTAACAAGAAGGCAGTGTTGATAGCTATGCTCTTGATGGCTGGCCTGCTGGGCCTACTTGCTGAGGAGATGGTTGATCCCATAAGGCAGCTGGGGCATCAGGGACAAGCAGGAAGAGCCATTCCCCAGGTAGGAGGCAGTTATCTGCATCCACCCTCAGCAGTCCTCACTGTGATTAACCCAGAAACCCTCCATTCAGTGGCTTTGATTTCTCTGTATCTGCTCAAAGTACTCAGCTAGAAAGTTACTCTAATCAAGGAACTGCTGCTTGCATCAAAAAACCTTGCACCCCAGCTGGCGGATAATAGTTATATCTTCTGAAAGTCAATAACCTAACCCTTCCCGCTCCTCCTCAGGCTCATACCTTCCTTGTTTTTTCAGTTATTTGGGGCATTTACAAATTAATCCAACTCTGGGCTGCAGCAGTCACACTGATACCATCTTCTCCTTCTCCCTGGCACAGGAACTCAGCACAACTGATTGTTTGGATATTTCTGGCCTGAAATCCTTCTCCTACCCCGATCTGCTGTGCATACTGGTTCTCTGACATGTCTGCGCTTATACCCATCAATTAGTATGGCAGGATGCCCACTTCTACTAGGTATGGAGCCAATTTCAACAAGGCGATGTGCCAATCCCATCCTGGCTCAGACAGGGACTGAAGCAAGTGACACAACATGTCCATGGAGATCCTTGCTGATGGACAGAGCTGCCAAAGTGGGGCCTTGTGTTTCTCTCCAGGGAACTGTCACCGTGGAAATCTTTAATCACTGTGCATCATTTCTACGCTATCCTTTCTCTTGTTAGAAAAGAAATCTGCATTACCGGATACTGTGGATCCAAGACTCTGAAAAATTCTCTTGTACAACCAGAAGATAGAAACGTGGGTATTACCAAGCATGGAAGGTCACAATAAGAAGTGTGCGGTCATCCTTCCTCCCCAAAGCTGAGAACTGCCCTGACAGACAGGAAAGCGTGATCACAGACAGACAGCAAAGCCCTCTGTGTGCTGGTGTTGGGACCTAGAAAAGGTGATACTGGTGGTGCTAGAGAAGAGAGCAACACTATTGTAAAAGTACCGTAGAGTTGCCCTTTCCCAAGAAGTTCTCCCCTCTGGCTCATGAAGAAAGGCCTCCAATGAATTAAGATGCTGAAAGAGCAGAAGGAACAGGTAGAATATAGGAGTAGGATGATCAAGATAACCTCTCATTAGTTTAAATAATGTACAAAGAAAAAATATCTGTGAAGCTTTGTTCTGACTGCCCCCCGCCCCCCTGCAAAGACATAAAAAAAGCCTATCCGTGTAAGAAGTGTCCTCAAGGTGGAATGAACTTTTTTAGTAGTGAGTCCAGTTCAGGTAAGTGGCCTGGAGCCATCTGGATGCAGAAAAAAAAGAAGGGTAATCATATTAATAGTGTTTTCTCTTTTAGTGAAGAGGTTTGCGGTATGAATTTTTTATTTAACTCTGTTTTCCCATTTTTTCCTGAAATAAATGTACAATTGCTTTTTTTAACAAGGAAAAAATACAAAAATAAAAAAGTCACCTCAGAAAAATAAGACGGCAAGGTATAAAAATGAGACAAACTATTGTCAAAGGAATTTGGGAGAAAGGAGCAAAGGTCACTAGGCATTTTCCGCAAGTAAAAGCATTCAAATAAAAGGAAGATCGGCAAAGAGGAGGAATCGCTAATGAAATGCAAGACTTCCCAGAGCTTGTGCCTTGCAGTCTGTCATAGAGTAGACATAATGGAGCCCTCGTTCACAGAGATGAATGAAAATCGGGGACTTGTGGTCACTAACCGGGCTCAGGAGTGTTTCCAGTTATACTTAGTAAATATTTGCCAGTGCAAACCTTGTGCATCGGGAGCTGTCTGCGCCTCAACTCTGGGTGCTGCTGCTACCACAGGCTCCTGATGCCCCAAGTGGGCTGTGCTCTGGGTCCCTGAGTCAGTGGTGTGCTGGAACCATGTAGACGGACAACAGCTGGTGGTGACATACTCAGGAATTTTGCCTGTGGTCATCAAACACAGGCATTATTAAAATCTAAATTACATAAACTTTCAATTAAATAAATTATATTAAAAACAAAAGCAATACATTCTCAAAACTCATCAGTTCCTAATTATTTTACTATGATCGTAACGTTTACCTGACTCTATCGAATCTGTAGAGTGCAGTTATTATGTGAGGAGGGGTTACTGTCTATCTTCTCCCACCTCCATGTTTAATGACATCACATTGGCAGCTTGAAATTGGCCATGGTGGGAATGTTGACACCATGAAAATCAGCAAGTTCTACACATTGGGACTTTGATCTTTTTATTTTCTAGAGAGTTGATTGTTCAAATGTATTGGCACACCACCGCTTGAAATCCACAAAAGCCAAACTTCCGTGTTCTGTAATCAAGTGACCAGCCTCCTGCACTCCACCTTCTATGTTCTTTGGCTGCATTTTCCCAAAGCTGAGGTTTGCTTTGAATTTCCAGAGCCCCCAAAAGGTGGTGAAAAAGGTGCTTTTAGTCTTTTTTCTCTCCCAAGGACTCAGGCATCCATGTGATGTCGGGTGGGATGTGAGGGGGAAATGACACCACCAGGTCCTCGGAGCTCCCTTCCTCTGAACCCGAGGGCCACCCAGTGTGTTGTCTCCTCTCTTAGAACCATCTTCCCCAGGAGGCTCCTCAGGTCCCCGTGGGCACGCACTCTGCCACCAACCCTCAAGTTCTGCTTAGCCGCAAATCTTCCCAGGTGATGGGTGAAGGGAAGGTCAGGCTGCAGTGATGACAATGGGAATAAGAGAGAAAAAAACAAAACAGAACAGATCTGAGCAAGAAGGAGGAAATGGTGACGCTTTACATCTCATTAGTTACAGGTGATGAAAGAGAAGATTGAGTCCAAGATAACTCAGTTTCCCAATCTTTGACCATACTAGGAACAATCAGGACTACAGAGAAGAATAACTTCTGTCAGAAACTCATACCTGAGAGTACAGCATTTCCATGTGGCATCCTAAGAACAAGGGGTGACAATGATCAAAGTGTGGCAGTGATAATATTGGCTTGAAATACTTCTCCAAAAAAAAAAAAGCCTGTTTAATTCATATATGTGGAATCTAGAAAAATGGTACAGATGAACCTATTTGCAGGGCAGGAATAGAGATGCAGATGTATAGAATGGACATGTGGACACGGGTTGGGGGAAGGGGGTATGGGATGAATTGGGAGATTGGGATTGACATATACACACTACCATGTGTAAAACAGATAGCTAGTGGGAACCTGCTGTGTAGTGCAGGGAACTCATCTCTGTGCTCTGTGGTGACCTAGAGGGGTGGGATGGGGGATTGGGGGGGGAGGGAGGTCTGAGAGGGAGGGGTATATACTTATACATAGAGCTGATTCACTTTGTTGTATAGCAGAAACTAACACAACATTATAAAGCAACTATACCCCAATTTAAAAAAATGAGGGGCTTCCCTGGTGGCACAGTGGTTGGGAGTCCGCCTGCCGATGCAGGGGACACGGGTTCGTGCCCCAGTCCGGGAAGATCCCACATGCCACAGAGCGGCTGGGCCCGTGAGCCATGGCCGCTGAGCTTACATGTCCAGTGCCCATGCTCCGCAGCGGGAGAGGCCACAGCAGTGAGAGGCCCGCGTACCGCAAAAAAAAAAAAAAAAGAAAAGCAGCTATTCGAAACTTCTAAAAAAAAATTACTGTAGGGAGAGTTTAAATGTCCATTCAACTTGATGACATTTCTTTTGCTCCTTATCTCGACCCCTTAGGGCATCGGACAGTTGGATAGTGCCGGTCATGGCCTCTTTGAAATATTCTCCTCGCTCAGCTTCCACATCAGTCAGGGAGGGAGGAGGGAGGGAAGGTTTTATTTTAAGGAATTGGCTCACAGGACTGTGGAGGTCGGCAAATGTGAAATTTGTAGGACAGGTCAGCAGACTGGAAACTCAGGCAGGATTTCTGTCAGTCTTCTTGTTCAGGAAACCTTGGTCTTTCCTTTTAAGGAAGGCCTCCAACTGATTGAACGAGCCCTATCCATATTATCCAGGGTGATCTCCTTTGCTTAAAGTTTGTAAAGATTAATCACATCTACAGAATACCTTCATGGCAACATCTAGACGAGTGTTTGACCAAATAACAGGGCACCACAGCCTCACCAAGTTGACTTAAAATTAACCATCACAGCTTCCAAGCAAGACCTTCCTCCTGACTGTTGGGGTCCCTCCTTATAAGTCTCTTGCCAGTCTCTTCTTCTGCTGGACCCCTTTTAAATGTTGATATTCTCCAGTATCCATCTAAATTTGAAGTACAGTTTTTAAGAGTTAAAAGAAATTTTATAAATGTGTGAATGGACATAGAACTGTGAAAAGCACATAATATGCCGAAGTAAATGGTGAAACTTAAGAGATGATTTTATTTGTTCTGAGGCAGCATAGCTTTCGTTGGGATAGAAAATTAAAATAAGGAATCAAAATAAGGCACTGTTTGTTCTCTTTAAACTTTTGGGACATGACATGTCTAGGGTTTCCCATGTTTCATCTTCAGCCCTCTTTTCTTCCCATGCAACATTTTCTTTTTGGGGATCTGATCTATATCCAGCCTTCAGTGATGCTACTGTCTCCAAAATGATGTTCCAAGGAACACTAGATTCCATTTATAATTAAGGTTGAGAAATGCTAGCTAGAGACCTCTTGTTCTTGGAGAATTGCAATCCGTATTGTCAAACTAAAGGTTCTGTGAAGTCCTGCAGTAACAGGGAAACATGGCCCTGAATCTGCATTCTGAGCCCAGCACCCTAAGTTTCAGAATGAGGCTTCCAGTGGCTTACTGTATGTTACACTTAGATGTCCCCTGCAATTCAAAGTTAAAATGATCAAAACTGACATTATTTTGGGACTTCCCTGGTGGTCAAGCCTCTGTGCTGCCAATGCAGGGGGCAAGGGTTCTATCCCTGGTCAGGGAACTAAGATCCCACATGCCACGTGGCACGGCCAAACAACAACAAAAAATAATGTCATTATTTTGCCTGACCCACAGTGTCTCCTCTTATGTTCCTTTTCTCCTATAATCCTTATCTTTTTTTCATAGTCGGTACCTAAGTTGTCCAAAAAAAAAAAAACGAAAACCAAAAACAAGACCTGCAAGACCACGCAGACTCCTTCTCTCCCCTCGTGGCTCCCCATTTGCCAGGTTACTTACTTAGGTCTGTTGAATCTACCTTCTCAGACTGTCCTGTGCCCCTGTCTCCACCCAAGCTGCTCCTGCTTCCCGTCTGCCTTCCATTTTCCCTTTATCTGTAACAGTAACCTCACTGCTTCCGCTGCCTCTGGAAAGACGGTCTTCAAACACAAAGTGATGACATGACTCTCGTGGTCCACACCCACGAGTGGCTCCTTGCTGACTCCAGGTAGTGTCACAACTCTCATCGTGGATGGTGTTGCACATTTAATGTAAGAGGAAGGGCTAAAGTTTTCTTTGTTCCTCCTGAGTAATTTAAAGAAAAATTCTCTACCTTCCTTGGAGATGCAAATGTGTCTCTGTTGGGTTTGAAAAGGCGTCAACAGTATTCAAGTGAGGTTTGGGAAGCAGAAAAGTAGAGAGCATTATTGATGTCTAATTATTATTATTATTATTTTTTAGTCATTTGTTTATGACCATGGAAAATTGAGAGCTGACTTTTTAGGGAATCATTACATCAAATAGTCTGAATCAGTGTTTGATTGACTTGGGAAAATGGAATACTTAATACTACTACAGTGGACTTCCTCACAGATCAGAAAAATTCTGACTGCTCTTTAAAAAAAAAAAAAAAAAAGACTTCTGGGCTTCTCTGGTGGCGCAGTGGTTGAGAGTCCGCCTGCCGGTGCAGGGGACACGGGTTCGTGCCCCAGTCTGGGAAGATCCCATGTGCCGCGGAGCGGCTGGGCCCGTGAGCCATGGCCGCTGGGCCTGCACGTCCGGAGCCTGTGCTCCGCAACGGGAGAGGCCACAGCAGTGAGAGGCCCGCGTGCTGCAAAAAAAAAAAAAAAAAAAAAAAAAAAGAAAGACTTCTAAAAACTTCTAGAGATACAAGATGTTGTAATACGAAAAAGAGCAGGTTGCAAATTTAAAGTTTCACCTTGACACCCTCAAGTGGTGACACTAGTATATTTTTCTATACAAGGAAACACAAATTCTGGAAGAATACATCTCAAACTATTAATCGAGTTTATCCCTAGGGAGAATAAATGGGTCATTTTCATATTCCTCTATCTGCTTAATTGTGTTTCCTAACATGTCTACAATGAATATGAATTATTTTTATAATAAGTAAAAAGGTGTGGTTTTAAAAAAATTATTTGAAAATCTTGGCAGCTTACCAGACTGACCGATCTTAGTCTACTTATATCCAAGATGACCTCAATTTACCTCTTTTCCACATCCCTCAGTTTTGCTTTTCTTCCAGAAGAACAGCATGTCAATTTCAACTAGTCAATAGCATGCTCTCCGCGCTCATCCGTGTGGTCTGGCGTTCATCATATTTTCCATGAGAAGGTAGTACAACCCAACCATGATGACAACCCTTCTAAGAAAACCCTGCCTACTCTGTCTGAGAGTATAAAAGTAAAAATTGCAAACTGGCTTAATCTCAAAATATATAAAGGATGCATACTGATACGCAGAAAAAAATAATTTAAAGACCTCTTATCTAAGCTATGCTTATTATTTATTTGGATTTATTTGTATACCCAACCCATTCTAATATCCTAGATATTTTATCATTTCTGCATGGATTTTCCCCCCTTTTTTTCTCTATAAGTGGTCTTATTAAGGCTGGAATGCTTAATGATTAACTTTGCCTTTTTTTTTTTTCAAATAGATTTCAAGTCTAAGTACCTAAAATGTTCGTTTTTCTTTACCTTACTTGGAGGGGGTACATATATGTCTTTACTTATTTATTTTCAAGTTTTTATTTAAAAAGTACTTTCCTTTTCAATATGCTAAAACAAGTAATTCTGAAAATATTATACATGGCTTTTAAGATTTTTATCTTTATCCCAAGAATTAATTTTAAAACAAATTGCTATAATGCTGATCCCAATATCTGAGGGGAAAAAAGCACACATAGTTCATTCAATTAGGGCGACTATCTTTTTTCACTATTCTGTTTAATAAGTTTAACAAAATTTAAAGCACATACTTTAAAAATTTCTGAAGTAAGTCAAAGTCTTTTCTCCTCAAAAGGATCACAACCCAGAACTCTTTTTACTTCTCCATATAACATGACACACACGTAGTAGAGTTCTCAGGCATCTGATTATTGAGTGCCTGCAAAGTTTAATACACATGATAGTTTTAAAAATGCAACATTTTTTGGGCTTAGTTCTTAAGAGCAAAGTTATCCATAGAACGTTCTGCAAAGATGGGAAAGTTCTATATATGTGCTGTCAATACAGTAGTCCTAGCCACTGGGACAGTTGAGCACTTACAGTGTGGTTAGGGTGACTGAGAAGCTGAATTTTAAATTTTATTTAATTTTAATGAATTCACTTTTAAATAGCCACATGTGTCCAGTAGCTGCTGATTGAACTCACAGCTCTAAAGTTATAATCGGTTGAATTATATTCAGATAAAAGTATTCATGGATATTTGCCACTTAGTAATGTTCCTTTTGCCTTAATAAAGTCAATGTTGGGACTTGCCAGATTTCCCCAAAAGAGTAAATTACCTGTTTTCATTACCTCTTTACTTCCAATTCTTCCCTGGCAGATGGTAGGAAATGAGAGCTTCATCTATTTCCCCTGAGAATGCGTTGGCACGTCACTCCATCCCAGTAATAGTCCGGTTGAGCCCTGGGGGCTCTCCTGTTGAGCCTCAGACTGATTAAAAAACTGAAGTCCTTTATTTTCTACTTGTAGGAGCACAATGAGCCAACAGTGAAACTTTTATTTTTATTTTATTTATTTATTTATTTTTTGCGGTACGCGGGTCTCTCACTGTTGTGGCCTCTCCCGTCGCGGAGCACAGGCTCCGGATGCGCAGGCTCAGCGGCCGTGGCTCACGGGCCCAGCCGCTCCGCGGCACGTGGGATCTTCCCAGACCAGGGCACGAACCCGCGTCCCCTGCCTCGGCAGGCGGACTCCCAACCACTGCACCACCAGGGAAGCCCAAAACTATTATTTTTATATATGACTGAAGAGTGTTTACTAGTAATCTACTAACAGTTAGTAGGGCTTACTTCTCTGGGTCTAGGGGTGATAATTAATTACATTCCTGTCCCCACCTGTATTAGTTAGGATCCCAACAGGAAACAGAAGGCACACGCAAACCTGTAATTAAAGAGAATTTAAAAAAGGACGGTCTACAAATGTGTGGGCTGTGTTAAAGGAAACCTACAAGGAGTGGTGGGTATCCTAGGGTCAGCAGCAGAGGTGAGCTCCTGCACCAGATAGGGCAAGGGAGAAGGTGGTTTGGGAACTATTTGAGAGTTGCCGTAGAAGATTGTTTGATAGGACCTGTGCTCTTTGTTAAAGGGACACAGCCAACGGTGGCAACGTTACTCCAGTCTTATCCTCTGATCTCTTGGTGTATCCCACTGGCTAAACCAACTGGAAGCTAGAAAACTGGGGAACCTCTAGATATAGTCTATATAGGCAGCCTTCCGGAGCTCAGACATTTGGATAAACATAGGTAGGAGATCTGGAGAGGCAACAGAAACTATCCAACTACCTCTCCCAAGTTTGGAACCAATTGAGAGAGGTACAGATGGTTCTAAATCAACCACGAGAGACCTTAGATGGATATAAAAAGATCTGCTTTATTACTTATGAAAGCTGCGTTCAGTGACAATGTTTTGATGTGTGCATTGGACCAGGTTTATGCATGTCCCCAGATTCACAGCCTCACCTGCCCTCATTGGAGAGCCTTGCTCACCACCACTTTCACCTAAGGTAAGCAGCACCAGTTTCTAACACCACTAGTTATCTTGCCCCCCTGGCTATAGAGTGCCCCAGACTGCCTACCACTGCAAGAGCTACAGCAGCGTTACCACCAAGGGCTGGAGGCTCTGGATCATCCTACTTACTTCTGGACTCAGATGAAAGGCCACACTGTGGATTATGGAATATGACTTCCCCAGCAGCCACCTGGGAGTGTATGGGTTGCCAATTCATAGGGCAAACTTTGACAGTGAAAGACAACAGACAACATGGGGGTGAGGAACTAGCAGATAAAGTCTTCTTTCTTCCCAATAGACTATTCTGAGGTGGTTTTCTCCAAACATCCTATCTGGAGACTGAAATGTTCAAATAACTGGCTGTATTTTCTTGTATAACCCTGGCCAGGTCAGTCATGTACCATCTTATATTTGCTGTCCCTCTTCCTCGCCTGTGGCCTGTGGTAGGTTACAGATGGTGACATATTCTTGTTATGCTTTCCATTGAGAAGTAGAGTTTAATTTCTCCTCCCCTTGAATCTACACTGGCCTTAGGGACTTGCCTGATTAATAGAATGTAGTTGAAGCAACATTCTTGGACTTCGTCTTGCAATTTCTGCCTGGTTCTCCTGGAACCATAATGCTGAGAGAAGCCCAAACCACATGGAGAATCCATGCTGGAGAATCCACATGGAGAATCCATGCTGGAGAATCCATGCTGGAGAATCCACATGGAGACTCCATGCTGGAGAATCCACATGGAGAATCCATGCTGGAGAATCCATGCTGGAGAATCCACATGGAGAATCCATGCTGGAGAATCCATGCTGGAGAATCCACATGGAGAATCCATGCTGGAGAATCCATGCTGGAGAATCCACATGGAGAATCCATGCTGGAGAATCCATGCTGGAGAATCCACATGGAGACTCCATGCTGGAGAATCCACATGGAGACTCCATGTAGCCCAGCTGAGCTCCCAGCCAAGAGCTAGCACCAAGTACCAGCTATCCCAGACCATGTGAGTGGGGATGCCATCTTGATAGTGGATCGTCTATCCCAACCACCAGAGCTGATGTCTCGTGGATCAGAGATGGATCACTCATTCCCATCCTTCCCAGGTTCCTCACAAAATCAGGGCAGAATAAAATGATTATTTTAAGCCACTAGGTTCTCGGGTAGCGTGTTATATAGCAATAGAAAACTGGAACACTGCCCTCAATAGACGGTTGTTAGAAGGTGTTTCCTAACACAGATACTTCTCATTTGATCAAGCAGTTGGCTGTGTTTTCCTACGAAGCTGTGGCCACCTCAGTGATGGACCACCTTCTGTGTATTGGCTGCCTTTCCTTCCCTGCCTCATTTCCCTTTTTTCTTGACCCTGGCTGTCCTGGGATTATACTACCAATAACTAAAGTATTTGCACACAAGTTTGCCTCAGGCTTTGTTTACTGAGAAAGTTAGTAGAAGAGGTATCCGAGAAAGAAGACCCTCAGAATGAGATTTTGGAATTGATTCTATTCTTGATGGTCTAAAAACAATCAGGTAAGTGGGATGGTAACAGCCCTTCGAAGTGACCTCACAGTAACCGACTCTTTCACCTGTGGTTATTTGGGATGAAGCACAGATGGACGGCTAAACTTGGGAAAATCATGGTGCTACCATATTCAATCAGGAAGGGGCAAAGGTTGTGGTGGAGGGGTGGCTGCTTTAAGGAATTTGAGGTCTTGATAAAGGCTTGATAAATAGTCTCAGGGCACCTATTACCAACTCAAGTCATCCTCTGAAAGCCAAAGGACCTTGAGAGCTACTTTAAATGAGGCTCGCATCTCCTGCAGCCGAAAGGCATCTGTACTGAAAATCAGTTCAGGGTGGCAGAGTTGTAAAGAAAACAAACAGCGCAGCCTCAACAGGTCTCCTAGGTCAAGGTCAGGGCCTTGATAGGGAAAGAGTGGGAAATTGAACCCTAGGATGGAGACATTGGTGTAGACAAGCCTGAATCTCCCTGGCTGGCAGAAACAGCCTGTTTCTCCGTCAGGGGTGAAGAATCACCCCCTTGCCTGGATGGCATGCAATGATGTCACCAGAAGCAAGTGCCTCCCCAAATGATGCTTGTGCTCCAGTTTTCCTCAAGACCCACTCTGACCTCCCTTCCCTGACCCTGGGCAAATACAAAGGGAAGTATGAATACAAGCCCTGCTGGGGAAGGAAATGTCAAGCCTGATGAAACGTCCTGGCAGGAACTGTGGGAATGCCACGGGTGTGGATCTTGAGATGCTTTGACTGGAGGAGGCAGACAGAGGCTGGATGGGTGAGAATGGACTGCCACGGGCATTTACCTGCATTCAGGACACCTGAGCTGGTTCTTATTCACTGCACTAGGCTCCTTCCAGCCTAATCACTGCGATGGCCTAAAGGAGATGATGTGGAGATATTGGAACTTCCTTGACATAGTTTAGATAAAGGAGTCAGAAGTCTCAAGAAGGTGAGCAAGTGAGAGTGGATTCATTTTCTAAGACCTACCACCCGACTATGTATCCCAGAAGGCCTGGGGTGAAATTGTGAGAATGATGGAGGGCCGAGGGGAATGGTACAAACATCTTTGAGAAGCTTAGTGGTCAGGGATCACAGTAGAAGATGCTACTATGGAATTGGGCCCCCTCTAATCCAATCCATGGTGATAAAAGGAATCGGATCTACCAAAAACCAGGTGGCAGCCCTTTACCATCAAAGGAAGGAGAGCCTGAGTTAACATCAAGAGCAGTAAGGCCTTAGTATGAACGAGGGTGCCTACTTTCAGGGATATATGGCATTGGGAAGCTGACTAGGGTGTTGCTTAATTTGAATACTTTAAAAAATCAATAATTATTGAGCAGAAGGCTATCATTGCCTTCCACGAGGGAAAACTGTACTCCATCATTGAGTTTCTAGATCTAAGTCAGTTAACAAACCCAGAGCCCGTTGATTGAAGGAGATGCTGGATCCCCTTGAGGAAGGACCCTCTAATGCCACTGAAAGTATATACAAGTATACATACCTGATCCTTCCCCAGAGGGAACTGAGGCAATTTGCCCAGGTAACTATACACTGGGGAAAGGGTCAAACCTAGACTTTTCAAGGGCCATTAGCTACACTGCATGAGATGATCCTGATATCAGGAGACCTGAATCACCAACACAGTCCTCTGGTTAAACCAGAGGTTTAAGGAGACCAAGTCCATCTAATGGTGGGTTCAGTGGTTTTAGATACCCACTTTGTGGTTATTTCCCTGGTTTCTGAATGTATCATCAAGACAGATGTCCTTAGCTTCTGGCAGCATCCTCAGATCAATGACCTGTCCTGTGAATTAGCGTGACTGTGGTAGGAAGGGTTAAACTCAGCACTACTGCCATTTGGAACCAGACAATTCTTTGCTGTGGGGTATTTCCTGGGCATTGTAGGATATTTAATAGCATCTCTGTCCTCTCCCCATTAGATGCCAGTGAGACCTAGTTGTGACAAGCAAAACCATTTCCAGACATTGCCAAATATCCCCTAGGAGGGCAAAATCGCCCCTGATTGAGAACCACTGGCTATGTGTAAGCTCCTGAAACTCCCTTATCCCCTGTCATTTGCAGGAGTAACACCACAGTCCTTGAAGAATGACAGAGATTAACACCATCATTAAAGATGGAGGGGTTCTCATAACATTCTCTTTTGAGTCAACTCTCTGGCTTCTGTAAACATCAGAGAGATCATAGGGCATGACAGTGAACTACTGCAAATTTTTTTTTTTTTTTTTTTTTTTTTGCGGTATGCGGGCCTCTCACTGCTGTGGCCTCCCCCATTGCGGAGCACAGGCTCCGGACGCGCAGGCTCAGCGGCCATGGCTCACGGGCCCAGCCGCTCCAGGGCATGTGGGATCTTCCCGGACCGGGGCACGAACCCATGTCCCCTGCATCGGCAGGCGGACTCTCAACCACTGCGCCACCAGGGAAGCCCATTACTGCAAATTTAACAAGTGATAGAGCTGGGCACAGCTACTGTGCCAGATGTGGTGTCTCTGCCTCAGCCACCACGCCTCTAAGGCTCTGACGCTACCTCTGTTATGAGCGTCACAATGAAAGCTTTGGTCTCTAGAACTAAACTGATAGGACCTGCTGAGGATCTGGCTCTTCTCACCCAGTGGGTGTGGGATCTGAGTTCCCCATCAGTTGCCTGGAAGTGTGGGCGATACAACCTCCAAGTGTTAGGGAGTACATGCCATCTGGAG
Source organism: Mesoplodon densirostris (assembly GCF_025265405.1). NCBI lineage: Eukaryota > Metazoa > Chordata > Mammalia > Artiodactyla > Ziphiidae > Mesoplodon > Mesoplodon densirostris. The sequence goes on from NC_082661.1 coordinate 229,025,722, forward strand.
CAAACTTTGACCAATACAAAACAGTATAGAGAATGGGAGGGGGATGAACTAGTAAATCATTTTTCTCCCTTCTCCCACCAAAGAACTTTTCTGAGACAGTGGTTCCACACAGTTTGTGACATGTGACTGGGTAATTGGCTGTGTTTTAATTTTTTTGTAACGCCATGGCCCGCTTAGTGATACACCTACCACTTTATATTGGTTCTCCTTTCTTCCCTTCCTCACACGTTTTCCCTCATTCCAGTTGCCATGGGATTGCACCCCTTCCCAATAAAAGTTAGCCTGTAGGTTTCATCTCAGGTTCTGTGTTCTAGGAAACTCATGCTAAAACAAATTGCTACAAAAATAAGTTTCTGGGGACTTCCCTGGTGGTCCAGTGGCTAAGAGTCCGTGCTCCCAATGCAGGAGGCCTGGGTTCGATCCCTGGTCAGGGAACTAGATCTCACATGCCGCAACTAAGAGTTTGCATGCCGCAACTAAGATCCCCCATGCCACAACTAAGGATCCTGCATGCTGCAACAAAGATCCCGCGAGGGGCAATGGAGATCCTGAGCGCCGCAACTAAGACCTGGCACTGGCAAATAAATAAATATTAAAAAAGAAAGTTTCTGAATATTTCTGTCAGAATAAAATTTACCCATCCAATAAAAGGCAGAAGTAGAAAAATATGGTATTGCCAGTTGAGACAGGCCACCTTTTTCATGGTAGAGATGTGTAGAACACAGAAGGAAGTGGTGTTGTCAGAGATACTTAATTCCTTCTCCCAAACTCACCAATCCAATTATTTACTTCTCCTCCTATTGGAACATGTGAGCAAGGGGCAATGACAGTCCAGGAGAGATTCTGTCCTATGTTGCCTCAAGGACATGTGAGGTCAGGAGAGTTTTATCCTCCTCTCACCATGGTGACTAATGCTTGGCATTTATACCTTTTGTAATTGTCCCACAGTTCTTAGATATTCTGCTCTATCTTTTTCACTATTTTTCCTTTTTGTATTTCACTTTTAGAAGTTTCTATTGACTCAAGTATCAAGCTCACAGATTCCTTCCTTGGCTGTGTCCCGTCTATTGCTAAGCTTATCAAAGGCATTCTTCATATCTGTTACAGTGTTTTTGATTTGTAACATTTCCTTTTGATTCTTTCTTAGAATGTCCATCTCTCTGCTTATATTACCCGTCTCTTCTGGTACGTTGTCCACTTTTCCATTAGAGCCCTTAGCATATTAATTATGTTGTTTAAAATGACTAATCTGCTGATTCCAAAGTCTCTGCCAGGGACTTCCCTGGTGGCACAGTGGTTAAGAATCCACCTGCCAATTCAGGGTACATGGGTTTGATCCCTGGTCCAGGAAGATTCCACATGCCGTGGAGCAACTAAGCCTGTGTGCCACAACTACTGAGCCTGCGCTCTAGACCCCACGTGCCACGACTACTGAGGCTGCATGCCACAAGTACTGAAGCCCGTGCGCCTAGAGCCCACGCTCTGCAACAAGAGAAGCCACCGCAATGAGAAGCCCGCGCACCACAATGAAGAGTAGCCCCCGCTCTCCGCAACTAGAGAAAGCTCGGGCGCAACAATGAAGACCTAACACAGTCAAATAAATAAATAAATAAATAAATCTTTTAAAAATAATAAATAAATAAATATATCTAATACCTCTTTGCAAACAAACAAACAAACAAAGTCTCTGCCATATCTGAGTGTGGACCTGAAGCTTGCTCTGTCTGTTCAGGGTGTGTTTCTTGTCTTTTAGTACACCTTGTAATTTTTTTGTTTAAAGAAGAACATAATTTACTGGATAAAAAGGACTAAAGTAAATAGACCTTTGGTATAAAGTTTTATGTTTAGCTGGCTAGGAGTTAGGCTATGTTTACTGTTTGCTACAGCTGTAGGTATCCGAGGCTAAAATTTCCTCTGGTGGTTTTGTTGCTTTCCCCTCTGTGTTTTCCCAGAGACTTCTTCTTAAATAAAGTCTGAAGTGTGCAGTTATTTCAGTCGTAATCCCCTGATATTATACTGGAGCCCTACTTATGTGTTGGTAAGATGTGGGGGAAGGAAAAGCATTCTATGGTCCTAGGATTAGGTCTTAAGTCTTTTAATGAGCCCATGCCCCTGGGCTCTGACCTTCACAGGGGCTTCTCAGTTTTTTTTTTCTGCCTCTTAGATGAGACAGGAAGGCTAGATGGGACTGACATTGGGTATTTCCCTACTCCTAGGTCATTAGGCTCTGGTAAAAGCCATGTTGGTTAGGCTTTTGTAAAATATTTTCCTTGAGGGCAGGACTTACTAAGAACAGGGAGTTCTGGACTGTTTTGAAATGGCTACACTTGCCCTCTTCATGGTAGAAGCACAAGGGGATTTTTCTCTACTCTTCACTGTGAGAACTGGTTCAGGATTCTGGAGGTAAAACTCACCAAAGTGTGGAGACCACCTAAGACTGGGAAACCCTGGCGTTTTTAACTCTCAGACTTGTCCACACTGAACTGCCAGCAATTATCTACTTACAGTTTAGGTTTCCTGACCCCTACGGTTTTGCAGAGCTCTCTGCTCTGGGGAACTGTGACTCTCTATCCACCTGTCTGCCCCTCCAACTTTGGGGGCATAGGTTTGCCCTGTGACCTCAGTCCTCTGACGGATCTAAGAACAGTTGTTGATTTTCCATTCGCTCAGTGTTTTTTTGTTTGTTTGTTTTGTGGATAGGTATGATAACTTCTGCTTTATTTATGTTAATAAAGTTTAATGAAAGTTTTGACTCAATATTTTACTAATAAGCCTGCCTCCCACGCCTGGCAGTATTGTGAAATTCTTCCTGTGTGTGCATAAACATATGCAGATGAGGAAAAACAGAAAATGGAACTAATAACACATGAAAGGTAAGATCTGGTATGGTATGTGTACCATGAGGTCTTGCGCTCTGCCTGAGTGAGCCAGGGTCCAAGTTTAGGAGCCCCTGTAGTATATTAGGACCTTGTTGCCTATATTCCAAGGATATTGTTTGGTTCCCATGCCTCGACTGAATCCAACATCTCACCCACTACCTCCTGTCACACTTAGAAGCTAAGAGACAACAACAAAAGATGTTCCAGCCATATGCACAGCCGTGAATATTGTGCCAAGATTCCAGTCATGTCCTCATTTCCTCTCCTACTCCAGCGAGACATCAAGCAGCCATTCATCCCTTGCCCTTAGAACACAGGAGAGAGGTGGCCTGAGAAATCTGCCTTGTCTCTTCTCTCTCGACCCTCACATGGCCCCCTTCAAGCCTCTAGATCTGAAGGTACCTCCTAAGCAGAAGGCAATACCAATCTTACCAAGAAAGAGAAGGGAAATGACATATCCTTCCAAAGGTCCATCCTCACCTCCTTGACACGTGGGGGGCAGGGCATCATCCTCCAGTGAGCTATTAGGACCTCTATGTACCATCTGCCTCAGAATCAATGGTCTACCTACTAAAATAGCACGTGCCTGGGCCTCTGTCCAAGTTTACCAAACTGGAATGTCTACGTGAATAACATGCTCCCTTGATTCTCTTGTGCACATCAGAGTTTGAGAACCACTGGGTTATAGTAGCATGGGGGTGGAAGGGCAAGCGTGTGGGGTAGTAGTCGCCATTAATATTTGAATGGGTACACATTTTTATGTCAAAGTCATCATTCAAGGATCAGTAGCCCATGGACCTAGGGCCACATGTAGTCGTTTAGAGCTTGAAGTATGATCCTTTGAGCAACCATGAAGAAAAAATTTCCATTACAAACTATATACATAAGGTAATTTTATATATTCTGAAGTATTACAAATGAGATCTTAGTGCAAGACACATGACTAATATGGATATTTATCTTATTTTAATTAAGATCAATATCTTATTATATGTATCTTTTTTACTTAGGATAAATATCTTATTTTAATAATTTAACTTAAATATCTAACAATTAAACAAAATTAATTGAATAAAATTAAATTAATATTTTATTTTAATTATTTTAATAATAATAATAGTAGTGATAGGGGCTATCATTTATTTATTCTGGAGTCTAGTTGATTAACAATGTTGTGTTAGTGTCAGGTGTACAGCAAATGGACTCAGTGATACATATACATTATCTATTCTTTTTCAAATTCTTTTCCCATTTAGGTTATTACAGAATATTGAGCAGAGTTCCCTGTGTTATACAGGAGGTCCTTGTTGGTTATTCATTTTAAATAAAATAGTGTGTACATGTCAACCCCAAACTCCCATGCACTCCCATGAGTGTTTAACCATGCTTTAGACATGGCGGTAAGTGGTTTTCAGTGATTATCTCAATTAATTCTCACAGATACTGTGAGGTAGTAAAACGATTATTCCCATTTCACATATAATGAAACTGAGGCCTAAAGAAATTAGGTAACTTTTCCAAATCGTATAACTTGTAAGTGGCAGAGACAGACTACAGCCCAGGACTGCCTGCTCAGGCTCATAACCACTGTTTCACTGCAGTAAAATTAATTAGATAATAACATATTAAAAAAAAGTATAGCCCTTTGTGATATTGGTCATTTCTAACCCTTGCCTTTACTGTTTGGCTCCTTTACACAATAAATCTTTGATACTTAATTTTGAGTGAGTAGATGGCTGAATGTGCCTCCATTTAATTAAAGAGAAGTACGTTTAATTGTGCTGGCAAATTTTAAATGCTCGGCTATCCTCTGAGCTGGCAAAACCTCCTAAATTCTTAAGTTAACCCTCGGGCTTCCAGAAATTGTGCTTGATGAATGAAAGTTTATTTGAATAGTGAGAGCCCCTCTGGTTTTGGAATACAGTAGTAGGGTTTTCCTTGCTAAGCCGCATCAGACTCTTCTCTGATGTGATGGAGGGTGCTTTTAGGATTTCACGGGGAAGTAGCTTGCAGGAGGCCCTTTCTCTCCTTTCCCAGGTACACGGGATTTAGCAACATAACAGTTCTCAGATGATTTGATAAAAATCCTTCCTGCTCAGTTAGGAGTGGGTAGCAGTGTTAATTAGAGGACTTAGGACAAGGACATCTGAATATCTGCCTCTGAGAATGCAATGCTCTTTTCAAAACCAGAACCAGTATTTTCTACACCAAATGCTATACCTTTAAGGCCTCATTTGCAAACAAAAAGATGGCGAGTTTCTAGCATTTGTTTACTGTCGTTTCTCCAGGCACAACAATCACGCACCCTTCTAATGACAGAGGGGCTGTCAGTATCATTTTCAAGTGATGAGACCTCTTCCAGGTAGGAGAGCAGGGAGAGGAAATGGTCAACAGGCAATGCAGCTTTCATGTTAACACTCCCCGGAGGATTTTCATTACCCTTTCAGTATCAGGACTTACCTTTTCCCTTCTCAAGGTCAGCTCTGTCTAGACAGTTCAACTTCTGGTAGCTAAAGCACACTCACAATAGACTTGTGCCCAGGACCTCGCAGGGCACCCTTCCACCTAAATCTGGAGAGTCCCTTCCTTCTGTCTTATTTGTGACCTTTCTCTAGGTGAGAAGGTCTCCTAGGAAGCAGCCAGGTCGGCCTTGTTATGGTGATGGCACTGCAGAAAGCGGCTTCTCCCTCGTTAGAAGTGACATCACTGTACACTAAAGACATCATATCTCCTTTCATATTAAAATGCCTGTCAGCTCTCCTGCTCAAAGGTTGTAAATCTGCCAGAGTCGCCTGAGCTTGGGGAGTTTTCATTATGAAAATAGGAAGATAAGCACTCTGTTTTCCTGTCAAAGGGAAAAAGGTAAGGCTTCTGGTAATGACATTACTTCAAAAAATAAATATACATTTTCTTAACTGAGTGTATTAGGAGCACATTTGGAAAAGATAGCTCCCTCCCCCTTTTTTTTAAGTTTTAAAAATTCAGGCTTAGAAAGAGGGCTGGCATAGCTCAGATAAGATATACAGCTGGAGTAAGATTTATTAATGCATGCTTTTCACACTTACTCTTAGAGTAAATCATTAGACGTTTTCAATGATTTTAGCCCTTCATGTTTTGTTGTCCAGTCTAGAAAGTGACCAAAGAATACTTAACCTACCAGTCACTTGTAATTCACAAATGAATTAGCCGTTGTGTTGGACTTAAGCTTTTCCTTAACATTTTTAAAGACTTGCCAGATCATCTCTTGCTCGTGGAACTTATTTGATGACGGCCTCTCTCCAACACAGGGAAAAAGATGGTGCCAACTACAGACTGGCACTTGCCATCTACCTCTACAACGATTAAATCATGAGCTGCTGCAGCTGCTGACTTTCAACACCCCCTGGAAGGAGCTCGGGGTGGAGATCAGGAATGAGGCCCTCTGTGCTCTGGGAAAAACTGGTAGAACAGGTCTTTAGATAGTTAGATATTTTCAGGAGAAGATTTTATGAGCCCAATTTTTGCAATCTCCTTGTACATAGAAAAGCACTAAAACCCTTCCTGGTGACGTCTGCTCCTTGTGACTCGCAGTAACCGTCACGAGACTGGCAGAAACCTGCAAAAAATATGTGCTTGATTACATGTGCTCCACCTTCACCAAAATCACATCTGTACTGACCTTCCCCCCTACCTCTCTGGAGCAGTTTCTCAGAGCTATCTGAAATGCTGTCTCCCGGGATATTGTCCTCATTTTTTCCCCAATAAAATTTAACTCACAACTCTCATGTTGTGCTTTCTTTTTTTTTTTTTTTTCAGTTGACAAAAGTGAGTTTAGGGGGCATTATCCGTGGAAGGTGGGGTTTCCTTTCTACCTAAAGACATAAAATAGAGAAAAATGGTTGAGGAAACTACAGTATAAACCTTTGCCTCTGTGAGGCTTCAGTTTCCAAATTAACACTTTCCAGGCAGGGACATTTGCATTTTCTGAAAGGTCTTACAATCAAAGACCTAAATTAAACTCTCAAACACCGTTGCACTCAGGAGTGGGGTTTGATCATCTGTCTGTGAAGCAAACTAGTGATTCTCAATTTGGTTTTTAGGTTCATCTCCGAAGTTTATTCTTACTTGGTAGTTTGTGAAGAGGAACTTAGATGTCAGATACTATTATTTCTCTCTGCAGAAGTGACCATTAAGATCAATGCCGGGTTATTCAGGGCATCCCATTAGTGAAAAAAAAGTGGCACAACTGTGTTTGGCAGTCAGCTACTCTGTGGATTCATAAAGACTCAGAGAACTCAGCTTCTCAAAGCTGACAAATCAAAAACTTTTCATAGGATGGAATTAACTCCTCTTTCATTCATAAAAGGCTAAAATATCAATATCTCCATATTCATCCCACTGACAAATGAATAGAAATGCCACAATGCTTCCTCTCTTGCTTTTGACACAGTGCTGTGGACTGTATAGTATTACTTTCCAAGGTAAGCTGTGAAATGATTTTATGGATGTGTTTATCTGTAATTCAGTAAGTCTAGGCCCTATGACTGGTGACTTTCTATGGATTAATTCAAATGAAAATAACCAGACTCAACAAGCCCAGGAAAGGCTTGGATATGAGAAAAACGATCCAATTACCATGAGCAAAAAAGAAAACCTCCAGGGAAGTGGCTGAAGCCTAGACATCCCACTGTACCTCTGTTTGCTGTGTTCTGTGTAGTGTGTCTCAACACCAGCCTTGCTTGCTGGGGCCTGCTCTGTGGCTTTCTTGGTAGAGGAGGAAATCTAGGTGAGATTAGTCAATGATTGCAAATACCTAGAAATAAAACTAAGTCAGGGAACAGGCTCTGTAGTTCCTAGTGGCAAAGAATTGGTTCCGGCAATGTTACAAGTCAAGGAATTGGGGGCACTCAACTATCTAGTGAAGCGAAGTGATGTTTTACGTTATCAGCAAAATTCTCAAGGGCAAGTTCTGTCATTTCTCCACCCCCACCCTTAGAAAATTTAGACCACGTTACGAAAGTTAACAACTTCCCACCAATAGCAGTGTGCCTTGGGCCAAGGGGGAGTCCCAATTCAAAAGGAGACCAAACCTTCACTCATCATCAGATCCAATGAGCATTTAAGGGGATCCCTTACTGTATAATCCTTCTGTTGAAGGAGAGGAGAGGGAAAGACTCTTGGCCTTTTGGGAATTTCTCGGAGTTTGGCTTGGGGCTGGGATGCTTTTCTCCCTAGCTTTGCTACAGGCAGTCTGTACTCACAGATGTTGGTTGTTGGTTCCTTTTTTTTTTTTTTTTTTTTTTTTTGCGGTACACGGGCCTCTCACTGCTGTGGTCTCTCCCGTTGCGAAGCACAGGCTCTGGATGCGCAGGCTCAGCGGCCATGGCTCATGGGCCCAGCCACTCCACGGCATGTGGGATCCTCCCGGACCGGGTCACGAACCCGTGTCCCCTGCATCGGCAGGCGGACTCTCAACCACTGCGCCACCAGGGAAGCCCTGTTGGTTCCTTCTGAAGTCATAATCACAAGCTCACATAAAATGGGCCTAAGCCACTTTGTGCCACTGAACTCCGTCATGCACTAGAGTGTTTTGGACTTGTCCAGGACAGGTGGGACAATTTAGCACAGACAGGCAGTAGTGACTTATCAACCAGAGACACTAACCTACGCAGAAACGCAGTGTTCTCAGACTCCACCAGTTTGAAATCAATGACAGTCTTTATAAAACAAACAAACAAACCGTAAGCACCCAATATCCCCAAGGCCATCACGGAGGGCTGATTTAATCACTCCGAGCTGGTTTCCTTTGGGGGGACTTTTACTTCTTTACCTACAGCCAAGAAGTAAGTAGGATTGAAATCTCTAGCTGTCACTACTTGGGCCTCCTAATGTCTTCCTAAATCAGCCTTGTTTGGTAAATGAAATCACAGCTGAAAGGGGACAGGCCGTTGCAGTGGCCATCACTGCATGGGGAGGGGGTCAAGTTGCCTTCGCCCTTCTGCTCCCAGCCCTTTATTGCTGGCCTGCTGCCAGAGGCCAGCACTTGCCTGGACACGAGTGACCCTATATAGAAAGCCCAGCACAGTAAAGTCAGCTACACTGAATCTAATTTGTGTATGTAATAAAAAACAGTTTTGCAATAAGGATAACTTCTTAGAAGCAGAAAAAGTATCTCTTTCCCATTTAGTTGAAATTCTGCATTAAAATCCTGGACATTAGGTCAGGGTCCCAAGCTCAATTTATATAAAGTCTGGTCATTTCTCTTTGGTTCAGAGCTGTAAACTATACCTCCATTCTGTAAATATACTCTGCCAATTTGCCATTTTATAGGCACGTTTTATCAATCAGAAGAGTGGGTTGCTGACAAACAAGAATGAATCAGCACACACATTATCAGCTCTATATGAAGTATGAGTTTTAAAGCACGTTTTATGGGCAAAGAAATTTTTAGTTATGTGGCAGATTGTATTTCCCTTTTTTTTAATTTACTTTTTTTTAATATCTTTATTGGAGTATAATTGCTTTACAATGTTCTTTTAGTTTCTGCTGTATAAAAAAGTGAATCAGCTATATGTATACATATGTCCCCATATCCCCTCCCTCTTGAACTTCCCTCCCACCCTCCCTATCCCACCCCTCTAGGTCTTCGTCACAAAGCACTGAGCTGATCTCCCTGTGCTATGCAGCAGCTTCACACTAGCCAACCATTTTACATTTGCTGGTGTATACATGTCAATGCTACTCTCTCAGTTCCTTCTAGCATCCCCTTCCCCACCGTGTCCTGCGTCTTTATTCCTGCCCTGCCACTAAGTTCATCAGTACCATTTTTTAAGATTCCATACGTGTGTGTTAGCATATGGTATTTGTTTTTCTCTTTCTGACTAACTTCACTCTGTATGACAGACTCTAGGTCCATCCACCTCACTACAAATAACTAAAAGAGGGCAGCAACAAGATTTCCCATCCCATGTGTTCTTGCGATGTGACTTTGACGTACCTCCCACTGAGGGGAGGAGTCTCCCTTAAAAGTGGAGCTGCTTTGTGACTTTTGACCAATAGATTATGGCAGAACTGACTCTGTGACTTCTGAGGCTGGTTCATAAGAGCCTTCAGCCTTGTTTGCTGGAACACTCGCTCAAAAAGTCTTTAACCACCTTGTAAGTTGTCTGCCATGCTGGGAGGAAGCACAATTAGCTTATGCTCAGAGACCAATAAAGAGTGGACTCACAACCACATGAACGGAGAAAGAGAGAGGGAGGTGCCTAGCTAATCCCCAGCTGCATAAGCCCACTGTAGTTCTAGCTCTAGCTACCATCTGACTGCAACCTTGAGGGAGACCCTGAGCCAGGAACACCCAGGTCTGTCCCAAATTCTCACCCACAGAGACTGTGGGAGATAAAATGATTATGATTTAAATAACTAGGTTTGGGGGTGATTTGTTATAAAACAATAGATAACAGAAAATAACTTAGCTATTTGGCCCATGACTACTGCAGTGCACAGATTAGTATCTGCAATTTAAAAGAAATCTACTGGGCATATACCCTGAGAAAACCATAGTTCAAAAAGAGACATGTACCACAATGTTCATTGCAGCACTATTTACAATAGGTAGGACATGTTCATTATAGCACTATTTACAATAGGCAGCACTATTTACAATAGGCAGGACAACCTAAGTGCCCATCAACAGATGAATGGAAAAGACAATGTGGCACATATATACCATGGAATATTACTCATCCATGAAAGAAACGAACTGAGTTATTTGTAGTGAGGTGGATGGTCCCAGAGTCTGTCATACAGAGTGAAGTAAGTCAGAAAGAGAAAAACAAATACCATATGCTAACACATATATATGGAATTAAAAAAAACAAAAGGTTCTGATGAACCTCAGTACAGGACAGGAATAAAGACTCAGACATAGAGAATGGACTTGAGGACATGGGGGTTGGGGAGGGGAAGCTGGGACGAAGTGAGAGAGTGGCATGGACATATATACACTACCAAATGTAAAATAGATAGCTAGTGGGAAGCAGCCACATAGCACAGGGAGATCAGCTTGGTGCTTTGTGACCACCTAGAGGGGTGGGATAGGGAAGGTGGGAGGGAGTCGCAAGAGGGAGAGGATATGGGGATACATGGATACATATAGCTGATTCACTTTATTATACAGCAGAACCTAACACACCATTGTAAAGCAATTATACTCCAATAAAGTTGTAAAAAAATAATAAAAAAATAAAAGAAATCAAGGTAGTTAAAGATCATGGACTCTGCCTGGGTTCAAATCTCAGATCCACAACTGTGTGATATTGGGCAAATTATTATCCTGAGCCTCAATCAACTCATTTACAAATCAGGGATGACAGCTGTAGTAACTTCACAGGGTCTGTGTGAGGATTAAATTAATTCATATTCATAAAATGCATAGGAGAGTGCCTGGCAAAGAGTAAGTGTGAGTAGGAGAAGTCCGGGTTATATAGGGGCCTGAAGCATATACAATTTGGTTTCTCTTAATCCCAAATACATAAAATTACAAATACTAGACATACTCAGGGTTAGGCATGTTCCAGGAGCTCGGGACATAGTAGTAACCAGGAATTCTCGCTGTCTTCCAGGAGCTTATACACCACAAGGGAAGGCAGGAAGATAAACAGAAATTTACAAACGAGTCAGATTATTTTGAAAAACATCTATCTTTGGGCACTCTCATTTATTTTTTGAGGAGTAAAAATTGGTCTTCCTGGAGACACATCTGGCAACAACTGTAGAAAAATATCCTTTAAAACATGCAGATCTTTGGAAATACTGATTCTACATTGGGGGATTTATCTAAGGAAATAGATAAGCATTCAAAAAAACCCCAAAAAACCTCACACACATATTTAAATATATGTTGTTATTGTAGCAAAGAATTTAAAATACAAAGTTGTTTAATAATGACAGGATTAACTAAATTGTGGCGTATTATGCTGTTATTAAAATGATTTTATATTCACTGACATGTAAAGATCTTCACTAAGTCTAATTAAATGAGAAAAAAGTTATACAAGAGTGAGTATCATCCGGATAAGAGACATCAAGAGACACAGACAATGACAGTGGCCCAGGGGAGCTCTGTAGTCACACTCTGGTTTGCTCGGAAGCAGTGAAATAACAGGCAAATTTTGAGTTTTCTCTTTTTCATCTGTATTTATCTACAGAAAACATGTCATATTTGTGTTTTTTAAAAAGTAGATAATTTTTTAAAAGAATGTCTACATTTCACTCAGTGCTTTTTCTTGAAGAGTAACAAACCCATCTCATTAAATATTCATATTTGCCCTCACTTCTTGGTCCACCTTAAATAAAAACACATATTTGATAAAGCAGTCGTTTTTGCAGACTTGGAATCACCTTCTGGCTTGGATGGAGATGTATTGGAACAGGAGGTGAAGCACAAGTTTGTTAGCCAGGACCAGACATGAGCTAAGAAGACACACGCCCTTCCTGGAAGACCTTCTGCACTTCCACATCCAGATTCACTAATGGAGCGTAACTACAATCTGAAGTGTGATATAAAATGCTAACAGTATTGATAGAGAATAACGCATCATCTCTGTGGTTTAACTGGATCGATTTCCTTGGAAGTAATCAGGCACGTTCATCTAGATCATCTTTGCTTCTCTCACCTTCGTGACAGCTGCCACTATTCTAACTGGGAGGTAGAAGCCTTTCATTTTTCAGGGATGGAATAAGAGGCTTAAATCTTTGGGATTATATATATTGAAAGTGTTCGAGTTAAATAAATTACATTCCATGCCACCTTCATGTCCTTCCTCTCCACCCCCTCTTTTTTTTGCAAAGAGGTGCTGTTTTATTCCTTGGTTTGAATGAGATGGACAGAGTCTAATGTGGTCCACTCTTAGCCCTATACAACAGGAGGGCTAGGCAGTCAGGCTGCTCTGCGTCTTTGGGCAAGTGGGCACGTCTCCTGCTTGTCTGGGAAAGCATTGCACCTATAAATACCTGCACACTGTCCCCACACCTGGCACTGATGCCAACGCTTCCTAAGAGACTTATGACTCTAAGTTATTAAAGAACTCCACCTTACAAATGCACCTGAGCAAAATCACATATTGGATCTGCTATTATCACTTTATCAAAAATGAGTTTATAAGGTCTGTTATGATGATGTTCAGCTGAAAACCTGGGGAAGAGACCGAAAGCACAGGAATTACCTTGGGGAACATTTAGAGGGTAGAAGTGAAAACTCAGAGCCAAGGCTCAGTTCCTGGGGACACTTGAGAGAAACAGCCCAATAAGAATTCCAGTGCTGGGCTTCCCTGATGGCGCAGTGGTTGAGAGTCCACCTGCCGATGCAGGGGACACGGGTTCATGCCCCGGTCCGGGAAGATCCCACGTGCCGCGGAGCGGCTGGGCCCGTGAGCCATGGCCACTGAGCCTGCGCGTCCGGAGCCTGTGCTCCACAACAAGAGAGGCCACAGCAGTGAGAGGCCCACGTACCACAACCAAAAAAAAAAAAAAAAAGATCCCTTGGCACTCACTATTCACATGGGAGGCTGAGGGTGCCATCTTAGAGGCTTATTTCCCCAGCTGAGAGGCAAGGCTCACCCCTTCCTCATGCCCTTCTCTACAGAAACCTTGCTTCTAGTGTGTCTTCCAGTGGACGTTCTTGTTCTGTGGCACCATATCTGACTTGCCAGGTCCCTCTCAGACTGAGGGGTGGTGAGCTATGGTGGCCTACCTAACCATTGCCACCTTTTTAACCTTCCTTGCAAATCCCTGTCAGATGCAAGTATTCAGCTTCAGTACTGGGATGAGTCTTGCAAATGGTCAAAGGCGAAAATTAATCCCTGCCCGAGTTTTGTCCAGCAGCTGTTTCCAGGCAAAAAGTTTCACTCTTTCTCATATGGCACTTGGTGCAGGTTTGTGTGAAATTCACAGCCTCACACTTTGTCAATCAATACCTCTAAGTTAGGTGAGCACTCTTGGGGCCAATGACAAGTTGCCAGAGGTTTAGGAATGAAAGAACTTCAATGATGGAAAGAGACCATGCACAGAGCTTAGCCAAGGCTTCCTTGGCTCCAGCTAGTGGAGACTAAAAAATATTATTGTTTAAAACACATGCATACACTCTAAGAATGCAAAAGTCATCTACCTTTGTATTTTGAAAGAACAATCAATTTTCTCTATAATAGATTTCCTCCAGGATCTTTTTTTCCTCTTGGTTTTTTAATTTTTAGGAGTGTACTATTGAATTTTGCTCATGGTAAGTTATTCTTGAAAAGCCTCTGTAAGTTATTTGGGGTGGGGCAGTTGGCATCCGTAAGACTCTAGTTTTCCGTCACATGTAATTAGGAAGTAACTTTCGTGCTGAAGGAGGCCCTGGTGTGGTCTTTATCCAGTTAGGAAAGTGAAAAGTAAGCTTCATTGAAAGTTCTGTGATCTTTGATGCCCCTGAAGAGGAATGGATGCAAAAAGTCAGATTCGGAAGCCATTACCCATTTCAGGTACTTAATCATTGATGAAGAAATGTTTATTAACTAATTGTGTGATTTGGGGATGGGAGAATAAGGCTCAAGGAGTGTTGAAATTCTGATTCCTGTAGAGTTCACATCAAGGAACTTCTTATCTTTCATATTTTATTTAACATTTATTCAAGCTGTGGTTCTCAGAGGGTCTTACTCCAGGACCAACTGAGGATGTTCCCACGTAGTCACATTTATTCATCCATGTATATTTAGGAGTGCCTTTTCTTTGCCAGGCACTGAACAAAGACATAGAACTTTAAAAGGGAACAGGTTGTCGCTTGGATATAATGTTAGGATGCATCCTAATCTAGCACATGCCTCCATTAATTTTCCAGTATCTCCACCACCAGGTGTGAGAAGAGTATATCCAGCAATTGTAATATACATCCTGGCTCTTGACTAGATTGGAAGCTGTGAATGTCCTCACCATGTTTTGTGTCCTCTGCAACCTATTTGTCTCAATTCTTCAGCAGCGTAAATCCAAAAGTCTTGTTTCTCCTTCTAACAAAAAGCAGAAAGGGACTTCCCTGGTGGCATAGTGGTTAAGAATCTGCCTGCCAATTCAGGGGACACCGGTTCGAACCTTGGTCTGGGAAGATCCCACACGCCACAGAGCCACTAAGTCCGTGTGCCACAACTACTGAGCCTGCGCTCTAGAGCCTGCGAGCCACAGCTACTGAGCCTGCACACCACAACTACTGAAGCCCACGTGCCTAGAGCCCTTGCTCTGCATCAGGGAAGCTACTGCAACGAGAAACCCACACACCACAAGGAATAGTAGACCCGCTCGCTGCAACTAGAGAAAGCCCGCGTGCAGCAATGAAGACCCAACACAGCCCAAAAGATAAATAAATAAATAAATAAAAAGGCAGAAAGGATTCTCTTCAGTTGAGTCTGTAGAAGACCCTCAGGGAAAGAGGGTATTATTCTTTGCTCTAGTTACAATTTATAAAATGGCTGTCAGTTCCCCAAATTCTTTTTTGGGAATGTTATGAAATGAGGACAGTGTTGTGTTTTTGAGGCAGCTGATCACCCTCTATCTATGGGTGACCTTCTAGAAATGTGTCCAGACGTTGGTGCAGGTCTTCTCACACCAGAAAGAACTAGACAGTCTGCTACTCAGAGTTTTAGGTGGCCACAGATGTGTTTTTTATTGCAGTAACTTCAGTGAGAGAAAAAGGCAACTTTGTCTCTTTTGTTTTAAGAAAAACAAAATTGGAAGGAAAGAGTTTATGCTACCATATTGGAATTTCCAGCTGTATTATGTTCACTAATCCAGAACTGTGAAAAACAGCTTCTAATGCTAAAAGTTACAGAGAGGTAGCATCTGCTCTTAAATTTTTGCTTTCTCCCTGTATTGAAGGCCTGAGATTCTGAAGTTGTTCTTGAACTTGACCCTGCTAGTTTATAGTATGCTGTATTTTAACTACACCACAGTGCAGGTGAAAGAAATCTATACACCAAAAAAGCATATGGATTTGATAACCCACCCTGGGAAATCGAGGACAACTGTTTTTTTTTTTTTTTTTTTTTTTTTGCTGTAAACATTTTTTGAAAATCTAAACGTAAAGCACTGGTCCAATTCATTAATATTTTGGAATGAATTTAGTTATGTGTCATAATAGAAATGGATTTTGTAGTTGAAAAGATCAAAATTTTCACATTATCAGTTAAAATCACGTTAGTAAGAAACATTTTGAAAATTGAATTTGTTTTAAATAAATGTGGTGTCAAGTATTCAGGCAGAGAAAATCCCTCAGAGATGTAGATGTGCATTTTTAAGAATGAAAAGAACCACATACCTTGGAAATCATTTGCTGATATCTAAACTATTCCTGAATTTTTTTTTTTTTTTTTTTTTTTTTTCTTTTTGCGGTATGTGGGCCTCTCACTGTTGTGGCCTCTCCCGTTGCGGAGCACAGGCTCCGGATGCGCAGGCCCAGCGGCCATGGCTCTGAATTTTTATAGACTGTAATTTGTTTATTTCAACTGGCTGTACAGTTTTAATTAGTTTCACTGTGGTAGAATTAGATCACTGAAGTAGATTCACTCCACTGCAAGATGAACAGCAGCCTTATGGACCACAGATTTCCAACATAAACTATAATTCATAAAAGGCCAATACAACTCTTTTCTTTGTGGCTGGGTAACCATTTATGTCTGAGGTGAAGATGTTAATATGAAGATTTTGTGAGCTAGGAAAGAAGACGAACGCTATCATTCTAATTTATGACCTTTCATATAAGGCCAAATGTAAAGGCAACTTCAATTGTTTTATATCTCAGGGCCAGCACATAGCAGATGTATGAAATCTGGAGTGTTAGACATAAACTTTTATTACTAAATTATAAATAATTTCTCCCACTTATACTGTTCACCTTTCAAGTTCACCTTGATTAAAATACAAGAGCAGCGTCACACCGATTTCACTGAATTTTACAGCTGAGAGCGGTTTTCTAGAGTTCAGAGTGGAGCATAAAACATCACTGCATTTGGAAGACTTTCCTCCTAGGAGTTCAGACCCTGAGCCCATCTCTTCTGAAATTCAAGTTATACCAAAATGATGGTAGATGACGTCTGAGCATTTATTTAAACATCTCCAATGTTATATCTGAAACCCAGTGCCCATGATGTAGAATATATCACATCTTTTGGGAAAAATAAAAGGCACACCACTGTTTTTTCTGAGAAATTTGGCCCACAGTCAAAAAGCTTATATTACTTCTCAGAAGATATTCGACAAGTGTATCTTTTTCCTTGTTGTCTTTAACAAAAAATTTTCACATTCCATGATAGAAGGTAGACAACAGTGGTCCAAATACCCAAATCTAGGATGTGACAGGTGGTTTTATTGTCCAGTCTGAAGCTCCAAGTGCAAGCCAGCACTTCATAGAGTTAATGCATCGCTGGAACAAGACGGCCAAAGTTACTAGAAGTATAGCACTAATTTAGATATTAAAATCTGCTTTGGAGACTGTTGACCAATCCAGTTTCATGTTTGCATTTCTCATCATCAGTGTCATGAACATAACACAATCACCCACATGTCCACAGGGCTGTTGGGTGTTTTATAAAATAAGCTAGATGTGATATTGTTACCCAACTGGGTTTGTTTGCCTGAGGCTCAGCAAGCCAAATGCTCAGATGCTGGGGTTTGCAGCAGAGAAAAGTTTATTCACAAGGCAGCCAAGTGAGGAGAAGGGAAAACAAATCTTAAAACTGCTTCAAAGGCGAGAGGCTCAGGATATTTATGGGATAAAGCTGAGGCATAGGAAGCGTGGAGAGAGGTGACTGGAGATAAGAACAAGGTGAGGTGATCATCATTCTGCGCAAGCGCAACTATGTTACAGGCTTTTACATGGGACACATGTTCAGAGAATGGCGGTGCCAGCATGTTTTGAGGGTGAGTTTTGGATCCTCTGATGTCAACAGGTCACCTATTGGACAGCCTAATGGGAAGGTCAGTGGTCCTAACCAGTCTTAACCTACCTGAGCTTGAACTGGAGACACAGGTGACTCCAAGTTTCTAAAAAAACAACTTAGGCAAACATCTTATTGTTTAGGCTACATGATGCTTGGAGGACATGCAAGTTTTTGTAAAAACAAAGTGAGTTTGATCAATGAAGGCAGGTTACAGTTTATTATTTATTAATGGCTAATTGATGACTGCCCTTGATTTCAATACCTTCTCTTATGCACATGAAACATGGAAGGATATAGTTTTTCAAAGGCATAAGCACAAAGAACTATAGAAGTTTGGAACAAAAAAACAGAGTGGCAAAAGTTCATCTCAGTATTTTTATGCTAGCATTTGCCTATTTTAAGAGTAATAAATTCAAGAGAATGAAAAGACAAGCTACAGATTTGGAGAAAATATTTGCAAAAGACACATCTGATAAAGGACTGTTATCTAAAATATACAAAGAACTCTTAAAACTCAATTTTAAAAAATGAACAATCTGATTGAATAATGGGCAAAAGATCTGAAAAGACACCTCACCAAAGAAGATGTACAAATGGCAAATAAGCATATGATGATATGTCATTAAGGAAATGCAAATTAAAACTGCGAAGAGTTACCACTATATACCCATTAGAATGGCCCAAATCCAAAATACTGGACACACCAAACACTGGTGAAGATGTGGAGCAATAAGAACCCTGAGTCATTCCTGGTGGGAATGCAAAACGGTACAGCCACTTTGGAAGACAGTTTGGCCATTTCTTACAGAAGTAAACACACTCTTATCATACAGTTCAGCAATTGCACTCCTTGGTATTTATTCAAGTGAATTGAAAACTTATGTCTGTACAAAAACCCACACACAGACGTTTATAATAACTTTATTCATAACTGCTAAAACTTGGAAGCAACCAAGATATTCTTCAGTAAGTGAACGAATAAATAAACTGTGGTACATTCAGACAATGGAATGTTATCCAGAGCTAAAAAGAAATGAGTCATCAAGCCATGAAAAGACATGGAGGAATCCTAAATGCATATTACTAAGTGAAAGAAGCCAATCTGAAAAGGCTACATACTGTATGATTCCAACTGAATGATATTTTGGAAAAGGCAAAACCATGAAGATAGTAAAAATATCAGTGGTTGCCAGGGGTCAGTGGGGAGAGAAGGATAAATACACAGGCGAGGCACAGATGATTTTGGAGATCCTGGAACTGCTCTGTATGGTACGATAATGGTGGATACATGTCATTATATGTTCGTCAAAACCCATAGAGTGTACACCATCAAAGTGAACCCTAATATAAACTATGGACTTGGGGTGATTATGATGTGTCAATGTAGGTTCATCAATTCTTACAACTAAACCATGTAAGCTAAACTAAATCTTGTCATGCTATTTTTATGACTTTAAAACTCCTTAATAAATTCATGTTTGTGTTCAGGGCTTTGAAGACTTGTTCTCAGTGGACTAGTATTCCGAAAAAGTCTTGCACATGTTTTCTTTGTATAATAAAAGATGCTGGGGGAAAAAAAAACCTGTAAAATATGGAAGCTTGCTTTGTGGGTCAGTGAAAGCCAGTTCTAAGCTGCTGAGGGGGTTTTTGGGCACAACTACATTTTGGTAAACAGTTTTGGCTTGTGAACTAATTCATGGTGCCCACCCTGTTTATCTGCTTGGGCCCTTACAAATCTTTGCCCCTTGGAAAAAGTTGCAGCTGCTCTGCAGATGAAACGTGTCCTCAAAATTCTTCCTTGTTCCCTGCCCACCAGTCATAATGACTCCATGAAGGCTCTTTGGTAAAGGGAAAGAGGCTATGAATAAAAAATTCTGTTTTGAATAATTGAAACAATCGGTGCAGAATATAGTACAATTTGATGTCTTTTGTGAAGGTGTTTGGGGATGGGGCTTTATATCCTATTATGTTGTGGGGTTTTGGGGGGCAGCTAATTAATTTATTTAAATGACACTTTACCTAAATTTTTAAAATTTACATTATATTTTATATTGCAAGAACTTCAAATACAGCTCTTTTCAATAAATCTACAATTATGTGGTCTTTACCCAAAGGGAGCTCTTATAAAAGCATATAAGGAAATCCCTCTTTTCTACCAAATCACAGCTAGTCATTCTCTGTCCCCTGTGTCAATCAAAGGTTCATTTCTTCTGCCTTTAGCTAAGAGAAGCTTACAAGAGGGTGAACTCATTTTTGTCTTAGAAAAAAAAAATCTGTATTTTAGATCCTGTAACACTTAAACAGGGTTAAAGATCTGTTTAAAGACATCATCACTTTGTTTATAGCATTACAAATTTGGAATAGAAGTAAAGTATAAATTTTAAGCTGATGAGGGTATTTGTGTAGGGGAAAAAGGAATCAAGTCCTGGCATACTAGTTTTCTTCTTTTTCCTCTCCCTTGAATAGCAAGAATATTGAGAATTCATGCAAAGTTCCAAACCAAGTTCCCATAGCAGCACTTAAATAATGTCTGTACACCATTTCCAATTAGAACTAGTTTGTAATACAACGCACTTTATGCCTTTATAATACGAGTTACTTCAGTGATTTTAATTTTTTGTGTCGATTATCGTCGCTACGGAAACAATCTCTTGCTAAGAAAGACTTCGTCTTCACACATTTAAGCAAAATCCAAAAATGGATTTAAAGATCCGAGACTGCTTGTTTTATTTATTTATTTGTATTTAATTATTCAAATTCAGGACATTTCTTGAGTACGTATAGACATTACTTTCGCAGAGAATTCCAGTTTCTTATGCCTTCAAGTTATTTTTTAACACTTCTGCCTAAAAGAAATCCTGGTTAAAATATCCCTTCCAGTGTTGCTTTTTCCTTTGCGGGAGTGGGGGAGGGAGGACTGGTGGTGTTTGCTTTCTGTTAGAAAAGAGCCCCAGCGCTTTCCACCTTGACTCCGGGGCTCTAATTTCGCCTTCAGGCAAACCAGGATTCTGGAATTAGCGCGCTCTGGAGCGGTGAGACTTTTCGGTCCTCGCGGGCTGCCGTAGTCATGGAAAGCAATGATTGGCTGAGACAGAAAAGCGCCGCCGCCTCGGCGATTTCAGTTTCGGTTTCGCCTGGTTGGTCGGCGGAGGCCGGGCTTGTGGGGTGCCCGGAGTCGGGGTGCCGATCCCGGCCGCGAGGTGAGCCACGCGGCCGCGCGGGCAGTCCGAGACCTCAGTGTTCCGTCGTCCCGGGCAGGGTTAGTGAGCAGCATCCCCGGGCCGGGCCGGGCCTGCAGCCCCTGGAGGGCCCGGGAGCGAACGCGGACTCCGGAGCCTGCGGGTGGCGGGTCCCCGCGCTCACGCTCGGTCCTCGGCGCCTGTCGTGCCCGGGAGATCTGGGACCTCCGGCGCCGGGCTTCCCGAGCTCGGTCCTGAGAACCCCACCCCGAGGGCAGCCTAGATCGCTCGGGGAGGAAAGGCATCGGCCGGGCCCCACGAGATGACTTCCGGAGACCGCTCATGGTGGTAGAAGTACGCTGGGAAGCCCGACATAAGCCCGGGGATTCGGCGGGAAAGCGCACCCGAACACAGGGCCAGGCTTCACCTGGAATTGCCTGGCCTCCGCTGCATCGGGGTGGCTGCGCCTGACTCCCAGGAATTAAGGGCTGGACTAGCCCACCTTCTCGAGTTGTCACGTTGGGGATGCCCACAGTTGCATGGTGTTAAGTCCTGTCACCACGGCTTTTGTGAGCAGGCATGTGCGCGCGCGGTCAGCCCGTATTTTCGTTTAAGGTGTCTAGAACTGGGATGATGCAGATAATCTTGAGAGTGATTTGGTGTGTCCTTTCCCTACCCCTTATTAATACAAGACGGTTATAGAAGAATTGGAAATACAGAAACGTTTAGTGAAGAAAATAACGTTCATGGCACCCTCCCGCCTACCGTCTCTGTTCTGGGCTAGTTTGTATTTGAGCTAAGGCTGTACCCATTTTATCACTTAACAGTATATTTAGTTTTTCACTTTCACTTAGAAATCATTCCTAAATATAATTTCTAATTTTGTGTTTTCTTTTGATTGGCTACCTAAATCATCATTGTGTAGGTCCTATCCATTATTTAACCATTTCCCGTCTGTGGGGCATTTAGGGTGTTTGTGAATTTTTGCTTCATTTTAGTATTCCAGGTAATACTTTGATAAACATTTAAAAAATATATTTCAGATGATTAACTGGATTGATTCTGAGGAGTGAAGTTATTAGAATAGATGCTGTGATCTTGTGGGGTCTTTTTTAGGTCTTCCTACACATGGCCGGATTGTTTGCCCAAAAAGTTTTAGTAGTTTTCACCATTCACGTTTGTGCCTTTTTCACCAAAAGTAATTCTTTTCTAGGACATCAACTGGCAAGGTTGAGCCTCTTTGGATTTTTTTTTTTTTTTTTTAATATAGTGGTATGTGGCAATTCAACTTGCTTGAATTTTGTGCAGGACTCTTCAGAGGATGTTATTGTGTGTGTGTATTTGTATTTCTGGAGTTACTGCATAGGCCCTGACTGAATGTTAGAGCAGGATGATCCCTTAAGCGGTCGTCTGGCGTAACTCCTTTATTTTGCAGATGAGGAACCTGGGGCCTGAGAGGTGAAATGATGAGTTATCCAAGGCACACAGCTAATTAAGTAGCAGAGCTGGGATTAGAACTCAGGGTCCCCGCATCCCAAGTGAGTACTCTTTATGCTGCAACAGGTGGTCTCTCACTGAACTGTGACATTTTTAGTATTAGAATTTTAAAAGATGTTTACATCACCTGGATTATTCAACAGTTTTTTTTTTTTTTATTGAAGTGTAGTTGACTTACAATATTGTGTTAGTTTCAGGTGTACAGCAAAAGTGATTCAGCTATGTATATATAATTTGTATCTATATATAATATGTGTATATATATATATATTTTCATATTCTACGGTTTCAGATTTGGGCCAGGTAACAGAGATTCTAATCATCTGAGTGATCTATAGCACTGAAAAATGGGAAAAGTGACGTTTTCATAGTCAGGACTAGAAATTCATTATTTGGAATGGCGATCCTGTCAAGATTTTTTTTGACAGTTGTTTTCATATTCTTTATATGTTGGAATAAAATATCTAATAAGTTATGGTTTATACTCTGTCATGTGCTTAGAACTTAGCTGTTGGTTCTCATTTGTTAACCCTTGAAGGTTTTTTTAAAACTCCTTGTTACCTTAAGATCAGAGAACAACGGTTTTAGGGCTTATAACAGAGTTTCTCAACCTCAGCAGACATCTGGGGGGGCAGATCATCCTTTGTTGTGGAGGACCGCTGTCCTGTGCTTTGTAGAGTGTTAAGCCCGAATCCCTGGCCTCCACCTACTAGATATCAGTGGCACCACTCTCCGCAGTCAAGAGAATCCAAAATGTCTTCAGACATTTCTGAATGTCCCTGAGGGTGGGGTTTAAAATTGCTGCTGGCGGAGAACCACGTGCTTATGGAAATTATTTGGGGAACTTTATACAACATAAATTACAGTGCTCCTTACCTAGAGAGTCTGACTGGCAGTTGGCTTCAGGGATCTGCATTTAACAAGCCGTCTGTGTTGATTCGGGTGCAGCTGGTTCTTGGACAACACAAACATTTCTGTTTTCTCCATCTTTCTTTAATTTGGTGGTCAGTAATAGAGATATGACTAGGTTATAACTGTTTACATGCATGGATGTAAACGTAGCTGGGAGAGGAGGGGTAGGGACAGGGCTTTTCCTTGGCACTGCCCTTAAGTGCTGCTTCCTCAGGCCTGGGCAGTGTGCTTAGGTACCAGGGTTACTAAATGAGTAACACATTTTCCTTGTCCCCGAGAAGCTTAGAACCCAGTGTGGGAGACTGGTCAGCAAACAGGAAAACTGCAAAACAGCCTGCCAAGGGCAATGACTGCGAGTGGAGAGGGGTGCTCTGGGTGCGCAAAGGGCCAACTCAGCGTGCCCCCTGGGAGAGAGGGGACGAAGGTAGCCCCCTGTGGGTGGGGAGGAGGGATTGGTCTGAAGCCTTCGGAAGAGGGCAGCGTATCCGCTGTCTCGGAAGGGAGATCCATAGAGAGCTGTGTTTCTCCGCGTCTGATGCCCTCTCTGACAATGATGTGTTCGTCTACAGCTGCGTTTACTTGGGTTGTAGTATTGGGTTTCATTGCAGTTTTTTTCCTTTTCAATTTTTTTCACCCTAAACTGTAAATACTTCAAGAGTAGGTGAACGTTTACAGTGAACATTGCCAAGAAACAAGGATTTGCATGTCTCCTTGTATATTTCTTTCGGTTTGACCATGTTTAAGTATCGTCACAGGCTAATTTACAGTACTTTGTCACTTTCGGTGTTTTCCTCCCAGTACTGCTACTCTCCAAATAGATCTCTCGCTGTCTCTATGGCCATTCCCCAGGTTTAACACCTATTCAAAAGGGCAGCTGTACCTCTGAAAGGGCTTCGGCTTTGGGGTCAAGCCTTAGTTCTACTCACCGCCTCACAGGGTTGCTATGTGAATTGCTGAGGAATCTAGTGTGGCCTGACACATAGTGGATGAATAAAATTTGGTTCTTTTTTCCTCCCCATTCTTCTAATTAAAAAAATCTCTGCAAGGCAGTAGGCAGATGTTCTTGTACCAGACCTCTCAGTAGCTTCTGCCAGAAAATATACTGCTTTTGATTTAATAGCCATTTATGAAAATAGGTCATTTAAAAGCCTGAGTAGGAGTCAGGGAAGGGAGAGGAGGCCTAGAGGGTGATTATGGCTTTAATTTTGAAGAGAAGTTTTATCAAGGTGACCCTGAAGCAAGAAAGCCTTTTTCCTTTTATACGTTTATGGTTCAAGAGGCTTTTTTCTTCCTTCAGAAACAGAACTATTCCTTCTGCCTCATTCAATTTAAAATATGAAAAATTAAAGTTACGTGAGCCAAGTCATGGGAAAAATTGTGGTGTCAAGACCAATTGACTCATACAAAATGGATTTATGGGTGAGTCATTAAGTAACAGGGAGTACCACGGAAGCCTAATGAAGACGAATGTCAAAGATACGCTCTCCTAAAGTGATGGATAAAATGTGTTTGAAGCAACCATCCTCTTTCCAAATAACTTAAAACAAATGTTTTTCAAGAGATTTAGCGCAATGTCGATGTTCTAGGGAGTAAATGAGAAGCTTGGTGCTAGTCTCTCCCTTCACGTGGCTTCCAGTCTTTTGAGGGAGAAAAGACTCCTATTTAAAAAAAGTAAAGCATATAAAAGAGAGTAAATAGTGACAGGTAACCAAATGGGAAACTGACGCCAGAACTGAGAGAGGGCCTGTCTCCAGTCTGTAGTCATGCACGTCTCTGCTTCAGACCTTCCCAAGGTCCCCATCACTGACACAAGTATCTCCCATGCGTGCCAGTTCATAGGCGTCTCCTACGCTTTTGCAAACAGATTCTGGGTCCTGCCCCAGAACTACCGAATCAGGATCTCCAAGTGATGCAGATGATTCACTTTTGGGAAACTGGCCTAGAGGCTCAGGGCTGCGCGCTCTCAGCCTGACTTGCTCTGACCCCGTGATGGTGGTCCTGCTCCCTTCTGCAGCTGCTTCTTGTGCTCCTGGCCTAGGTAACATTTGCCCCTCAAACCCAAACACTGTCTAATACCTTTGCTAAGATTTCTCTCCTTTTAGGCTGGTGGACTCCTTTTCCTCCATACTCAGCTCAGGTTCACCTCCCGAAATCTTTCTTTGATCTCCGAGGCCTGGTCTAAGCCACTCTTCCGTATGTGCTGTTCTCTGCATCATTTTATCCAAATGCATACAGCTTTTTAAAAACTTTGCCATTTGTATGTTTCTGTCCCCTTTGGAGTGAACTCTGAGGGCCCAAGGCCATGTCTTATTGGTGTTACATCCCCAGCCTAAGTACCTGACAGGTAGGTGCTGCATAAAAATTTGAAGCGTTGAACGCCTTCAGGAAGAGATTGATGTTAATTGGGGTAGAGGTGAGACTTAATGGCAGAGCCATGATCTTTGATGAGTTTAGAAGAAGAATATGTCCATGCCTTTTTAAAGGTGAGGAAAGATAGTATTAGTAACATTTTAAAAATAACTGATATCATCAGTTAAGCAACTATCAGTCTAGGTTTGTATTCTTTTATCTGTCTTTAACTTTTTTCTTTTTTCTAAAAAATGGAAAATTTTATTTGAGCCAAATTTGAGGATCCTAACCCAGGAAGAGCATCTCAGAAACTTTCAGAACTGTTCTCTGTCATTAACTTTTTTTTAAAACATGTTTATTGCAGTATAATTGCTTCACAATGGTGTGTTAGTTTCTGCCTTATAAAAGTGAATCAGCTATACATATACATATATCCCCACATCTCCTCCCTCTTGTGTCTCCCTCCCACTCTCCCTATCCCACCCCTCTAGGTGGTGCTTTGTGATCTCCCTGTGCTATGCAGCTGCTTCACACTAGCTATCTGTTTTACATCTGGTAGTGTATATACGTCCATGCCACTTTCTCACTTCGTCCCAGCTTACGCTTCCCCCTCCCCGTGTTGTCGAGTCCATTCTCTATGTCTGCGTCTTAATTCCTGTTCTGCCCCTAGGTTCTTCAGAACCAATTTTTTTTTTTTTACATTCCATATATGTTAGCATACAGTATTTGTTTTTCTCTTTCTGACTTAACTTCACTCTGTATGACAGTCTCTAGGTCCATCCACCTCAATACAAATAACTCAATTTCATTTCTTTTTATTGCTGAGTAATATTCCATTGTATATATGTGCCACATCTTCTTTATCCATTCATCCGATGATGGACACTTAGGTTGCTTCCATGTCCTGGCTATTGTAAATAGAGCTGCAGTGAACACTGTGGTACATGACTCTTTTAGAATTATGGTTGTCTCAGGGTATATGCCCAGTAGTGGCATTGCTGGGTCGTATGGTAGTTCTATTTTTAGTTTTTTAAGGACCCTCCATACCATTCTCCATAGTGGCTGTATCAATTTACATTCCCACCAGCAGTGCAACAGGCTTCCCTTTTCTCCACACCCTCTACAGCATTTATTCTTTGTAGATTTTTTGATGATGGCCATTCTGACCGGTGTGAGGTAATTCCGCATTGTAGTTTTGATTTACATTTCTCTAGTGATTACTGACGTTGAGCATCCTTTCATGTGTTTGTTGGCAATCTGTATATCTTCTTTGCAGAAATTTTCTTGCAGGGCGTGTCCATATACATAATTGTTAAACAAATGAAAAGCCAATAATCTAGAATTCTAGTTTATCCAAACTGCTGAATCTGCATGGATTTACGTTGAGAAAATCTCCAAACAATGATCTTAAACCTGAATTCAGATCGTGGAGTGGGTGGACTTGGAGTGAAATAAGCAGTGCTATTTACGGAAGAATGTTTTGTGAAAGTTTTGATTGAAAACAAAACAAGAAAATTGATTTTTTAAAAAAATTTGTTTATTTACTTTTGGCTGTGTTTGGTCTTTCGTTGCTGCATGCGGGTTTTTTCTAGTTGCGGCGAGCGGGGGCCACTCTTCGCTGTGGTGCACAGGCTTCTCATTGTGGTGGCTTCTCTTGTTGCAGTGTGTGGGCTCTAGGTGTGTGGGCTTTAGTAGTTGTGGCACGCGGGCTCAGTAGTTGTGGTTTTCAGGCTCTAGAGTGCAGGCTCAGTAGTTGTGGTGCACGGTCTTAGTTGCTCTGCAGCATGTGGGATCTTCCCAGACCAGGGCTCGAGCCCGTGTCCCCTGCATTGTCAGGCGGATTCTCAAGTACTGTGCCACCAGGGAAGCCCCACAACTTGAGTTCTTGATGAGAGTCCTTCAAGTATTGTATTCATACTAATTTTTAAATGTGAATGTTTATATGGCTACTAAATAAAATCGATGCTGAATTTGACTGAAACAGAATAATTAATTTCCAAAGTTTTTACTTAAGTAACAGTTACATTTTGTTACGTTTGTTTACCAAAGTATTTTGAGATAGAGAACTTACAAAACAGGATGAGTTTTGAAAGGAGTGATGGGTAGCTATGTATGTCTGTGATTGATTTGGGTGTGTAATGCTCTTTCCCTATTTTAGATTCCTATTATACTTGATTTTTAAGATTTTTTCTTTGTTATAGAGAGTGTGTATCTGCTATAATTATAATATACATAATATAATAAAAATATTTGGCTACATTAGCAGCTTTCAGGAGGCTGCATAAAGGTGTGATTAAGACATGGGCTGCCCATCTACTTACTGGCTATGTTACCTTGACCAGGATGTTTAGCCTTTTCTGTGTCTAGTCATCTGTAAAATGAGG
This sequence comes from Mesoplodon densirostris, assembly GCF_025265405.1. Classification (NCBI taxonomy): domain Eukaryota; kingdom Metazoa; phylum Chordata; class Mammalia; order Artiodactyla; family Ziphiidae; genus Mesoplodon; species Mesoplodon densirostris. The sequence goes on from NC_082661.1 coordinate 229,053,861, forward strand.
TTAAAACAATAACTACCTCAGTGAGCTCTAAGTGGATTAATACATGTAAAGTGCTTACATAAGTGCCGGCCTGTAGTACTCTCAAATATTGGCTCTCAATTATGATGATTATTCTTTCTGGAGATACTGTTTTGGCATATAGTATTTACAATCAGCTGTTGTAAATACCATATAAACATTATGTAAACAGTGGCTTTAAAACATGCCTGATTGGAACTTGAATGTTGATCCCCTCACATTTGGGGGCACGTAATTTCATCCTTCTGGGCCTTTAATTTCATCAGCACAATGGGGATATGAAGACCTTCTTCCCAGGGTTCTTGTAAAGATTAAATTTGATGGTATTTCTAGGGATCTTAGTAGAGCGCTCAGCATGAAGTGAGCATTGGGTAAGTGGTGGTGGTGGTCATGATGTCGTGGGTATGTTGACTGCGGACACAGTGGTGACAAGTGGTTAAGAACAGGGGCTCTGGAATCACAGGCTCTTCTGTGGTGAGGCTGTGTCTGAGGATTCTTGTGGGCCTAACCAGGTAACGTGTGTCAAACGCTTAGCTTAGTATCTGGCTCCAGGTGAGAACTGGAATCACGTTAGCCGCCGTGCTGTGGGTGTGGTGGTGGAGTAGTGTTGGCTCTTTGCATGTGGTCCTTTGACACTTGATTTCCTATAAATACATTAAGGGCTGCCAGGCTTTTTTGTTGAATAATTAACTTTTGTCTTTACCTTTATTGCTCCCTTTCAGATTTCTGATCAGGATCGTTAAAATGAGTCTGCGGAAGCAAACACCCAGTGACTTCCTGAAGCAAATCATCGGACGACCAGTTGTGGTAAAATTAAATTCTGGAGTGGATTACCGAGGTAAGATTTCCATGCTTCATCCTTACCTGGTGTTCACTAAAGAAGTAAAGTTGACTTAACTGCTTTTTATTAACCTCTTTGAAGTGCCCAGTAGACCAAACAAGCATTGGTTGTCAACAGTTTCTATACCCTTTTCTTCTTCTACCTCTGAGATGGTTCATTTCAGAGGCAACTCTGACAGCAGAGTGTGTGCCTCTGACTTGCATGATCTGGGGCTCCTGTCTCCTGTCTTTGCTGTGAGATGGGTGTGCCTGCATCCCCTGGTGATAGCCAGGCTTGAATAACCGGATAATAAAGAACTCCTTGGCCCAGCAGCATTTGTTTTTGTGGAAGCAGTCAAGATTGGCAAGCAACGGGAGGGACCTTCAAGATGGCAGAGGAGTAAGACGTGCAGATCACCTTCCTCCCCACAAATACATCAAAAATACCTCTACATGTGGAACAACTCCTACAGAACACCTACTGAATGCTGGCAGAAGACCTCAGACTTCCCAAAAGGCAAGAAACTCCCCATGTACCTGGCCGAGTGTCTGACAGGGTCTTGGTGCTCCGGCCAGGTGTCAGACCTGAGCCCCTGAGGTGGGAGAGCCGAGTTCAGGATATTGGACTGCCAGAGACCTCCTGGCCCCATGTACTGTCAAACAGCGAACGCTGTCCCAGAGATCCCCATCTCAACGCTAAGACCCAGCTCCACGCAACAGCCAGCAAGCTACAGTGCTGGACACCCTATGACAAACAACTAGCAAACCAGGAACACAACCCCACCCATTAGCAGAGAGGCTGCCTAAAATCATAATAAGTTCACACACACCCCAAAGCACACCACCAGATGCGGACCTGCCCAACAGAAAGAAAAAATCCAGCCTCATCCACCAGAACACAGGCACAGGCACCAGTCCCCTCCACCAAGAAGACTACACAACCCACTGAACCAACCTTAGCCACTGGGGGCAGACACCAAAAACAATGGGAAATATGAACCTGCAGGCTGCAGTTAAGCAAAATGAGAAGACAGAGAAATACACAGCAGATGAAGGAGCAAGGTAAAAATCCACCAGACCAAACAAATGAAGAGGAAATAGGCAATCTACCTGAAATAGAATTCAGAGTAATGATAGTAAAGATGATCCAAAATCTTAGAACTAGAATGGAGAAAATGCAAGAAACATTTACCAAGGATCTAGAAAAACTAAAGAGGAAACAGACAGTGATGAACAACACAGTAAATGAAGTTAAAAATTCTCTCGAAGGAATCAATAGCAGAATAACTGAGGCAGAAGAACAGATAAGTGATGCGGAAGATATAATAGTGGAAATAACTACTGCAGAGCAGAATAAAGAAAAAAGAATGAAAAGAATTGAGGACAGTCTCAGAGACCTCTGGGACAACGTTAAACACACCAACATTCGAATTATAGGGGTCCTAGAAGAAGAAGAGAAAAAAAAAGGGACTGAGAAAATATTTGAACAGATTATAGTTGAAAACTTCCCTAATATGGGAAAGGAAACAGATAATCAAGTCCAGGAAGGGCAGAGAGTCCCATACAGGATAAATCCAAGGAGAAACACACCAAGACACATATAATCAAACTATCAAAAATTAAATACAAGCAAAAAATATTAAAAGCAGCAGGGGAAAAACAACAAATAACATACAAGGGAATCCCCATAAGGTTAACAGCTGATCTTTCAGCAGAAACTCTGCAAGCCAGAAGGGAGTGGCAGGACATATTTAAAGGGATGAAAGGGAAAAAAATACAAACAAGATTACTCTACCCAGCGAGGATCTCATTCAGATTCGAAGGAGAAATTAAAACCTTTACAGACAAGCAAAAGCTAAGAGAATTTAGCACCACCAAACCAGCTTTACAACAAATGCTAAAGGAACTTCTCTAGGCAGGAAACACAAGAGACGGAAAAGACCTACAATAACAAACCCCAAACAGTTAAGAAAATGGTAATAGGAACATACATATTGAAAAGTAGCTTAAATGTAAAAGGATTAAATGCTCTAACCAAAAGGCACAGACTGGCTGAATGGATACAAAAACAAAACCCATATACATTCTGTCTACAAGAGACCCACTTCAGACGTAGGAACACATACAGACTGAAAGTGAGAAGGTGGAAAAAGATATTCCATGCAAATGGAAATCAAAAGAAAGCTGGGGCTTCCCTGGTGGTGCAGTGGTTGAGAGTCCGTCCGCCTGCCGATGCAGGGGATGTGGGTTCATGTCCCGGTCCGGGAAGATCCCACATGCCGTGGAGCAGCTGGGCCCGTGAGCCATGGCCACTGAGCCTGCGCATCCAGAGCCTGTGCTCTGCAACGGGAGAGGCCACAACGGTGAGAGGCCCGCGTACTGGAAAAAAAAAAAAATGCTAGAGTAGCAATTTTCATATCAGATCAAATAGACTTTAAAATAAAGACTATTGGGCCTCCCTGGTGGCGCAAGTGGTTAAGAGTCCGCCTGCCGATGCAGGGGATACGGGTTCGTGCCCCGGTCTGGGAGGATCCCATATGCCGCGGAGCGGCTGGGCCCGTGAGCCATGGCCGCTGGGCCTGCGCATCCGGAGCCTGTGCTCCGCAACGGGAGAGGCCACAACAGTGAGAGGCCCACATACCGCAAAAAGAAAAAAAAAATAAAATAAAATAAAGACTATTACAAGAGACAAGGACACTACATACTGATCAAGGGATCATCCAAGAAGAATATATAACAATTGCAAATCTTTATGCACCCAACATAGGAGCACCTCAATATATAAGGCAAATGCTAACAGTCATAAAAGGGGAAATTGACAGGAACGCAATCATAGTAGGGGACTCTAAAACCCCACTTTCACCAATGGACAGATCATCCAAAATGAAAACAAATAAGGAAACACAAGCTTTAAATGACACATTAAACAAGGTGGACATAATTGATATTTATAGGACATTCCATCCAAAACAACACAATACACTTTCTTCTCAAGTGCTCATGGAATGTTCTCCAGTATAGATCATACCTTGGGTCACAAATGAAGCCTTGGTAAATTTAAGAAAACTGAAATTGTATCAGGTATCTTTTCTGACCACAATGCTATGAGACTAGATATCAATTACAGGGAAAGAATGTGTAAGAAATACAAACAATTGGAGGCTAAACAGTACACTACTAAATACCCAAGAGACCACAGAAGAAATCAAAGAGGGAATCAGCAAATACCTAGAAACAAATGACAGTGAAAACACAATGATCCAAAACCTATGGGAAGCAGCAAAACAGTTCTAAGAGGGAAGTTTATAGCAATACAGTCCTACCTGAAGAAACAGGAATCATCTCAAGTAAACAACCTAACCTCACACCTAAAGCAATTAGAGAAAGAAGAACAAAAAACCCTAAAATTAGCAGAAGGAAAGAAACCATAAAGATCAGATGAGAAATAAATGAAAAAAAATGAAGGAAACAATAGCAAAGATCTATAAAACTAAAAGCTGGTTCTTTGAGAAGATAAGCAAAATTGATAAACCATTAGCCAGACTCATCAAGAAAAAAAGGGAAAAGACTCAAATCAATAGAATCAGAAATGAAAAAGGAAAAGTAAGAACAGACACTGCAGAAATATAAAGGATCATGAGAGATTACTACAAGCAATTATATGCCAATAAAATGGACAACCTGGAAGAAATGGACAAATGCTTAGAAAAGCACAACCTTCTGAGACTGAACCAGGAAGAAATAGAAAATATAAACAGACCCATCACAAGCACTCAAATTTAGACTGTGATTAAAAATCTTCCAACAAACAAAAACCCAGGACCAGATGGCTTCACAGGCGAATTCTATCAAGCATTTAGAGAAGAGCTAACACCTAACCTTCTCAAACTCTTCCAAAATATAGCAGAGTGAGGAGCACTTCCAAACTCATTCTATGAGGCCACCATCCCCCTGATACCAAAACCAGACAAAGATGTCACAAAGAAAGAAAATACAGGCCAATATCACTGATGAACATAGATGTAAATATCCTCAACAAATGCAAGCAAACAGAATCTAACAGCACATTAAAAGGATCATACACCATGATCAAGTGGGGTTTATCCTAGGGATGCAAGGATTCTTCAGTATACGCAAATCAATCAATGTGATACACCATATTAACAAATTGAAGGAGAAAAATCATATGGTTATCTCAATAGATGCAGAAAAATCTTTCGACAAAATTCAACACATTTATGATAAAAACCCACCAGAAAGTAGGTATAGAGGGAACTTACCTCAACATAATAAAGGCCATATGTGACAAACCCACAGCCAACATTGTTCTCAATGGTGAAAAACTGAAACCATTTCCACTAAGATCAGGAACAAGACAAGGTTGCCCACTCTCACCACTATTATTCAACTTAGTGTTGGAAGTTTTAGCCACAGCAATCAGAGAAGAAAAAGAAATAAAAGGAATCCAAATCGGCAAAGAAGAAGTAAAGCTGTCACTGTTTGCAGATGACATGATACTATACATAGAGAATCCTAAAGATGCTCCCAGAAAACTACTAGAGCTAATCAATGAATTTGGTAAAGTTGCAGGATACTAAATTAATGCACAGAAATCTCTTGCATTCCTATACATAAATAATGAAAAGTCTGAAAGAGAAATTAAGGAAACACTCCCATTTACCACTGCAACAAAAAGAATAAAATACCTAGGAATTAACCTACCTAAGGAGACAAAAGACCTGTATGCAGAAAACTGTAAGACACTGATGGAAGAAATTAGACAGTTGGAGAGATGTACCATATACATTAATTGGAAGAAATAACATTGTGAAAATGACTATACTACCCAAAGCAATCTACAGATTCAGTGCATTCCCTATCAACCTACCAATGGCATTTTTCACAGAACTAGAACAAAAATTTCACAATTTGTGTGGAAACACAAAGTATCCCAAATAGCCAAAGCAATCTTGAGAAAGATAAATGGAGCTGGTGGAATCAGGCTCCCTGACTTCAGACTATACTACAAAGCTACAGTAATCAAGACAGTATGGTACTGGCACAAAAACAGAAATATAGATCAGTGGAACAGGATAGAAAGCCCAGAGGTAAACCCACACACATAATGGTCACCTTATTTTTGATAAAGGAGGCGAGAATATACAATGCAGAAAAGACTGCCTCTTCAATAAGTGGTGCTGGGAAAACTGGACAGCTACTTGTAAAAGAATGAAATTAGAACACTCCCTAACACCATACACAAAAATAAACTCAAAATGGATTAAAGTCCGAAATGTAAGGCCAGACACTATCAAACTCTTAGAGGAAAACATAGGCAGAACACTCTGTGACATAAATCACAGCAAGATCCCTTTTGACCCACGTCCTAGAGAAATTAAAATAAAAACAAAAATAAAGAAAGGGGACCTAATGAAACTTAAAAGCTTTTGCACAGCCAAGGAAGCCATAAACAAGAGAAAAAGACAACCCTCAGAATGGGAGAAAATATTTGCAAACGAAGCAACTGACAAAGAACTAATCTCCAAAATATAGAAGAAGCACATACAGCTCAATATCAAAAAAACAAACAACCAAATCCAAAAGTGGGCAGAAGACCTAAACAGGCATTTCTGCAAAGAAGATATACAGATTGCCAACAAACTCATGAAAGAATGCTCAACATCATTAATCATTAGAGAAATGCAAATCAAAATTACAATGCGGAATTACCTCACACTGGTCAGAATGGCCATCATCAAAAAATCTACAAAGAATAAATGCTGTAGAGGGTGTGGAGAAAAGGGAAGCCTGTTGCACTGCTGGTGGGAATGTAAATTGATACAGCCACTATGGAGAATGGTATGGAGGGTCCTTAAAAAACTAAAAATAGAACTACCATACGACCCAGCAATGCCACTACTGGGCATATACCCTGAGACAACCATAATTCTAAAAGAGTCATGTACCACAGTGTTCACTGCAGCTCTATTTACAATAGCCAGGACATGGAAGCAATCTAAGTGTCCATCAAGAGATGAATGGATAAAGAAGATGTGGCACATATATACAATGGAATATTACTCAGCCATAAAAAGAAATGAAATTGAGTTATTTGTATTGAGGTGGATGGACCTAGAGACTGTCATACAGAGTGAAGTAAGTCAGAAAGAGAAAAACAAATACTGTATGCTAACACATACATATGGGATCCAAAAAAAAAAAAAAATGGTTCTGAAGAACCTAAGGGTAAGACAGGAATTAAGATGCAGACGTAGAGAATGTTTGAGGCCACGGGGAGGGTGAAAGGTAAGCTGGGACGAAGTGAGAGAGTGGCATGGACATATATACACTACCAAATGTAAAATAGACAGCTAGTGGGAAGCACAGGGAGATCAGCTTGGTGCTTTGTGACCACCTAGAGGGGTGGGATAGGGAGGGTGGGAGGGAGACCCAAGAGGGAGGAGAAATGGGGATATATGCATATGTAGAGCTGATTCACTTTGTTATACAGCAGAAACTAACACACCATTGTAAAGCAGTTATACTCTAATAAAGGTGTTAAAAAATAGATTGACAAGTAACTATTTAGATAGTATGATTTTTCAGTGTAAACTTCTCACTCATATAATATGTGGGGTATCCAAAGACACCTTTCTCGTCTTGCAGTAAATGAAATGCTCTTTTTAAGAGGCTTGACAGTACTGAAACTAACTTTGTGTAAGGAATGGTATCCAATTCCATTTTTTTGAAGTAACTAAATTCCTAATCTTCCAAAATTAAGATATGTTAAATGACTGGGAATATTTCACAGGTATGGATAACTAATTGATTAGCAAAGTTTTAAAGCCTTTTTTGGCCTCTTTCCTGAATAATTCTTGGTCTCTTTCCTGAGTAATGATCGAAATCTCTTGAGGTTTTTCCACTTTCCACATGTGCAAACTTAATTCTATTGAGCGCTTACTGTGGGTCCAGTGTGCATGAATCACCTTAATTTTCATTTCCTCTTCACACAAATCCTTTGAGATCTCTGTTGATTATCTCCACCTAGTAAGGGAGGAGCTAGGACTCAAACTCAAGCTTGATTCAAAAGCGTTGCTAAAAAAATACTCTGCTTTTTATGTACTGCTTTAGTTTCTTGACATTAATAATGTAGCTCCAGTTTAATTTGATTTTTTACAGTAGAATCAGTGGTTTTATACTGAATACTGAGATACTATAACATCTCTGTGTGCTGCTTCTCACCCCTGGACTTTTGATGGGCCCAGAGGAGGTCATAGATTCGTAGAGAATATCCGGCAGCTGATTAGGGTCGCGACATGTGTTCAGTATCTTCTCAGTACCCCCTTCATTGAGGAGATCCACCAGCCTACTCTTTAGGGGAAAAGTTTCTATTTTTAAAGGAAATATATATACATATATACATATATATATATATATATATATATATATATATATATATACATATATATATATATATATATATAAATATATATATATATATATATAAGAAATTTCAAAGCAAATAATGGAGAAAAGTATATAGAAGAAAGGTAAATCTTCCCCAAATTCTGCCATCCAGAGATAATCACCCTTACCCATTTAGATCTGTCTCTATATAAGCATAATTTTACATAAGTGGGATCAATTGTACATGCATTCTGATTTTTTTTTTTAACATTAAAGAAATGCATTCAGTTCTCTGACAACATGGAGTGTTTAATGGCTACATAGGAATACCATGAGTGGATGGACCACAGTTTTGTTTTTGTTTTTAACCAGTGTCCTATTAATGGACATTTAGGTGTTTTCCAATCTTTTTTCTATTGTAAATGACTGCTCCTTTAACATGTATTTTAAGCACTTGTCCAAGTGTCTCTTTATAATAAATTCTTGGGGTACAGTTTCAGAGTCAAAGAGGGTGCAGGTGGCCCTCCATCAGGGCAGGTGGCTCATTCATCTCTACGTTCTCATCAACCCTTGTGTTAGCCTTTAATGTCAACTTTTCCATTCTAATTGGCAACAAGTAATATCTCATTTAATTTAAATTTCTTTGTTTACTAGTAAGTTTGAACAACCTTTCACGTGGGTAGTAGTAACCCTAATTTTTCTCCATTTATGATTGTCTGGCCATGGCTTGTATACTATTAAAGCAAAACTATTGAGAGCATACTATAAAGAATGTGGTTAAATAAAAACAAACAAACAAGGAAGCAACCCAGTTCTCTGTAGCAATTTCCCTTCAAGTTTGAAGAAACTTGTTTTCTGTTATTCATTGTAATTTAATCCCTTAGAGAAGGGAGGGGGTTATAATCCCAACCTCCAAGAACCTTTTTCTTTAAAAAACCTTTGCTATGAGAATATTTTTATTAGAAGGGAACATTTCATTTTTAAATGCTTTTAATTAATTTTCAAACATTTGCATATTATGTCTCAGAAGTTTCTTGCTCATTTATGATTGTGGTTTAGATATAAAGTAATACAGCAGGAATGAAACTAAAGTTGTAGCTTCAGCTTTCTTTTGACAGGAAATAATTATTATTAATTATTCACAGTGCATTCTGATGCTTCGAAAGTTTGCAGCTTCTAGCAGAATTTTGTTAGATTACTGTCTTGCGCTCTCATTACACACACACAATTTTGAAAAGAAACTTTTGTTGAGAGGATAATGGGGGCAGAGGCAGGGAGTGAGAAGCATATTAATGAAGTTGAGACTACATGGGGCTATCGACTTGGTTAATTGAATCACATTTGTAGTATTTGTTTTTACTTAAGTTGTCTATCTAGAAAATACCACTTGAAGTTAGAGGCTCAGAGTTAATCGTTTACCTATCTTCGTCTTTTTTTAAAAAGGATCATCAGGTCCAATTTTGAAAAATTGATACCATCTTAACACAAAAAGGTTCACTTGAACAGTTTCCTCGAAAGCTGCCTGGGATGTTTACTGTTTTTCTTATTAGTGTGGATCTGCAAATATTCTAACTGGAACAGCGCAGAGAGGGATGTGCTATAAAGCACTATGGTGCCCGTGTTCTCAAGCTGTTCCTCACTGGGAGTCACAGCTTTAAGATGTTCTTTCAGGAGCATCTGCTGTCACCTCTTTTCCATTATTCTGACAGATTGTGGAGCCTTCCTCTTAACCTTGGAGTACATTCATCTGCTGCAGGAGATGTTGTGAAAGAACGAGATCAATCTGCCAGACCCGCATTTCACTTAGTGGCCAAAGTCAGAAATGCCACTGGGCGTGAGGAGTCACGGCTAGTGATCATCTGTTCCTGCACAATCGCCCACTCCTGTCTTTAGCTCTCAAAGCATGGTGTCGCACTTGGAATATTCTTACCGTGTTACTTCTGCGAAGGCTTTAAAAGTTGCCCCTGTTGCCACACATGCCACGAGGGAGGCGGCAGCCCATTGTTTTCCCTGCCAGCCGTGGGTGCAGGACAGCCTTCATGCTGTACGCCTTAGCCTTTCATTCAGACGGGCAGAGAGCAAAGACTTTTTTGTGCTTTGCTCTACTGAATTTCATTTACGGTGTGAGTTTTTATATTAAACATGTAAGAGCTAATGAGTAAAGAGATTGTCAGCTCTAAGGTATACCCTGTCATTTTCAACTCTTTGCTTTGTATGTCTTCTCTTTGTCTGAATCCATCTCCAGGGGTCCTGGCTTGCCTGGATGGCTATATGAATATAGCCTTGGAGCAGACAGAGGAGTATGTAAATGGACAGCTGAAGAATAAGTACGGGGATGCATTTATCCGAGGAAACAACGGTAATAGCCCTTCACTCTACAGTTACACAGCATCCAAAATAGGATCACCACATGTTTTCTAGATAACTTAAAATTTCAGTTTTAGTTTTGCTTTGTTTTTAAATTCTTACTACATCTCAGATCTTCAGTGTGGCTAGTTCTTTTTCGGATGCTTCATGGCATTTTGTACCTAGAAATTCTCTTCTTCCCTCCCTTTGCTGCTGATGAATTGAGGGGCCTTGGTACACTGACCCAGAGCTCTGTTCTTGAATACAGTGTGTTATATTCCCCCAACACGGCCTCTCACACTGGCGGTTGGTGCTCTGAGCATGGCCACGATTTCCCTGCTGCCTTTGGTTTACATCATTTGGCAGTTAGCTTGTCTTGTTTCTCTATTAAGCATTCAAATGCTTTTTTCTGTGGGAGATTTGTATCCTTTAGTTTGGCAAAAATGACAAAAGAGGAAATACGATTCTGAAGTTACCCAGCTTTTTTAACAACTTACTATTGCTATGATTATTATGGTTACTTTCAAGTACATGGTTTAAAAACACATTATCAGTAAAGTCATATTTGAATTTTGGGGTGGGGGGGAAAGACATCAAAACTGTGGGAATTATCCCTTGATTCATCCCCACTTTTTGGTCCCATCCCCCAAATGGAGCTCTGTGACTCCTGATTCTGGGTTTTTTATTGATGTGTATTCTTTAGTTCTGGATAACTTCTTCAACCCCCATAACACTTGGATCTCTTTGCTGTGAACTAAACATCCTGACTTTTATTGTAGTTATTCTATCTCCTGTCCTTACAATACCATATTGCTTCACATTATATCTTCATTTTATTTTATTAAAAATTGTTTTATTAAAGTATAGTTGATTTACAGTGTTGTATTAGTTTCCAGTGTACAGCAGTGATTCAATCATATATGTGTGCATATATAACTGAATATATATTTTCTTTTCAGATTCTTTTCCATTATAGTTTATTGTAAGATACTGAATATAGTTCCTTGTACTATACAGTAGGACCTTGTTGTTTATCTATTTTATATATAGTAGTTTATATCTGCTATTCCCAAACTCCTAATTTATTCCTCCCCCCACTTCCTCTTTGGTAACCATAAGTTGGTTTTCTTTGTCTGTGAGTCTATTTCTGCTTTGTAAATAAGTTCATTTGTATCATTTTTTTAGATTCCACCTATAAGCGGTATCATATGATATTAGTCTTTCTCTGTCTGACTTATTTCACTTAGTATGATAATCTCTAGGTCCATCTGTGTTGCTGCAAATGGCATTATTTTATTCTTTTTTTATGGCTGAGTAATACTCCACTGTATATATGTACCACATCTTCTTTATCCATTCCTCTGTCAGTGGACACCAAGGTTGCTTCTATGTCTTGGCTACTGTAAATAGTGCTGCTGTGAACATTGGGGTCATATCATATCTTTATATATATACCTTTTTAGTCCTTCCAATGTGTAGAATATCTTTTCCTATTTTTAATATTGTTCTTATTTGACTCTTTCCATTTACTAAGAAATGTTAATGATCTTTCCCCATCTCAATACAGCTGATAACAACAGTCAGCTAGCTGCAGGTTCTGTGAGAGGTGATAGGATGCATCCTGTCATGTACAGACTACATCTTGGACTTGGCCAGTTTCCTAGGGATGTTTTTACTGTCATTCTGATGCTTTCCTTTATATAACCTTTTCCATGGGGTAGTCAGTGGTAGTTAGTTATCTTTAGGCTCCATAATTCACATCCTCGGCTCTTAAAGAGGATCCTGGCTTATTTGATTGATCTTTGCTATGTCCTTTGATCAGGATATCTCTTAATGTTCACTTTGCACAAACCTGTCAGAGTCTGAGTAGGCGTGTGGGGTAGGAGGGGAGGTACACCTCGGGTGAAAGCTTGCCTCTAGTGACCAAGACATTAGATGTGGTCTGATTCTCATGTACTACATATTCAGTATACCCTGAAGAGTTCACGTGGGTGGTCACGAGAGGACTAGCTGAGCAAAACTTCGGATAAACCAAAGGGTGATACTTTACAGGGAACTCAGAATAAGACAAAATAACAAACTCCTCAGCTCTTGTTTATCCTGATGCAATTAAAAAAGTAAACAGGAAGTTTAGTGATTATATCGAGGAGATGGATGAAAATATTTATTTTTTATTCTTTATTTTGAATCTGAAGTCTGGCCTGGTAGATTTACTAATTTACTTTAACCACAATCATAATTGTTATCCCTGGAATTATAAAACATTTGAAGATTCCAGAGACTTTCACATACATTTTATTTTATCCCCTTGGTTGCGATTTGCAAATCCAGTCAGATGTATAGCTAAGATCAGAACACAGTCCTCTAAGACATCAAACCCAGGTCTAGAGTCATAAAATTAGTCTTATAATAGTTCTAGAATTTATTGTGTGGTTTGAAAATACCTTTGAAATATGCAGAGGTGTCAGACTAAAATCTGCTTGCTTTTAAAACTTGCTGTTATGATACTTAGAAAAGTTTTTTTCAATTTGTTCATTTTTTCTTTTCAGTGTTGTACATAAGTACACAGAAGAGGAGGATGTGAAGACACCGAGAGTACCATACTTTTCACACTCGGATATGTTTTTTATTAAGTTTTTTGGTTCTTCTGTCATATAATTTGTCCTATTTTGTCATAGTTGGTGATTTTTCACTGACACGTGAGTGAGATAAATGTATAAATTGTGGATTTAATTGTAAAGAGTTCTTTCATATTTAAGTTGTAGTCATTTTCTTTTACCTCTGTCAGTGAGCAGAAAGCAAAAATAATTTTCAAAAAAGAGAAAATCTTTTTCTCCCTACATGATTTGTAACTGAAGTCTCAAACAACACCATTTGATTTGCCTGCTTTGCTTGTGGGACTGACTGAAATGATGGACGTGAGGACAATTAAAACATTTGTAGAGACGGCTTCCTCTCTCCTGCTCTGTTCGCCGTACAAAATGCTTGAGGGAAAATGTTCCACGAGGCATCCAGTTTCAGTCTCAGGCTGAAAAGGGTCCCAGAGACCAGATGCTTAGCCTCTGTTTCCATTATCTCGATAGGAAATAGAATTGGGCATCTAACCGTGGCACTTCCACAAAAGGAGTGGGAATCCGAATTGAGCTGGGGGAGAGATTCTAAAGGTTCCAACATTGCTAGGTGTAGGTGTAAACGTTCCTTTTAAGCCAAGTCTGTGCGCACTCATCTTGCATCTCCCCCGGGCGGTTGACGCGGTGGGTTTTCTTGCTCCCTTTCTGGAGCCCAGGCATCGACGCCGTCCTCTCACTTTGTGACCACGGTGGAAAGCGAGGCCTGGCGTTTGTAAACTCATTCAGGTTCCAGTTGCTCCGCTGTGACTGGAAGAATTTCTCTGCGCTCTGGCTTAGGAAGGGGCTCCCGGGAAGTCTTTCTCTCCAGTCCCAGCTGGGTTTGATGTGACCTCATTCAGGAGCAGTGCGCAAGCATCCACGTTGCCTGGCCCGAGGCAGCCTCTCTGCGTCACGTGGCTCCTGCCGAGAGGGTTTCCCACTCTCTTCATGACGTTTCCACAGCCCTGCTGTAATCCCTGAACGGTTCACGCTTTCTCTCGGAACAACAACTATATGTGGGCACTGCGGTTGAACGAACACCAGACAATTGTGTGACCGTCGTGGTGGCCTTCCTGCTCCGCCCCTCCCCCGCCCTTCCCCCGCCCCTCCCCCGCCCCTCCCCCTTCTAAGCAGCAGTCCTGTTCCAGGAGCGCCGTGTGAGTTTCAGCAGTTTCCTGGTTGAAGGATGTGCGGGCAGGCTGGGGAAGGAGGGGCGGGAAGGGGTGGTGCCGTGTCTGGAGAGGCACGTGTGGTATTTTGTCTGGTTTTAGCTTAAAGAGCACAGAGTAATTGGAAACAGTTATTTTTTAATGAATAACTTAGGAAAGGTGAACAGAAACATTTCACAAGGTATTACTGCACACCAAAAATAAAACTATGCTTCAATAATTTATCACTCCTTGACGGGGGCTTGAAAAGGGTCCAGTCTGTAAATACAGATCACCCATTTGCTCTTTTATAAATGACTTCTTCTAAGGGGAAAATGGATGTCCCTCCAAGTGGAACATACATGTTCTCATTTGTTTTGTAGAATATGGGGCTGCCAGGTTACTGCATCCCTTCATTTATTCACATCAGCCGCTTCTAAAAGCAATTCCATTGTTATCTCCCACCAATCTGTAGCATCCTGTTTTTACTAACTTTTTCCCTGACCTCCCTTTCTGTATGTGTCTTTATTTTCCCCTTGCTGTCTCTCTGTTCTAATATCTGTACGGTGGAGTAGTGTTTTCAACCATGGAACTACTTTTAATCATGATCAACTTTGGGAAATGCTACCATTTTTATGGTAATAAAGGACTGTATTATTCACTTGTACCGATGAAAGTTGTCCCCTGTGTATACCTTCACATAGTAGAACCGTGAAACAAAGTATAAAAGCTAAAATTACTTTTTTTCTTAACTGGAGTCTCCTAGAGGTCAGTGAATGATTTCCAGTGGCATCGTAGCAAAGACATTTGTTCTGGGTTGAAGAATTTTTCACTTGAGTAAATACATTTTTCCCTGTCTCTCTGCCCCCAAACTCTGGCCACCAGTCTCTGTCTCTTGGGCTGTGACAAAACAGTGTTTAGCGAGAAACAGAAAATTGTGCTTGATTTTTTTTTTTTTTTTTTTTTAGACTATCTGACTTCATGTTCTGTTTTGGTCTTCTGAGCTGTTCCTTGGTTAATCTTCCAACAAGTCGAATTGATTCTTACTTCAAAACTGTTTATCCCAAAACAGAGCTGTTGACAAGTACAAATACAGATGGCAGACATGTGCTGTGATTTCCACATTCACATCTCAGCATTCAGGAAGGGAATGCTATTGAGAGATGGTTTACATCTTCAGCTTTTTTATTCAGGGCTATGTGGAGTGCATGCTGGGAGTGCTTCATTACGTGACAAATAGTCAGTGTTTAAGGGATTTCCGTAAGGTCTGAGAACTCAGCGGCAACGACTTGCGTGTGTGGTTTGTCACCTGGGAGGCTATAATAATCTACTTTATAAGAATAAAAGTGACCTCTGGGGGGAAACATTGTCTTCGATAATCACACTGACTCACAAGTGACCTTAGTACAGCATTCCAGGCCGCAGGGCCAGTCTGTCCTCTTACCGCGGCCTGACACTGACCTTTGTCCTCATAGAAAATGATCCTCAAAGTATTGGCTGGCTCTTCTATTCAGAGGCAAATCCTGGCCCATTCTGTGGCCAGGACTAGTCTCCACAGCGAAACTGCATTAACCATCCTTTTTCTCTCCACGAAAAGAAATTGTTGGTGAAAGGAAAACAAACTACAGTTTTTTATCTCCCGTGACCTTGTTTCTGGAGGGCCTGCACTCAACAGCATGGCTCTGACTACCTTTACTAAGATTGCCCCCATCGTTGTTGAGCTAAACTCCACCTAAGAGTTAGGCTTGACTTCTGGGATCTGAATATCCAGCAGCTACTTTTATTCCAGTTTGTACCAGTACACACCAGTACACAGCAGACATGCGGCACTCACGCATGTCTCCGTTGTTGACCGACCAGCTTTGACTCACCAGTTGGAGTTCAGTTAGCCAAAGTGGGGATGAGACCACAGAAGTGGGTGGGCAAGAGTGGCGCGTGCCAAGTGGCGGGGCAGTGGATGTGACTCTGATACTTGATCTGCTCCTCTTAGCCTGCTTCCCTGATTTAGGGGATGGGGGAGGGGGCCAGGCAGTGGGATTTGAGGAAGTGGAAGCAGAAGTCAGTTTCACATTTAGGGAATGATAACAGTAGACAGGCACTGTGCTAGGTCCTGTGGGGAGAGTAAAGTAAATGTGACCCTGTTCATACTCTCCATACCAAGTGTGTAGGTTTAGGTGTTTATGGGAGAAAATGGTGCCATCCTTTTTTTTCTTTTTAAATTGAGCCAAATTTTGAGAATTCTTTTAAAAATCTGAACACTTTAGATGGATTTGATAATCTCAACTGTATGTTCATATCTTGAAATTCCAGATAACCTCAGGACTAGATAATTTTGAAATCTGATTATCTCCATCTGTTTATCCCAGTTCCTCACAGACCCATATGGTTCAAACTCCCATCTTTATACTCTTTTTTTTTTTTCCATCTAGCAAAAGCCAGATTTTTGGTTTCGATTCATCTGTCTTATTGAAAGATTCTCTCTTCTTAGTAGTAATTTGGGAGTTATAGCAAGTAGAAGGTGGACATATTTTAGGACCTTCATAAAATCATAAAACACTGGAGCAGTTGAGATAGAACATTTTGTAAACAAGGTAGGTCTTGTTTACAAAATGTTCAAATCCATATGGACTCCATTTATTCCAAGTTTCATAATGGAATGGATGCTGATGGGTTTGGCAAAATATTCTACCAATAATTTGGATTAAAGGCGAGACCAGTTTGTGAAAAGTTTACATAAAATAATTTTAGAGAAACTGTTTTACTACCATCATGTGCAGCATTCCAAATCACTATCCAGTGTTTACATCAAATAGAAGTCCTACTGAACTTGTAATAAAGAAAAAATAAAAAATTTGTAATCGGCATGTTGAGTGGATGTTGCTAGGATACCGGACAACTTTTTTTTTTTTCCCAGGTGGTGTGTCAGTCATAAACAACACCCAAATCTCAGTGGTTTGAAACAAATGATTTTCACTCATGCTGTACATCCACAGGGGCTTGTAGGCGGGACTCTGCTCATGTGGTCACCTGGGGGCCCAGGCAGAGGGAGGCAGCACCTTATGTTTCTAGCATCTCAGCATGGCTCAAGGCTTGGTGCCCTGGCAGAAGAGCGTAAAGCATCATGCCCTGGCTCTGAAATGCTTCTGTTTACTTTTTTTTTTTTTTTTTTTTTTTGCGGTACGCAGGCCTCTCACTATTGTGGCCTCTCCCGTTGCAGAGCACAGGCTCCAGAGCGCAGGCTCAGTAGTTGTGGCTCACGGGCCCAGCCGCTCCGCAGCATGTGGGATCTTCCCAGACCATGGCACGAACCTGTGTCCCCTGCGTCGGCAGGCGGACTCTCAACCACTGCGCCACCAGGGAAGCCCTTAAATGCTTCTGTTTAGAAGTGACACCAGTCACTCCCACTGCCATATTATTAGCCAAAGGAAGTTCCATGGCCATGGTTTACCTTAAGTTTTCAATAAAGTATAATCTTTTCATGGACCTAGACGGAGAAGAAACCAGAAATACCGGTGAACAATGTTCATATTTATGACAGTGTGTGTATGAGGGTTCTCCAGAGAAACGGAACCAATAGGGGTGTGGGTGTGTGTGTATGTCTGTCTATCCATCCATCCATGGGGGGCAGGGAGGGGACATTTATTTTAAAGGACTGGCTCACACAGTTGTGGAGGCTTGGTATTTCAAATTTTACAGGGTAGACTGGAGACCTGGGGAGGAATTGCAGTTTGAGTCCAAAGGCAATCTGCCAGAATTTCTTCTTCTGGGGAGGTCAGGTTTTTTTCTATTAAGGTCTTCAACTGATTAGATGAAGTCTGGCCACATTATGGAGGGTAATTTTGCATTACTCAGAGTCTGCTGATTTAAATGTTAACCTCATCTAAAAAATACCCTCACAAAAACATCTAGAATATTTGACCAAAAACTTCAGTACCATGGCCTAGCCAAGTTGACTCATAAACTTAACCATCCCAGAATGTTAACTACATCCTTTGCATTATAAATTTTTCTTACAGACTGCAAAGTCTCAGATTTTTATTGCCTTGAAAAAAATCCTTTTTTCGCTGACGGGGTTGAGGGACCTGTGTTCCTAGTTCCTTAACTACATCTTCACTAGATTCCAAAGGAAGATAGTGATTGCTCCTTCCATAGTTTCTGAAGCTGGGTGTGGATAGGTTGGTTTGGTTTTGTTGCAGGATAACTTAAATATTCCCTATATTTCTGGATTTAAAAGACAATGCAAAAGGTAAGGAAATCCTTTCCATGGAGCAGGTAAACATGTTCCCAAGCCAGACACATATGTTTTCTGTCCGCATATTGTGGAGAGCCATGGAGCCTTTCATGTACATCACAGCCATACCCTGCGTCCGCTGTGTCTCAGAGGCACAGGGTAGATTACATCTAAAACCGAACCTCATCACTTTTCAAACTTTAGGTTGGTATGGCTCTCACTTTCAGTATATTTGAAACCCGTTTTAAGTATCTTTATCCTGAGAAAGCGAATGTGCTTCCTATTTGTCCCGTTGGTAGGACCTGACCTTTGAGCTGGGCAAGCCTGCCTCACACCCTCTTCCCAGTCTCTCTGGCGTGAGCACAGATGCAAAGATTTCTGGGATGATTTCCCCACCTTGGGAGTGTGGTAGAGGATCCCCACGGGATCACACCTCCGCCCTGACCTCAGGAGCCCACTGGGCTAGTCCTCTCAGTCTCCCTCTGTGGTCACTGAACAAGACAGTCCCCTTTCCCAGACGCTGAAGCCTGAAGCAAAGAAGTTCCAAGACTTGCCTGGGTCACTTGGGGAGTGGCTGTGACTAGAGTAACAGTTCCCACTGCTATTTGATCAGGCTCTTTTTTTTTTTTTTACATCTTTATTGGAGTATAATTGCTTTACAATGGTGTGTTACTTACTGCTATATAACAAAGTGAATCAGCTATACATATACATATGTTCCCATATCCCCTCCCTCTTGTGTCTCCCTCCCTCCCACCCTCCCTATCCCACCCCTCTAGGTGGTCACAAAGCACCGAGCTGATCTCCCTGTGCTATGCGGCTGCTTCCCACTAGCATTCTACCTTACGTTTGGTAGTGTATATATGTCCGTTCCACTCTCTCACTTTGTCCCAGCTTACCCTTCCCCTTCCCCATATCCTCAAATCCATGCTCTAGTAGGTCTGTGTCTTTATTCCTGTCTTACCCCTAGGTTCTTCATGACCTTTTTTTTTTTTTCTTAGATTCCATATATATGTGTTAGCATACGGTATTTGTTTTTCTCTTTCTGACTTACTTCACTCTGTAGGACAGACTCTAGGTCCATCCACCTCACTACAAATATCTCAATTTCGTTTCTTTTTATGGCTGAGTAATATTCCATTGTAAGTGTCCATCATCGGATAAATGGATAAAGAAGATGTGATCAGGCTCTTAAGTGCTGAGTTCCGTCAACTCTTCTGTTGATTGTGCGTTTAATCAATAAATCAATGTTCTCTTTACTCATCCTCTCAGTAGTCGCAATAAGAAGGCCCCGAGGTGTGTGCGGTCCTCTGCGTTCAAAGATGATGTTGCTGACAATGATTTGTTGGCTCTCCGCTTGGGTGTGACAGGAAAGATCAATAGGCAGCCAACAGACCTTTACACCCCGGCCAAGGTACAAGCTGCCCTGGGGCTGTGTCTGCAGGTGCTGCATCTTGAGTTTTTTGACATGACTGTATTTTAGAATTTGTTCCCCCCGCCCACCCCCAGAGTCTCCTGAATCCTAATTTCTACACGCCAGGCTGTTTCCCAGCAGCCCTTTGCTGCATCTTCATGTTAGAAGCTGCATCGTCGGACCCAGTAAGTACATGAGAGAGATGGAGACAGACTGTGTGCAATGGGATCTCCTTTTCCTCCCCGACCCAACTCTGGCTGCATCCATTGTCCCTGGTCACAGGTACATGCGCTCAGATGTCAAATAAAGACTGAAACAGTTGGTGCCCTTTCTAGAGTGAGATTTGCTGTACCGCTTGACCGCCCTCCTCTACACCCCATCACCCCCACAGTGTGAGCTCAGGGGTCCCTCGCCCCCCACCCCTTGAAGCAAGACCCACCCCATGAAACCGCCACACCCAACACATGGGGCTCAGAATCCAACCGGGTCGTGTTGTGTTTCCTGTTAGATCCATTTTACTTGACAAGTTTACTGATGAACTCTTTTGCTGTTCTCCTTACCATCTTTCACTTTATTATATAACTTTAAAAAAAAACAAAAATTAAAACACTTTTCACTGAAGCTGATCACTTTGAGAATTGCGATGGAAAAGTCCAGGATGTCGAGACATGTAGCGGGCCTCCATCATAATGTCCTATTGTGTTTGCATTTCGGAGAAAAAGAGAAACATCTATTTTAAGAACTATTTAAAATACTTCTTAAGAATGGGTGAGAGGCTGAGTGAGAATAGTTGCTTTTCCCCTGATTAGAACAGTGTTTTCCCAAATGAACCTGTTTTGCCTGTTCAGAGAAATGAAAGTATTGTTTTAACTGAAAAGGAAAACTAGCCATCAGACAGAGAATTTAAAAACCATTCTTTCTGTTATGGAATAAAACCCAGAACAGACTCTTAATATGATTCATTTTATTATAGTCATTCATTCCCCTTTAACGGAGTGAAACTTAACGCCAAACTAAGGCGTTCTCTTCTCTTCTTGCACCATTTCCCCTGTGTTGTGGGGGAGACCAGCCTTGAGACCAGCCAGTTCCTGTTCCTGACACCACCCCTCCCAGCTTGTACAGGCATCATTTCTCTCCAAGTTACCCTTCTTCTGTACGTCATGCCGATTTCTGTATTTTTCGAACAAGCTGACCCTACCTCGAGCTTTCCGTGCGGGGGGGAGGAGATGTGCCGAAGCCACAGCTGACCTTCAGTGGAGGAAGGACCAATCCCACAGGTAGTGACCCCTTGGGGGGCTGGTGGGTGAGTGTCCCTGACGTGGGCGCTTTAGGAATTTAACAAAACACGAAGAAAGAAGTTCCTCTCTGGCACGTGTGGAGCCATGAGAGACACACCACTCCAGTTTAGATAGAAAACAGCGAGGAGACCAGATGGATTTAGAGCCATTGTAGACTGGAGGCTCCTTGCAGGTAGGGCTGTGTTTGGCTTTGCATTTCCAGTGCCTGAAAGCGTCTGGCTCTTTGGTGTTTGTTTGCTGTCTTCCTGATGACAAGTACCCACACTGAAACACAGTCCTGACGCCCTTAAATAATTTACCTGCGTCGTTGGCAACATTTTTGCTTCCAGATAGACATGCTCTCATCCTCAGCATCAGGCCCACTATTATATATTATTGGGAAGTTTGAAAACACTGGCAAAGGCAGGTTACAGTGCTATTCCTTGATTTTCTAACATTTGCTGGCAGTTCATCCCGCTACAAGGAGGCCATCTGACACATTTTTGGCTTGCCTGGCTGACAGTTTCATCACTTAGAAATCAGAAGAAACACCAAGGAGGGTTGATACTGGGCTCAGAGGAGGAAATGTTCACCAACAGAGAAGTGATGGGAATTGGGGAAAGTGACTTTGTCACATAAAATAAACATGAATGTAGTCAGACATGTATCCCAGCCTTTAGGAAGGCAGATATCCAAAAGTTTAGAGAAAACGTCACCTTGTGAGAGGAGACTCCAGAAGGTTAGAAACCTTCGTAAAGTTTTTTCCTGTACAGAAACTCCAAAGAGAAAGTGAAGGATCGGCCTTCAGAGAGTTCCCCATGATACCGATACCAATAGCAGCTTACTTCATGCTGGCCACTGTTCTAAGCTCACAGCAACCCCACGAGATAGACATTATTCTTCCTTTTGCAAATGAGCAAGTTGAATCACAAAGAGGGACTTGCTTGGCATCACCCAGCTAGTAAGTGGCAGGGGTGGAATTTCCACCCAGCAGTCTGACTTCAAAGACCCTAACCCACCACCTGAATATGTCAAGAAGCCCAAACCACAAATGAGCTGAGGCTTTTCAGAATAAAGTGAGCCACAAAGGGATGGGCCACTTGTTAACCGGGTGCTACCAGGTGGTAAGAAGACCAGGCTACTCTTTATTCTTCAAAAAAACAAAAAACAAAAAACAACTCCAAGCTGAAAACATTCCTAGGAGAGAAAGAGAATCCACCAAAATACAGGAGACTGTAGCTCGTCCAAGTTAACTCATTGAATTATGTCCCCCTGCACCAAACAACTTGCTGGTGACCTTGAGGAAACACTGTTAGGAGTCTGTGAGATCCAAGAAAACAAGAGGCGAGCAAGTGCCCTGGTTTTAAAAAAGGAAGAAAAGGTTGGGAAAACAACGGATCCGTGACTTGAGGTTACAACCTTTCAAATCCTTCTGAGGTTACTCCAAATAGAAAAAGAGGGAAAAAAGGGGTGATTTTTAGGAGGCACTTTGGGTTCACTTGAAGAAGGCATGCCAAGACCACATTAGTATGGTTCTGAGCAGCTACACTAGAGGAGGATCACTGTGACACCACCATCATCACCATCAATGTCATCCCAGCTAACAGCCATCCAGTCAGGCACTCTCTAGAGCACTTGGCTTACATCAGCTCATTGCATCCTCAGAACCAACCACCCTATGGCATAGCCATGGTATCTCTCTCTCTCTCTCTTTTTAAAATATATTTTATTAAAGTAGAGTTGATTTCCAATGTTGTGTTAATTTCTGCTCTACAGCAAAGTGATTTCGGTTATACATATATATATTCTTTTTCATATTCTTTTCCATTATGGTTTATTACAGGATATTGAATAGAGTTCCCTGTGCTCTACAGTAGGACCTGGTTGTTTATCCATTCTTTATATAATAGTTTGCATCTGCTAACCCCTAACTCCCAATCCTTCCTTCTCCCACATGCCCTCCCCCTGGTAACCACAAATCTGTTCTCTATGTCTGTGAGTCTGTTTCTGTTTTGTAGATATGTTCATTTGTGTCGTATTTTAGATTCCGCATATAAGTGATATTATATGGTATTTGTCTTTCCATGGTCTCTTAATCTTACCACACTGAACAAACTTTCTCAGCCTTGTGGACAAAAATAAAATAGAGAAGTTGTTGGTTTGCTTGAAGGATTTGTAACTGATTCTTGGAAAAGAAACTACATAAATAAACACACCTGGGTGAGCAACTGCACTTAAAATGGGTTGCAACCTTCTGTTCTTGGTTCTATACAGTTTCATATTTTCATCATTTACTCAGGTAAAAGAATCAGGGCTTCCCTGGTGGCGCAGTGGTTGAGAGTCCGCCTGCCGATGCAGGGGACACGGGTTCGTGCCCCGGTCCGGGAAGATCCCACATGCCACGGAGTGGCTGGGCCCGTGAGCCATGGCCGCCGAGCCTGCGCGTCCGGAGCCTGTGCTCTGCAACGGGAGAGGCGACAACAGGGAGAGGCCCGTGTACCGCCAAAAAGAAAAAAAAAAAAAAGAATCAAAGATTTTTCAGATGATGTAGTATAAGTAGGAACAGATAATATTAGAAATAGAATCAAGAATTGAAAAGCTTAATAATCTAGAATAAGAGAAGGAAAGCACTAAACTGGAAACAAAAAGCACTTCAATTAGGGTTTGGGTTTATTTTTAAGCTACATAACACCGTTTGTATTATTGAATGATTGAATCTCATTGTAGGAAGGAATTGTTGGCTCTCTAGCTTACCTAAGCAGTCCCACTCAATAGTTCTCCAGGCCAACGTTTTTCAGTCCGCATGATATGGCACTGGAGATGAAATCAATTTAGTGGATGAAGTTCAGCATTTTAAAAAAGTAAAATAGAGGGATTTCCCTGGTGGTCCAGTGGCTAAGATTCCCCACTCCCAATGCACTGGAGATGAAATCAATTTAGTGGATGAAGTTCAGCATTTTAAAAAAGTAAAATAGAGGGATTTCCCTGGTGGTCCAGTGGCTAAGATTCCCCACTCCCAATGCAGGGGGCCTGGGTTCGATCCCTGGTTGAGGAACTAGATCATGCATGCCTGCCTCAACTAAGACCTGGCACAGCCAAAATAAGTAAATAAATATATTTTTAAAAAAGTAAAATAGAAAGAAAAACCCAAAGTGCACCATAACAATTAGTAGTAGTAGTAGTTAGACTTTTGTTTCCATTTTATTCTCAAATCAAGTATGCATGTATATGGTGGTGATATAAAATATATTATCTACTATATGTATATACTATATGTAATATATACTATGTATAATATTTAATAAATAGTGCATTATATATGCTATGTATAACATATACATTATACTTATACTATATATATATATATATATATATATATATATATATATATATATATATATATATATAAAATTTTCTGAAGATTGTGGTGGAAAATTTGAAAGCCACTGCTATGGCCCATTCTTAAATACCTTTCTTTCATTGCTTCATAAGTAAGACACTATCTACATGAAAAGCTGCAGACTTCTACTTTGTCTTTGTACAGATTTGACTCATAGGAGGATTTTTTCTATTAATATTGAATTTAAATTTGTTCTGAGCTTGAGCACATTCGTTGTCTCTCAGCCTTGCCACATACTGGCCAGAAGGTCTTTGCTCAAACCATTTTACGTCTTTAATCCAAGATATCCAAATGTTTAAAAATACAAATATTACTACTAATAAAGCAATAATGCTTTCCAAACTTAATGTGACAGTAAAATCTTTTTTTAAAGAGAAGACACTTTAAAAAACTCAAGATTTCACAAATGCTCTTCTTCTTCATAATCTTTAAGTTTACCTTGGACAAACCTAATCTCTTCTTGTCAACCCTTCAGCTATTTGAAAACACCTCTCATAAATCTTCTCCCCTGTCCGCCCAACTGCTCTTTGGAAATGCAGGTTCAGAGTCCACAAGCCACTCCGGCCACTCTCTTCTAAATGCACTCCAGTTTGCATATGTTTATTCTGTTTTATTTATTTTCTTCTGTATACTCATTTTAAAGTAAGTATGCAACGTGAAAAGTGACATGCAAGCAATGAAAATAGCCGTGTTGGGTGAAGGAACTTATTGACAATGACTTTGCTGCTTCAAAATTGTTTTTTTTTAAACATCTTTATTGGAGTATAATTGCTTTACAATATCAAAATTGTTTTTAATGTTAGTTTAGACCCATCTTCCACAGAAATAAAGCAGGGTGCCCAGAATCTAATTCCAAATGTAGACTTGTGATCTCAGAATATGAAGAACATATTCTTGTTCAAAAGACAAAATTGCACTAAGAAGTTTTGGGTTGTCTTTAGTGACATGCTTGTAGTTTAAAACTCTAAAGTTTTTTGTTTGTTTTGTTTTATTTTTTATGCCTGCTGGTGAGCCATATCTCTACCATCTTGGGTTTGTGCCATTGGTTTTTTTCTGACCCAAGAAAAGCACTTAACATTTGTCCTTGTTTAATTTCATCTTGTTAGATTCATCTCATTGCTCTGGCCTGTCAAGATCGTTTTTCATTATTATTCTGTTGTGGAGTTGTCTGCTTACTCATCCCAGGGCTGGTCACCTACAGGCCAGAGTCACATGCCCGCCACACCTCCCTCCCTCAGCCCTGGGGGAAGGGGCCACAGGGAGCCCCTCGCCAGATGACATGAAGGAGATGACAATCAGCATCCTTTTGGAGAGATCCTGCAGCCAGTTTATCATCTCTCTAGTTATCCTTGTGTTATTTTAGCCCATTTTTCTCCTTATGGTCCATAAAGATAATAAGTAGGCAACAGGTTATACATACCTTTCTTACTTAGCTTCTAGGCAGCTTAGAGCCTGGGTCAATTATCCATTTTCAATGGGTCTAAGCCATTCAAAATCGATAGAAATAAACTAATAACATATGTGGTAAAAAGCTTTTGTTTTTAAATGATGTACTTCTATAATTATGTAATTTAAAAGAATCTGGCTATAAAAATTCCACTTGGGACTGTTCCTATCTTGTATATTTCAAATAAAGTTATTTTTATACACATGGCACAGAAAAGCAAAACACTAAAGGAGCTGCCATATTTGAATTTTGTTTAGACAAAAACTATGTTCGAATAATTAATAGTTTCTGCCTAACTATAGATCCTTCAGTAACACATGTGTGAATTTGACTTTGGGAGGGAGATAGAGGTGCTTTGGTGGAGGAATTAGTACTGATGTGCCCTCTTATCATGTGAGATAAGCAAACAAGTCAGCAGGAGATTTAGTGAAATGATGGCGTTAAAGGGGTATTATTGGCTCAGCTCAAGGTAGACCTTTCATTAAACTTTGAAGGGTGCTGTTGCTACATGGATTTTGTCCCCTTCACAGCAATGTTTCCATGTAAAGGGAGAATCAACTACTGGCCTAGGCATTGGGAAGGCTGGTGTTTCTCCTTCCAGCTTTCCTGGTCGGAAGCAAATGAGTACATTTCTCTAAGATGCCTCAGACTCATGCAGACGCGGGCCCCCCTCATGTATTAGAGGTGTGTGCAGAGGACTTAATGATTCAGTCAAGACACTGGCCAGTCTCCCGGTAGCAAGGGAAGGTGTAGTATTAGCGGCTGTGCGGCATCGCCCTGGAGGCCGACGTCTCCTGCGATTTAACAGGAGGCCAGTGAAGGAGGCCTGTCCGTTTCAGGTGCCCGTTTAGTAGAAGAAAGGGCTGTTGTGTTAACAGAATGTGACAGAACTCCAGTGGGTCTGGGGGGAATGTGGACCCGGCTCTGGAGTTGAGGGTCATAAAGCCAAAGAAGGAATTCGTCCTTCAGAAATTGTCTCTAAAAAGTGAACCAGAGAATCGTCTTTGGAGTGTGGTCTTTGGAGGTGCCTTGAAAAATGTTTTTTAAAATTTCTCAATTTTGATGAAGGGCCTTCACATTCAAAGATTCTGGTATTCTCCATTGGCAAGGGAGGGCGGGGTGGAGGGTGCTACTCAAACAATCTGCTTTGTTTTGATGCAGGCTGGATAAGAGGTTTGCATCACTTCCGTAAGGGGGAAACTTAGAGAACCCTCCTTGGGACTGCTTCCGTGATGGGACGGAAAAAGGCAGTGTGAAGAGTGAGAAGGTGAAGGATGATATTTACGTACTAGAATAAGCATGTTCTTTTTTTTTTTTTTTTTTTTCCGGTATGTGGGTCTCTCACTGTTGTGGCCTCTCCTGTTGCAGAGCACAGGCTCCGGACACGCAGGCGCTCAGCGGCCATGGCTCACGGGCCCAGACGCTCCGTGGCATGTGGGATCTTCCCGGACCGGGGCACGAACCCGTGTCCCCTGCATCGGCAGGCAGACTCTCAACCACTGCGCCACCAGGAAAGCCCCAAGCATGTTCTTTTTTTAAAAAAATAGGGAGAGAAAAAAGGGAAAAAAGAAAATATATCCTTAGAATTTTAAAATTTCTTTAATTTGAGAACATCTGCCATGGATGGAAGGATGGAAAACATTTGACAATGTGCAGTACTGAGGCGCCCTTACCTCCAGTTATGCTGCGGGCTTTTTACCTGCATCCTTTGAAGGAGTGGATTTGCCCATTTACGTTAGGTTTGCAAGCTCAGGAGGCGAGTTCCTCCGTGAGGGTAAGTTCTCACGGGGTGTCCTACTTAACCAGGGGGCCTTCCAAACCCTGGCCCAAGAAGCAGAAAATTGAAGTCTCGCTGCCATCCTTAATTTACTCTTTAGAACCCTCACAACCCACACTCTCTGTATACTTCAGTTTTCTGGAACATTGATGGCAGCTGTAACAGCACAGGGGTTGGGCCACAGGTTCCAGAGCTCCTCCGCTTAGGAGCAATGTGACCTCAGACAAGTTGTCCTAATCTTTCTATGCCTCAGACTCCTCATCTGTAAAATGGGAGATTATTAATACATAGTTTATAGGGTCGTTGTGAAGATTAGTTGAGTACATACAAGTAGAGTTAGATGTGTGCCTAGCACATAGTAAGAACTCAACAACTGGGAGCTATTATTCCTCCTTCCCTGGGAAGATTGGAAGAGGATGATTAACATAAATGAAACACGTAGAGTTCTGAACACAGAGGTGCATGCACCTTGACCTTCCTTAGCTTCTGTCTGTGCTAAATTATTTAACAGATAGCCTCACAGTAAGCATGGTACTGTGCTATGTATTGGTGCTTAGCAACTTTAAGATGAATCCTACCCTCCAGGGGTTTAGCGCTTGGTTGGTAGAGAAGATAAGACACACAAAGCCAATCAGTTGCAATGCAGGGCCGTGAGGGGGACCAAGTGGCCACATGAGGATAAAGAGTATACATGGTGTAGGATACTTTAAAAAGGCTACAGAACAGTCATAAACAAATTATTTGAAGACTGATCTTTGAGACTAATTTTTGGCATCCAATCACAAGATGTGAGTGTTTGGGTTTTTTGAAAAGGGAAAAGGAAATTCTTAACCAACCCCCAGATACTCCTTCTCTGTACTTCCATAGTCATATGTGATTCTATCTCTGCTTATCCCATAGTTTTGTGATTATCTGCGGATGCTTTAGTCTCCATCTCCAGCATTACAAAGGCAGATGTTGTGTTATTCATCTTGATAGCCCAGCCCTGTGTACATGGTCTGCACTTAGCAGGCATTTAGGAAAGGTTGGCTGAGGAGTGGATGATGCTAAGAGGGCATTTTCAGCCTGTCTAAGATCAAATGCTATCTTCCTTATTTCAGATATAGGTGATATTTTGTGTTCAGGCTTTCTAAATACCAATTTTTAAAAACCCCTCCTTTGTCTCCATACAAACAGTCTCCAGATCTTACTGACTCTTCCCTTTACTTCCATTTCCTCCCAACAACATCACTGGCTCCAACACCCTACATCAGGCATGCCTCATTTTATTTCCGGATAATTACAACTAATGCGATCCGTTTTTTCCCACTTTCACACCATTGTTCAACCTCTTTCTTCGGCTTTGAATGTCCTACTACCCTTCTCTATCTACCCAAACCCCACCTAACCTCTAAGATCCACCATCTTTTCTTATTTCTAGTTGAAATACCTCTCTCTGCTCTAAATTCTGGTAGCCTGGCTTTAATCTCCTTTCTAATAACAGCTGTGATTTATTGCTATGCATCATATACAAGGACACCTAGTCCTTAGAGTATCCTTGTGAGAAATCTAATCATCTCCCCACCTCACAGATGGGAAAACTGAGGTTCATCACCATTAATTAACTTGCCAAGGCCACACAACAAACTTGCTGTCTGATTCTTTCTTCTATATACTGCCACCCCACCTCAAGTAAACGTTAACTCCTAGAGAGAAGAGATACTGCTGACACTTTCTTACATTAGCCAACTCTCTGTAAGTACTTTTTTGCAAATAGTAAGCAACTATTGATTTGTTTTAAAGTCCTGTTCGTCTGTATTGTTCTTTAACAGGGAGAATACAGGAGGGGATAATTGGGTAGAAAAAAAGCACTGAAAGATTCTTTTTTTCCAATGGAAAAAGTGCATGGCAGCATGGAGAAGGAAGCAAGTCGACAAGCCTGAGACATTTACATAAATGTCCATCAATTTCCCATTTTTAAGTAAATTAAAGTCGAGTTCAAAGAAAGTTGTGAAAATTTTTCTCTTTTCTTACACTGCTTTTTTTTTTTTTTTTTGGTGGGGAGGGTACACGGGCCGCTCACTGTTGTGGCCTGTCCCGCTGCAGAGCACAGGCTCCGTATGCGCAGGCTCAGCGGCCATGGCTCACGGGCCCAGCTGCTCCGTGGCATGTGGGATCCTCCCAGACTGGGGCACGAACCCGTGTCCCCTGCATCGGCAGGCGGACTCTCAACCACTGCGCCACCAGGGAAGTCCCCTCCATAGGCATCTGTGTTCAATCTGCCTCTGTGAGGAGGAGCCCAGCTTCCGCCATCAACAAGGGCTCCCCGGGGCTGTCTATGTGGCCCCTCTGAAAGGAGATGAGAAGGGCCCTGGGTCTCCTCAGCTGAGAATATGCTTTTACAGCTCCTTGTTTATCATCTTCTAATGTGTCTGGAAATCGGTAGGAATGGCCCCTTGTGCGGTAGGGGTTTTGACTTTTACTGCCTTATGGAGAACAAACCTAGCAGAGAAAGGTATTGTCTGAGGACTCTTAGGACAAGTCCAAGAGATTCCCATTATACAATAGATCATACTCTGGTCCCCTGTGTTTGGTCAGCGTAAAGGTGGCGATGGTGTGTGTAGATAGGATGGCAGTAGGTGACGTGATGATTTGGTTGTATGGTTTACCTCCTTAGTCTAACTGCTTTTATAGCTAATTTCACCAAATTTTTACATTTTATTTTTACCTTTTAAAATGAGCTTATTAGAGAGGAGAGCTGTTGTTGCTTTGCATGGCTCCTTAGATCACAATATTAGCAGAACTTTTAAAATACATGTACCTAGGACTATAAAAACAAATAGCTATTTTTTTAAAAATGCCAACTAGTCCTGAATTTTTACTCAGAGAGCTTTTCATCTGTCTTATTTGCTATTTCTCACTTTACTTTCATCTGTGAATTTCTTTGACAATCAACTTTTAATTCTTTTGGATGGACATCCGAGGTGTAAACAAAAATATTTACTCTATAAATGTTACTTTGCCCAAACATTTTATTCTATTTCTGAGCCAGGTTTTTTGTGGGTTTCTTTTTTTTCCCCAGTATATTTAACAAAGTATAGAGTGGATGGGCTTGGGTATAACTTTCTCTGTTCATCTTCTCTGTGAGAAAGGAGTGAAATAATTAAAAATCATCAACAGGAGAAAGGACAGGAGTTATCGAAGCATTGCAAATTTAGCAGTCTCCTCTAAATAACTGATCGTTGGCAGAAGGTATGTAGCCGTTAACTCTGTAATCTGCAATTAGAGAGATAAACCAAGTCACCATATGCCAGGCTGCCTGCCCATATTGGAATATTGGGTGTCTCATTTCAGCAATAATATATTACAGCTCAGATTGTCCTTGGATATCAGACAGTTTGTAAGAAGTCCACATTAGGATTCAAACATTTTCTGATCTTTTTTCTTTGATGTAATTAGTATAGCCTCTCTTTAAAAAGAAACATTCTTACAAAAAAATTACAAGAAGTGAGGTTTTAAAAAAAAGGGTTTAGAAATGAAATACTTCCTACAGTCTGGCACATTTTTTTTTTCTTGTGGTTTCATTTTTCACATTTAAACTTTAATTCAATTGAAATTCCTTTTAGTTAAAAGTTGTTTTAGCTATATTTATTGATCATTTCCACATTGATTTTTTTGGTTTTTTTAAAATGCCATTTAAAAGAGATATACTTTTGTTTTTAACAGAAGTATAGTTGATTTACAATGTTGTGTTAGTTTCAGGTATACAGCACAGTGATTCAGTTATACATATACATCTATTTTTATTCAGATTATTTCCTTTATAGGTTATTATAAAACATTGAGTACAATTCCCTATGCTATTACAGTAGGTCCTTGTTGGTTATCTATTTTATGTATAGTAATGTGGCACATCTTTTTGATCTTGACCTTGAGTGCTTACAATCTGGGGAGGTGATACCAAAGGTATTTCAGGTTTAAAGGCAGTGTGGGATTCAGGTCAGGCACATTCAGAAGGACATCATATCGTTTTCCCAAATAGCATCTGAATTTAAGCTGCTGTTTCTCAGGGCACAGGAAAGGGGAGGATGAGGGTCCCCGCTGCCCTCTCAGGCTGGGCTTGTGCCGCTCTCTGCCTGGCATCCAGCTCCTCTGCCTTTTCCCATGGGGCTGTCTCGGTGGCCTGTGTGGACATGCAGCCCAAGCACATTCCAGCCCAGCCTCGGAACCCCAGGACCCCCCACATCACCATTCTCACTGGCAGTTCTTCCAACTCACCGGGTGACATGGCTTCGGGTATGTATGGGAGAGGCTTTGAGAGCCCCCCAGGAGCCCCTGGGCCCTAGTGACAAATTCCAAGTTGTGTTTGTCCCAGGTAGGAGTTTCCTGGGCTAAAGTTTGGCTTAATCTTAAGAAGAAATTATGTAGCCAAAAATAAGTATGAAATATTTGTGGGTTTAAAAAAATTTTTTTTATTGACGCATAGTTGATTTACAATGCTGTATTAATATCTGCTGTGTAGTAAAGTGACTCAGTTATTCACATATATACATTATTTTTTATACTCTTTTCCACTATGGTTTATCACAGGATATTGAATATAGTTCCCCGTGCTCTACAGTAGGACCTTGTTGTTTATCCATTCTATATGTAATGCAGAATGTGCATCTGCTAACCCCAAACTCCCAATCCATCCCTCCCCACACCCGCCTCCTCCGTGGCCACCACAAGTCTGTTCTCTATGTCTGTGAGTCTGTTTCTCTTTCGTAGATAGGTTCATTTGTGCCCTATTTTAGATTCTACATGAAAGTGATATCATATGGTATTTGTCTTTCTCTTTCTGACTTATTTCACTTAGTATGATAATCCCTAGTTGCAGCTATGAAGCATGAAATATTTGTATCATGAAACTCATATAACTAATCTCGATATTGATATTAATCTTTATAAGAGAGGAGGGCACAAATGGCCTTATAATAAAAGAATTATTTTGTCTTTATTATAAGGTATGAATATAGTTACCCTGAACAAACATCACATATCAAGGATGTGTAAGAAATAGACTTGTTTCCTCCTTATTTAAAACTAAAATTATTTGAGGAGTGAAAAGAGCATTTCCTGCTATTTTAGTTCAGGTGCCTACAAATTCAGAGCGAGAACTTGAGTGCAGGTGGTTTATTTGGGGAGTGATCCAGGAAGCATAGATGAGAGAGAGGGAAAGGGTGACAGGGAATAACGAAACACTAATAAGAGGTGTCAAATAGAGTGGGTTACAGCTGTGGGCAATGCACAGGGGCCCAATTCCAGTGGGGACCCTCTGAGAAACCACGGGAAACACACCTGTGAATCTTCCTTTGGGAGGATGGAAGAGGGTTATTTATTGGTTGAGGGTAGCCCCCCCAGGGTGTTTCCACCATCCATCCCACCTCCCAACACACATACACACACTTCAGAGTCACACCTGCCCACCTTGGACCAAACTCCCAAGATGCCAGCTGGAAAAAGCAAGAAAGACAGCTACTCATGCAGAGTGAAAGAAGTCAGAAAGAGAAAAACAAGTACCATATATTAACGCATGTATGTGGAATCTAGAAAAATGGTGCAGATGAACCAATTTGCAGGGCAGGAATAGAGAGATGAACGTAGAGAATGGGCGGGTGGACTCCATGGGGGAAGCGGAGGGTGGGATGAATTGGGAGATTGGGATTGAAATAGATACACCACCGTGTGTAAAACAGAGAGCTAGTGGGAACCGGTGGTATATAGTGCAGGGAGTGCAGCTCAGTGCTCTATGATGACCTAGAGGGGTGAGATGGCAGGGTCACTGGGGCTGCCCCAACTAGAGTGTCTCTACAGGGGGGACTAAAAAAAATTGTCCCAACTCCCCTCTGTGCTGTTATCCATGGTTCAGGAATGTGTGATGTCCCTCCTCCCTGCGCACAGATGAACCTTGGCCAATCTCTCCAGGAAGTTCTCACTAGGGAACAAAAGAGCTACTGGGGGCTTCCCTGGTGGCGCAGTGCTTGAGAGTCCGCCTGCCGATGCAGGGGACATGGGTTCGTGCCCCGGTCTGGGAAGATCCCACATGCCGCAGAGCGGCTGGGCCCGTGAGCCATGGCCGCTGAGCCTGCGCTTCCGGAGCCTGTGCTCCCCAACGGGAGAGGCCACAACAGTGAGAGGCCCACGTACCGCAAAAAAAAAAAAAAAAGAGCTGCTGGTGGGAGAGTCGGGAGAGAGACTGAGTCAGTTTGCTGTACAGCAGAAATTAACACCGCATTGTAAATCAACTATAATTCAATAAAATGTTTTTAAAAATTAAAAAAAAAAAAAAGAGAGAGAGACAGAGGCAGGCTCACCGTGGACACTTCCTGGGCCTGAGCAGAGCCACTGAGGGCTCCGTGCTTCGGCTTATTGTCCACCAGACGGGTGTGATCATGACATCACCCACCTCGTAATGTTGCATAAGGACGAAGGAGCCAGTATCTGCCAACTGCGTGGACCAGTTCCCAGCAACCGTAAGCATCACACAAGCATCATCGTTCCTCAGAAAGACCGTGGCTTTGTCCTTTTCCCTCACATGTACCAAGAAAGCGAACTTCTTTTATTCTTATTATTATTTTTTGGTTTTTAAGAAAGGGTATGTATTCCTCAGTTTCTTTCCCTTACACCCTCATATACAGAAGAGGGAGGTTGTGCCCAAGTGTGGAGACATCCAGACCCCATGGTTGTCCCCTCTGCACTGGGGAACGTGAGAGATGAGGTGTGTGTCCCCCGTCCCTCAGGGTCCTCTTCCCTTCCATCCATTCCTGGTGGCCTAACGCAGCAGGAAGGACACACAAGGAGGACAACACTGTGCCCTGATGACTCTGCTCATCTGGAAAGGCCAGGACACTCGACTGTTGGTGTAACTGGCTCCTGCCAGGACTTTGGTTCTAATGCAATGGAGGTGTGGTGCCTGAAGGCCTTCAATCTGTACAGTGACTTTTATTTCTCAAAGCCCCTCCGTTTGTATTTTTAGATTTACTGTCATAGCTGCTCTGTGCTACAGAAGAAGTAGTTCAGAAACTGTTATCTCCCTTTGGCAGAAAAAGGAGCTGAGTCACTGGTCAGAAGCATCTCTCAAGTCCTCCTACATTTTCTCACCTCCCAGGATCCTTTCCCACCATAACCTTGACATGACAACGAACCATGACTTTTACTTGCCCCTTAACTCTCTGGGTGATCTCAGCTAAATTCATCACATTTTTATAACTGCCTTCTGACTACTTACAGTGAGAAAAATGGTGCTTGCCAATAATCCCTAATTCGGTGAAATTTGGGTGAGGATGAATGAGATCATGTTGGTGCAAATGATTTTTACTGAAGAAAGGCATTATGTATTCAAAATATAATTTAGAATAGGAATGATTTACCTCTCATTTTCAATAGCATTTACAATTCCAATAGGATTACACAATTTTACAACAGATTTATAAAATTTTCAATGCAGGGTGTAATTCAATTCATGACATACCAGTAATGGCGAATGATCACAGTTGAAGATGAAACCTTTTGAGTCGACGGTTCTAGAAGACACCTTTTAGTCAAAAGGAGCTTCTTAATGATTGCATTTATTCAGGAGGGTAATTGATTTGTACCTATTGTCTCCTATTTTAATTATTTGCTGCTATTGAGCTTTTGTTTTTAAAAAGAATGAAGTCACCCGAGGGAGTAACACAATCATCTCTCTCTAAGTTCTATCCATGTAGACTTGGGTTCTTCTTTATCTTCTTGTTTGTTCTCTCCTTTCTATCAGGGTGGCCCGAGGTACGATTTAAGGGAAACGAAATCCTCGAATCACTCTGCTTTCTTTCTCCACAGTTTATCAGTGGTCCAGTCATATTTTGTTTACTGGGCGAGGATTGAATCATCTGTCATGTCTCAACAGACACACAGTAGATCTAGTTCCGACAGCCACGTGGAGTCTGGCTCACCTATGCCAGGCCCTGGGCAGAGGCCAGAGGGCAGGGAAGGAACCGCCCCAGGTGCAGCTAGCCGCTGCATTCACCAGCCTGGTTGGCAGCCTTATTTTCACAGTTACTAATTTTCACTTAAGAGTGACTCCAGCCAGTGTCCGGTTCCTGGGACCCAACCAATAGACACCTGCCTTGGGAGTGTCAACAGTCCCTGGGGCTGTGATCCCACAGCCATGGGTGTGGGTCGGGAGGACTCTTGCAAGTTCAGGGTTCGTTGCAGCAAACACACTCTGCCCGGCTCAACCTCACAGGTGAAGGTGGGCCATGAAGCATTGGAACTGAGCTGCAAAACCAAAAAAATAGCCATACGCCTTCCCCCACTCCCACACTTAACAAATCACCACGATATTTCAGCCGTTTTCCCCAGACCCCTGAGGCTGCACAGGGAGCACCAGAAAGAAATAAACTTTTTTTCTTTTTTTATGTAAGTTCATCCAGTTTTGATTGTTACTTTCCAAGGTAGGTAGATGGCTCTTTGCAGCCTGGGTTGTAGAACAGAATCAGGAATGAGAGGCTGTTTCAATGGCAATGGTTGTTTTTCCTGGCTCACCAAGTGACTTTAGATTCCATTGGCCCATGAACTTCTGAGAAAACAAACAAACAAAAACAGACAATGAAAAAAACCCTAACCAGCTAGAGAATGTCTGATCCACCTGAAAATTCCTGGTGAAATGGAACTCATTTTCGTTATTTATATCTAGTTAAGTGCTCTGAACAGATGCCTTCATAAAGGCATCCAATCACCTGCACAGAAGATCCAACCTTTGATCCATTCAATTCCACTTTCCTTTCCGGGCTAACATGGTGAGGACGGGATCCGATATGAATCCCTGACTTTGCTAGTCTAGCAGACCCAGGCTCAGAGCCAACCCTGGGCCACCCTCCATCTCTGCCTGTGACCAAAACCTTTGTTTTCTCCACATTGCCCAGCACTGCTCTTCCAACCTTTTCACCAAGATACTCCTAAAAGCAGAGAAAAGGTCTCAGGGTCTGAGAGGGTGGCCTTAAGAAGACCCTGCAAATCCAACATGGGTTTGAAGTCTCCTGTTTCATGTTATAAATCATGCGAATGTTGCATTCTGATCCCAGGCATGTTTGTTTTAAGATGAATATGAATATCAGTGAGGCTTCAGGAAGATGGGTCCCGTTGATACTGTAAAGTCGCTCAGATGGTTGACCCTGCTGGCACCTTGTCCCCTGGGGGGTGGCGGACTCCAATCTGAGCAGTTACAGGGTAGACCCCTCATCATGCTATTCACATTCCTCCACTTTGCTCCTGCCTGTTTTCTTACCCATTCCTCTACACAAACCCCAGTGCTTCCCAAGGGAAAAACGAATGTGTGTGTGTGTGTGTGTGTGTGTGTGTACATGCGCACACATTGGGGGAGGTGTCATCGAACAAAGTTAAATGGATTTTTTAACTGTAAGAAGACTTCAGCTGGCAAATGTGAGTGACAAATTGTCCCATTGGGAAGATAGTATATTGTATCTCTCAAACTTATTTTCCAGCAGAGCCTTGGAACACTTTGGGATCCTACCCAACCTCACTAGGCATGACCTACTTTTATATCTCCATGTTTTGCCTTCTGACATTTCCTTAAACGGAACTGTTCCTCATGATGAACTATTTACCTTTCCAGGAGCGATTCAAATATCTCCTTTGTGAGCCTTTTCCCTTTACTTCTTGGTAGGCAAATGTAATTGCTTTCTTTTTTTTTTTTTTTTTTTTTGCGGTACACGGGCCTCTCACTGTTGTGGCCTCTCCCGTTGCGGAGCACAGGCTCCGCATGTGCAGGCTCAGCGGCCATGGCTCACGGGCCCAGCCGCTCCACGGCATGTGGGATCCTCCCAGACCGGGGCACAAACCCGTGTCCCCTGCATTGGCAGGCAGACTCTCAACCACTGCGCCACCAGGGAAGCCCTGTAATTGCTTTCTTTAGCTCTGGTATTGAAGCTCTCATCACACTGCGATTTATAAGGTTAGGCATCTAGGAGTCCGTCCCCTAGATTTTGAATTCAGAAACAACAGTTGGCAATCAGCATCACTTCTGCCTCCCCAGCACCTGGAATGATGCCCAGCATGCAGTGGGTCTGCAGAAAGTGTCTGAAAGCATTTAGAGTTCAGGCAGGAGTTAAAACTGTCAGAATTTTTGCTAAATTCTGCGTGTCTGTGTAAGCCTTCTTTATTTTTCACTTCAATCTCAGTCTTTTTGAGTAATGAAGACATTAGAACAAAGTGTCACACACACACAAAAAGAGAGAGAGAGAGAGAGAGAGAGAGAGAGAGAGAGAGAGAGAGAGAGTGAAAGAAAGGATTCAGTCCAACCCAGTTGGAGCCCTGGCCAGAGAAACTTCTGTTGGCACCGTTTTTTGAACAACATCATGGTCGCCCTACTCATCATCGTGGTAAACACGTAGTGCAGGTCGCATCTGTACCAGGCACTGTGCTGCATGCGTTTACATCAATGATTTCACTTTACCCCTGCTACAGTCCTAGGCTGTAGGTACCATTACTGGTCTCGTTTTGCAAAAGAAGAAACTGACACTCTGGAGGACTTACCCCAAATCAGGAATTAGCAGAGTGAAGAGCTGAACCCAGACAATGATTCCAAAACCTGTGCTTGTTTGTTTGCTGCCCTCTGTGAAGCTGTTTCTAATGCTCTGGGCCATCATGTCAGCTCATCACAGATGGGAAAGGAGACAGTGGAGGGCAGTGATCCCACCTCTGCCCATAGCAGAGGCTTGAGTCCTTACCATCACTGGGGAAACTTTTTGCATTAATATACTATGGCAAGAATGATCTAGGGCTTTAAAAAATCTGTGATTTGTGGGATTCCATTTTATTTTCTAGCTAGAAGCAGGTTTTGGCAGAAGTGAGAAAACATAGAGTGGTCACAGCGGTTTCTATATTCTCTGATTGGTGACTGTCAAGAATGCACAAGCCCAGAAGGCTAGGAGTTTACTCTTTAAAAAGACATGAGAATTCAGGTGCTTTGCTGCTTGGTCAGGAGTTTCTATTACTGAGCAAATCATCTTTATGGTGATGCTTTTGAGTGGTTCACACTTAATGGTCTGTCCTCAGGCACGTTAAAGTCTCTGGCATTCAGTCCATTGTCCTGGCTGTGTGTGCTAATGGATAAAAGGAACGATTTCTCCTTCTCTCCCTGTAGTGTCTCTGGGCCTCCGCTTGGCCCCCAGGGTCCCCGTCACTCTTCCTCAGCAGCGCACAGATATCTCTGCTGTGGCCGTCCCTGGAGCTGCAGAAGGGGACAGCTTAGATCCTGTTCCTGCCAATGTTCAGGTGACAGAATTTCCTGGGGCTGCAGAGACTCCATTCCAAGCATCTTCACACATAGCTGCCATAGTCAGCGATGGCCACCAGCCCAGTGGGGACAGCAACCGAACCCTGGAACCATCCCTGGACGTTCGTGGGCTGGAGAGGTTCATGGCCATCAGAGGATTCTCCTCAGAGAGCTTTGCTTCCAGCCCTAGCACCCACCACAGGTAATGGGCCGGGGGGTGGGCCATTTGGGACAGGTGGTGGGATGAGGCCAAACACAAGGGTGCTGAGGAAATGGGACCTTCTTGGAGTCAGACAGAAAAAGATCTCAACCATATTTATTCTTAAGTATGTGAGAAACACTGATAGTAGAAAAGCCACTGGTCAGAAGAGCTGGATATATAAATTACCTGGGGAAACTGTACTGTCTTGGACAGGGTGAGGTCTCTGAGATGCTGCTATAAATAAAATAAAATATAAATATAGGTTTTATATTTTAGAGACATACATTTATAATATGTAAATATATATAATATATAAATATAAATTATATAAATCAATAAAAGCATTCACTGAGTCTTTGCTGCCATCTTCACACACCACCCGCCCCCATTCCCTCTCCAACTCCAAACTCCAGTGTTTCCAACAAATGTAATTTTATCAGTATACACAGCAGTGACAGGAAACGTTGCTTTTGTTTGTTTGTTTGTTTGTTTGTTTGTTTGTTTGTTTGCTGCGTTGGGTCTTCATTGCTGCCCGCAGGCTTTCTCTAGTTGTGGTGAGTGGGGCTCTTTGTTACGATGCACAGGCTTCTCATTGCAGTGGCTTCTTTTGTTGTGGAGCATGGACTCTATAGGCACGCAAGCTTCAGTAGTTGTGGCTCGGGGGCTCTAGAGCGCAGGCTCAGTAGTTGTGACGCACGGGCTTCGTTGCTCCGCCGCATATGGGGTCTTCCCAAACCAGGGATCGAACCCATGTTCCCCGCATTGGCAGGCGGATCCTTAACCACTGCGCCATCAGGAAAGCCCCAGGAAACGTTTCTTTTTGATTATCATACGAAGTGACATAAAGTCAGAGAAAGACAAATACCATATGATATCACTTATATGTGGAATCTAAAGACAATAATGCAAATGAACTTATTTACAAAACAGAAACAAACTAACAGACGTAGAGAATGAACTTATGGTTACCAGTGGGGAAAGGCAGATTGAGAATTTGGGATCGACATGTACACGCTGCTCTATTTCAAATAGATAGAAAGATTTTAGCACAGGGAACTCTGCTCAGTACTCTGTAATAACCTAAATGGGAAAAGAATTTGCAAAAGAATAGATACATGTATATGTAAACTGAATCACTTTGCTGTACACCTGGAATTAACACAGCATTGTTAATCAACTATGCTCCAAAATAAAATAAAAATAAATTAAATAAATTAATTTCTGAAGGAAAAATCAAACAAACAAAAAAACCTGGTGGCAAAGTAGGTAGGTAGGAATAAAGATAAAATAAAATTGGTCATGAATTAATAATTTTTGAAGCTGGGTGGTAAATATTTGGGGGTTCATTATATTATTCTACTTGTTTATTTTGAAAATTTTTATAATAAAAGATAAGACAAAACCCCCAATACTTAGGGGCTCCTTCTAAGCCTTTTTTCCCTTCCCTTTAGGACTCAGAATGATCCAAGCTTTGATTCATTGGAAACTTGCCTACCCTCGGATAGGGATGAACAGGTAACAGCCAAGTTGTGCATGGACAGTGAGTTTGGTATTTTTGATGCCAGAGCAGGAAGTTCCAGGCTGGGAAATCAGAGCTATTAGACTAGTAGCCAAAATCAGAGAGAAGGAGGCAAGGGTATGATATATACACAGCATCTTTTTCCAATCAATATCAGCCTTTTCATTATACACAGCGTCTCTGAAGTTATTGGCAATTGTAGAAATTGATGGTTTTGGTGAGTTGTTTTCCCACTTAGCTTCAGTTAATAAGCCCTCTCTCCTCCTCCCCCCACGCTGTCCTTCATAATGTTGCCCTCAAAATACCATGTATGGTCCCAGAGGTTAGATCAATGGGCAATATAAAATATACATGCCCAATGATATACTATTCCTTTGAACTCTTAAAAGGAACACAAAATAAAACATGGTATAATATCCTTACTCAAATTTATTGGAACCTACAGCAAGATTCAATGGTCCCTCTTGCATAAAAAGACACACTCAAAGCTTTCAGCC
Organism: Mesoplodon densirostris; assembly: GCF_025265405.1. NCBI lineage: Eukaryota > Metazoa > Chordata > Mammalia > Artiodactyla > Ziphiidae > Mesoplodon > Mesoplodon densirostris. The sequence goes on from NC_082661.1 coordinate 229,095,268, forward strand.
ATTGGAGATGACTGTCACCATATTGGTCTAGAAGCCTCTTAAACGACCCTAAGTTTATTCTTGTAAGTGGCCTCCATGATCTCTCAGTGGAGTTTCCATTAGCTTCCCCATCCCCATCAATAACAAGTGCATGCTTATCTGCATGGACATTTTCCTCTGAGCTCTTTTTTTTAAAATTAATTTATTTAAATATATTTATTTATTTTTGGCTGCGTTGGGTCTTCGGTGCTGCGCGTGGGCTTTCTCTAGTCGCGGTGAGCAGAGGCTACCCTTCCTTGCGGTGCACGGGCTTCTCATTGCGGTGGCTTCTCTTGTTGCGGAGCACGGGCTCTAGGCGCACGGGCTTCAGTAGCTGTGGCTCGTGGGCTCTAGAGCACAGGCTCAGTAGTTGTGGCGCACGGGCTTAGTCGCTCCGCGGCATGTGGGATGTTCCCGGACCAGGGCTCGAACCCGTGTCCCCTGCATTGGCAGGTGGATTCTTAACCACTGCACCACCAGGGAAGTCCCCTCTGAGCCCTTTTAAGAGCAGGCATGAGGCTGGGTTTTCAGCTGCGATCTGGGATTCTCTAAGGAACTCAGGTTAGTTGCAAAGTTCCGTGGCTGCTTGGGGGGGGGTAGACCAGCCCCTTTGATTTCTCTTTTTTCCTTCGCTTTTCTAGGACAAGATGAAGGCCTCAAATAGGAGGGTGATGAGGCCTCCTCTGTACACTGTCCATCTTTCCTATCCTCGCCTCTGGTCCTCTGGGGCACTCACTGGACATGGGGCCAGGGCGGCCAATCCAACCCCTGTCCTCCACACCTCTGCCACCTCCAGGCCACCCACTGCCAGTGGCCAGCCAGAGGCATCAAGACCCTCTGCCAGCTTCCTTCCTCAGTCAAAGCACAAGGGGCCCAAAGTGAGGGAGGGCAATGGAGAGAGTGGCGTGGGACACCCCAGGAAGACCAACCCAAGGCCTGAGCTTGGGCAAGACGCAGCCAGGGCCCCTTTGGGGATCCAGCTCGGGACTCTGCAGCTGGGAATCCTGCTTTGCCTTTCAGCTGCTTTGGGCATGGCCGTGGCTGTTGGCCTTCGCTACCTGCATACCCAGTCTTGCCACAAGCAGACAGAAGGATCCTTTAGTGCGCCTGCTGGGGACGCAGCTGCCAGGAGTGATGGAGGCGAGATCGTGCAGGTCAGGAGGACTGGGGAGAAGAGTTTTGTTCTGGTTGAAGCAGAATACAACGGGGTCACTCCCTCTGTGGGTAGCAAGGAAACAGTCCTCTGAGAAGGCTTCTCAGTGTCCCCCTTAGACCCTGCAGAGTGTCTCAGCCAGAACAGAGTTACTGAGACTAGCTGATGAGGACAGGCATGCACTGCGCCTCCCATCAGGGAACAGTTAGTGGAGGGAGCAGCAAAAGGACAGTTTTATCAACAGAGGGAATTATTTTCCGGCTTTGTTGTCTTAACATCTGTAATTTAGCAGCTTTTCTTTCTTTCTTTCTTTCTTTTTTTTTTAGCAGCTTTTTTTTTTCTTTTTGCAATTAGACGGTCTGTTTGAACACAATGAACACAATGAATATTGTATAACCTGCTCATTAACTAGACTCCCGTGGCCACTGAGCTTCCTCCGTTGCCTTAAGGAACCCACAGAAATAGAACTTCTGTGCCTCCTCAGCGTGTCAGCCTCATCGACTCTCTTTGAAAAAAAAGTAACGTGGAGGTTGAGTCTCTTGCAAGAAAAAGGACTGCAGCCCTCCCTTTGCCTCTTCAACCGTCCCCCCCAAAGAAGTTCTGTTTTCCAAACTGGAGTTCAAAGGTGGCTCTGATGTCGTTGCCTGGGTGAGTGCAAGGGTATTCAGCCTTCTTGGACACTCAGAAGCCTGGCAAATCTGCCATGGAAATGGATCCAAAGCAAGGAAGAGTTTAGAGAGTTTGATTACCCACATCTGTGGGAAAACATACATGCAGCAGGAGGCCATAAACACCAGAGAGGGGTAAGCAAGCCTCTTCATCAGGGGTAAGTGGATCTGAGATCACCCATGCATTTACACTTGATGAGAGACTTATGTATCCCAGAGACTAGCAGACATCTTGCCTTTTGTGAAAGGTCAGGCTGAAGAAAATGATGATACCAGCACAGTTTGAAGAAGAGTCTTTACCGGTCTAAGAAAGCAAGATGGACGAAGACCATCTACCCGCCCTCGTGACTTTATGAAGATCACTTTGATTTAGCAAGAGTCCCATAGGTACTACACGAGGTCAAAACAACATGTGTGAATATAAGTCTCGAATATGCTCACCTAATATAACACAATGGAATTAGCTGCCTTTTCAAAGGTAAACCTATTACAGAGTCACGATCCATTTAAATGTGGAAACAAAAACCACTATACGTTTGGAAAGGGTATTTCTTGATGGAGCACCTAAATCGTGCAGGTACTGTGCTAAGAACTGTACATTTATTTTCACATTTAATTCTCACAATAACTTCATGAGGAAGAATTTCAGTAAACCGTTAAAGAGAAGGAGACATTCGTGACATCTCGATTCAACAAAAACATTTTTAAAACTTGGGTGTGTAGGAAAGAGCTGCTTCTGCTTCTCCAGCCCCTGTTAGCGCACTGGGCATCGCTTCCGACACTCTCTCCGTCTGGATTCTAGGCTTGACAGATCTGTCCCCTGACTTCAGTCAAGCGCTTCATTGGGCACGTGGAGACCTAAGTAATTGTATGTTCACAAATGAAGGTGTTCTAGGCATGCTGTGGAAAGAGACACATGTACTGTACTCCAGTTGGGGCCACAGATATCCCTCCTACATACCCCACCCTCCCCAGGGATGCCCCCCGCCAAGATGCAGAAGACAAGCCGTCTCACTAGTGGAGAGCTCCCATCTGGCCAGGTCACATCAGAGCTGGGTGCACCACATATACACGACCTTCCAGATCTTTCCTGTCCAAGAGGATATTATCCCGTGTAAACAGACTGTTTTGATGATCTATTGCTGTGAAACAAACTACCCCTTAACCCAGTGCTTTAAAACAACACCTACCACTGATGGTCTCACGTGACGCTGGGGTTGCCTGGGCTCAGCTGGGCAGCTTTTCTGCTCTGCCTGTTGTCAGATGGGCTGGAACAGCCCAGATGACTCACTCACGGGGCTGGCAGTTCATGCTGGCTGCCGGCTGGGTACTCACTGGGGCTGTGGATGAGTGTGGGAAACAATTTGCTTCTCCTCTTCGTGGCTTCTTACTACATAGTGGCTGGGTTCCCAGAAGGAGTGTCCCAGGCAGACAAAAGGAGAAGCTGGGCATCTTGTAAGGCTCAGCCTGGGAAGTAACACGGTTTTACTCCCGCCACGTTCTGGTGGTCACAGCATGTCACAGCCCTCATCCTTCCAAGGGAAGGGCAACAGATTTCAGTTTTCAAAGGAAGAAGTGGCAAAGGAGTTGAAGCTATGTTTAATTCACTGCATCGCTGGTTAGACTGCTGACCTGCCACGGGGCTTGTGTGAGAAGAGACAGGCTGCTCATCTTCAGGAGATGCCATGGGTCACCCTCCCTGCAAAGCATCAAAGGGGCCGAGGGAACTCTCCAGGCTTTAGGGGGTTTTGTTTGTTTGTTTGTTTTTGCGGTACACGGGCCTCTCACTGTTGTGGCCTCTCCCGTCGCGGAGCACAGGCTCCGGACGCACAGGCTCAGCGGCCATGGCTCACGCGCCCAGCCGCTCCGCAGCATGTGGGATCTTCCCGGACCGGAGCACGAACCCATGTCCCCTGCATCGGCAGGCGGACTCTCAGCCACTGCGCCACCAGGGAAGCCCTTGTTTGTTTTATTGTTTGTGTTTTTGGCCACACCGCGAGGCTTGCGGGATCTCAGTTCCCCGACCAGGGATCGAACCCATGCCCACGGCAGTGAAAGTGCTGAATCCTAACTGCTGGATGGCCAGGGAATTGCCCAGGCTTTAGGGTTTAGGCACCTCCTCTTCCCCAGCTGGGAACTCCAGATCAGGCACGATAGTGTCAGGGTACAGAAGAGTCACCAGACTTATGAGCCTCAGCTTCCTCATCAGAGATAAATGGATCACAGAATGATTTACCCCTTTTGGCTGTTGTGAAGAGTAAATGCATGTTGGACACTTAGCTGCCTCTAACCGACATGCCATTGTTATTAGCATCATCCTGCAGCTGCGACAGTATCTTTAAATCTAGTCCATTTAGAGAAGTCCTATGGCCACCAAACATGTGATTCCCTGTCCGCGACAGTGTCTCCCCCTGTGCCCCTACTGCTCCAGCCCAGCCAGTGGAGGCCTCACAGCATTGGTCGTCATGGCAGCCATTGGCTACAGTTCCTGCTGGGGTCAGACATTTTTTGCTGAGACATTCTGAGTAAACTCCGTTTTTGGAAGGGTGGCTGGAATCCCCAAGCCTGAATTCAGGACACATAAAACCCCTCCGTCACTGTGATCTTGAAGGTCCTCTAAGCCTGGCTTCAGAGAAGCCCCAGAGGAGCGTGAGCAGGCAGTGTTCATTTAACCTGAAGGCACTTACTAAAGCACAAAGCCCTTAAAAGTTATAAAAAGGCAAAGGACTCAAATGCAGCATCTTAAAATAACTTTTTTTGTTTTGTGGGAACAGCTAGAGAATTGCTCAGCCAACCACTTCTTGGAGAAGGAAGTTTGGGGCTAAAGACACATTTCAGGGAAAATAACAGAAAAACAATTGCTAAAAACTCTATTTTAAACAAACGGTTTTACATCTATTGTGCTCATTTCATAAGCACAGATCGGGGCTAGGGGTGGGCTTTAACCTTTTTACATTCAGAGACTATTTTTGATATTTCTAATTAATTTCTCCCCTTGGATACAATAATTTTGGTAAATCACAACTTAACGCTTAACTGTAGCCTGGCTGAGCTATCTCGCTGTCAAGGCTGTCTGCATTAATTTGCTGTTACAATGTTTGTTTTCTTTTTAAAAAAATTCTAATTAACAACAACAACAAAAAAATGGATCAACAAGCCAGTAAATATTTAAACAAGTGTCACGTTTTATTTGAAATGTTGTCTGGGAAGAGCTGGCAATTTATGAATAAATTACAGATAGCATACCTTCTCCCAGTCTTGGACTTCCGGTATCAAAAAGTGATCCAAGCCTTTCTGGAATGCAGGCTCTGTGATTTGATTTCATGTCACCCCGACGTATTCCCCTCTTCTAAAAATGGTGTGTGGCAAGGAATTTCTTCTATTCAGGTGAAATGAATTTGCATTCATTTGTTTTATTAAACTTGAGCATTTCTCCATTTTCTTAAGCTATTCAGAACTCAGCTCCATCTGGCCTTTAGGGGTTTGCAAAAACAGCCATAATCATCTCTGGCTTAGAATATCAGGAGGGCCTTTGCGACGAAAGGCTGGCTGATGTTTTGTGGGTTTGTTCTGTTCTTTAAATGCAAAAAGAAAAGCGAACGTTTTGAGACTCCGCTCCTTTGAGCAGATGGGTGGAGTGGCCGAGACAACTGAAGTCTGGCAAATGTCTTTTGGTTTTTGTATTTTGCTTTTAAAACATAAATCGTCCAGGCTACACTCTCTCCACATTCTCTAAGGGCTTTCCATCTTGCTCAGAATAAAATGTCAATATCCGGACTGGGCTGACCAGGTACTGTGAGACGCGGTCCTCCGACCACCTTCTTGCATATTCCCCAAGTTTCCAAGAATGGTTCAGGGATGCTGCACAGCTCCATCCAGCTCCCTTGGTCTGGCTGCTCTTCTTGTCTGGAAACTGGTTCCCCCCAGACCTCCACAGTCTTCCGAACTTTGCTCCCATGTTGCCTCATCTGAGCAGCATCTCCTGTCCACTGCCCCCCACCACTCTCTATGCCCTTGGTTGCTTTACAATATTGACAGCACTTCTTACCTCCTGAGTCTATGCATTCATTTGTGTGTTTATTTTCGGACTCTCCTTGACTAGGATGCTTTGTAAAGGCAGAGACATGGTTTATTCATTGCTAATTGTTCCCAGTACATAGTAAGTTATCAATAAATAACAAGTGAGTGAAAAGTTCAGTGTTCGTGTTACTGTCACCACTGCCTGGTCTAGATCGAACTTGAACATGCAGCACCTTGGGCCGCTGCAGGTGCCTGGGTGTCAAGCAGTACGAGTTCCTCTCCAAAGGTGAACTAAAGAGTGCTGTGTGCCGCTGTCCCCAGGAGGGGAATATTCTGTGTCTCAGATCCAAGGCTTGGAGAGCTCTTGGTAGGGAGGAGCTGAGAATGGACTTACCCTTTCAATCTTGGCTGGGCAGAAGGTAAACTGAAAGGAGTCTTCCCACTTCACCTGTGAGCATATGTTCTTCAGTTTATGTGGTCTGGCACGGGGTTTCTCATCCTCCATGCTATCAACATTTGGGGTTGGATCATTCTTTGCTGTGGAGGACTGTCCCGTGCATTGTAGGAGGTTTAGCAGCATCCCTGGCCTCTACCCTTTAGATGCCAGGGGTACCCCTAGGCGTGACAACGAAAAGCATTCCCAGACATTGCCAGATGTCCCCTGGGGGGGCAGAATCACCCCCAGTTGGGAACCACTGGCCTAGCAACTAAGAGATGCAATGATAGGCCCTTAGATGAAGCAGCATCTCCTAAATCATTCCCATATTCAGTGACGGAGTGGGCAGTATTGCAATAGAGAACTGCAGGATTCAAACATGGGAAATGGCTTGAAAGATAATCTGACTCCGTGGTTTTGAATTTTTAATTTTGCCTATTAGGTGAGACAGTAAAGGCTGAATGCTCTAGTTGAAGGCTGAGTATATTTCCCCTTCCTCCTCACCCTATCCCAGCACCCCACCCCCCACCCCCGCCTTCTCTCTCACCTTGAGGCACTGCCTCAGAAATGCAGGGCTCCAACCAGCATGGACTGAAACCATTAACAACACCTCCTCATTAAAGATGAGGCAAGCAAGACCCCCCCCCCCCCGAGCCATCACAGTCAAACAACAAGATAGGGTCTAGGTGGTCCTCGGATTCCTGCCTCTCACCTCGACTTCCAACCCACTTTTCTTTCGCCATACTCAGCAGACCATTTATTTTCTTGGAGCATGGTGTGTGCTGTAAATATTTCAGTAGATCCAGAGACAGCCTGGAATCAAGCAGAAAAAATGGCCTAGAATGATTAATCTACAGTTACTGTTAGGACCAGAAGGATGAAGGGACTTTGGGCAATGGCCACCGCGGTGGGCTGAGGGTGTTACTGAGTCCAGGCTCATGCTGCTCGCCCCACGACAAGCCAGTAATGGAGAGATGAATTGCTGGGGCAAGGAATAGCGACTTTATTCTGAAAGCCAGCAAACCGAGATGGTGGGCTCCATGCCCAAAGAACCATCCTGCCTGAGTCAGAATTCAGGCTTCTTTTTTTTTTTAATTTTTTATTTTATTTTATTTTATTTTAATTTATTTATTTTGGCGGTACGCGGGCCTCTCACTGTTGTGGCTTCTCCCGTTGCGGAGCACAGGATCTGGACGCGCAGGCTCAGCGGCCATGGCTCATGCACGGGTCCAGCCGCTCCGCGGCACGTGGGATCCTCCCGGACCGGGGCACGAACCCACGTCCCCTGCATCGGCAGGCAGACTCTCAACCACTGCGCCACCAGGGAAACCCCCAGGCTTCTTTTATACAAAAAGTGGGAGGGAGTAAAGTCAAACACTCCCTGGTTCCCATCAGCCTCCGGAAGGGATGTGTTAATTTCCTCCTTCCTGCAGCCATTCACAGGTGGGCCTGCTCAGGATGTTTCCTGTGAGCTAAACAAAGGTATTTTAGCCTAATGCTCATGACCTGGGAAGCAGGGTTCCCAGAGATGGGCCATTATGTACAATTTAATCTTATAGGCAACATCCCTTCAGTGATTAACTTGTAATAGAATACAAAAGATTCTTCCCTATTACAAGGGAAGGAGACATGACGGAGGGAAAAGAGACCAATAGGCCCAGATAGGGAAGGTGCTGGCTGTCACCATCCACTACCCAGCTAAGAGACACCACTTTAAGATGTTTCTTTGGTTTACAGCCGCCATCTTGAACTCACTACCTCCCTTCCTCTGGGCTCCTTCATTTTCCTTCCTTCAAATAGCCCCTTGGGAGAATCTTCCCCCCATCAGCTGGTCAGAGACGGTTTCTGCCAAGGGTTTTGTGAGTTACTTGGTCGAGGAAAGAAGCTGCCTGGAGATACATTCCATTGGATATTAAAGAATGTGTTTTCCTGATTTATAGTCAGGCTAGGCAGGGTTGTCTGAGAGGCAAGGAACCAATGGGGATATCCACTTTGACTAATGATTAATTATTACACCTAAAGTGATGTTTTCCTATCATCTGATAGGCTAGAAAAATAGACTACAGCTTGCCAGGTTAGCATCACGGGTCACAGATGTTGCCTCTGCATTTTCAGATTGTATTATCCATTACAGACGGCATCTTCTCATTTAGAAACATAATTTGTTGTTCTCGCAGACAAAAAAAACCCTGACATTTCACTTGCAAGCCGAAGATTAGAATCACAGCACAGGACCACAGATGGGAGTACATTAGGATGTGGTTGCGGTGTCCCTGAATCAAGGACATGAGGCTTGTGCCCGGAGCGCTGTAGAAGGCGGTGACTTCTGATCTTTATTATGCAAATGTGCAGCCCTGAGAGCCGGGCTGTTTAACCTCATCAGGGGAAATGTCACTGATCATTTCAAGCTCCAAATGTAGCACAAGCATTAGTACTATTATGTTATGATTATTATTATTTGTAGAGCATGATGTAAGCCCGAGCCCTCTGATTAAGCTGCGTCTCTGCTTGCCCAGACCCTCTGGGGTTGAAAATCAAGTCTTCCTGATGTTAAACAATTAAACAAACAAATATATTTTGTTCTCTCTCTTTAATGATTGTGGAGGGGGTGCTGTCCAGGTCTGGTGTCTGCCAGGCATGGGGAAGATGGTGAGAGTTTCACAACGTCTAATTTCCACCCCCAGATGCTTCCTCTCCTGTCTCCTGCAGGAATTATGCCCCAGTGACAGAGGTGTTTAGAGAAGCTGGGGCAGGAGAGGAGGACAGATCTGGGGGTGGAAAATGGTGAGGATGGAAAAGAGAGGGATACTGCAGGAGATTAGAGAAGAAAGGGCTTGAAGGAGGGGAAAGGTCCTTCAGCCCCGGACATGGGTCCCTGCTATCTACCGGAGCCATAAAGCAAACCGAGAAGGCTCCCGGATCTAAGAGGTGGAGACAAAAAGAGATCAGAATCAAGCAACAAAGAAAAGGAAGTCAGTGAGAAGGGGAAAAGTCAGAGGCAGTTGATTTGCAGCCCGGGGTGATAGAAGGCAAAGGCTGTGCATCTCTGAATCCAGATTTCAGGACCTGAACTGGCAAGGTCCTAGTTTCAGAAGAAAAGACTCCCGATGTGGGAGACTAAGAAATAGAAGTAAAACACACAGATGTAGTGAACTTCTGGAGGAGACACAGAGCCCGAGTGTGCTCTTGCTTTCCCCTCCCACAGCCTGGCAGTAGGGGAAAGGTCCAGCTTCACAAGTAACCCAGGAGGGAGGCTGATTCACTGCACAATTGGAAAGACTAGACACTTCTCTGCAGACCCTCAGAGACCCTCCCATCTGGACCCAAATCCTTCAGACATAAACACTGACATCAGGATCCCAGTCCAATTAAATCAGACTTCTTAGGAGTAGGACCCACGTCCGTATTTTTTAAAGCTTTCCAGGTGACTCCAATGGACTGCCAGGGCTGAGAACTGCTGCTTTAGATTCTGATGGATATAAACTCCACAAACTCTTGTGTGTTTATTTTCTGCTGTATCCCCTGGCATCTAGCACAGTGCCTGGCACAGAGCAGAAACTGAATATAGATTTACTACATGAAAGGATAGTGGGTAAAGCACAGCATTTCTGTAATAGAAACAAGTCATATAATTAGGCCATGTAGGGCATCTGTGCAGAGGAATTACCTCCTAGCCCTCCAAGAGCCATGGTCTCGGGGGCACGTTTGTCTCTTGTTGTGCCAGCGCAAGCAGACGCACAGATGTTGGACTCTGGGTGGGGGTTGTTTAGTTGACAGCAAATCAACAACCCTACCACCCAAGGAGTTGGCCCAGTTGTCTTCCTCTCTTCTCCTAGGAGCCCTGGTGTAACAACATGGCTTTCAGAGAAGAGGCTCAAACCATCACGCCACCATCGGCAGGCAGCCCGCTGTGGGTCATTAATCTTTCCCCACCAGCAACTGAGGAATAGACAAGGGTCACTTCCGGTGGACTTTTCTTTCTTCCTCTTCCTGCTTAAGGTCCGGTCAGTGATGAGTTCGGCAGAAGTGCTGAGTGACCTTTTGACTCAGAGGCAGGAAACCTGTCCCTTTGGCTGCTGGATGAGAGAAGCCACGTGAAGGGAAGCTAAGGAGGGTCCCCGGGTGTGGACTTGGATCTGAGTTAGTTTGGTGGAAGAGCCTCTCCTCAGCATCTCTGCAGCACCGAGGTCGAGGGAGTCTGACGTCAACCTCCAGACTTGTGTACCACTGTCAAGAGCCAGAGAAGCAACACGTTTGATGGGAGCTAGAGCCAGTGTATGGTCTGGGTCCTTCCTCTACTCTGGCGGGAGTCCTGCAGCAGATGCTGAGAGACAGGGAGCCGCGTACTGTGAGCCCACTTCAGTCGGTGCGGGATGCCCATTTGAAACCTTCGGGCTGGGAGAGACTTTGGGATCTCATTGTTTACCTCCCCATTTCCACCAAGAAACAGGGCATAGGGAAAGAAAGATAGACACTATTTGGGAGAAAGACGGGCCTCAACTCCAGACTTGACAGTGCTACTGATGAACTCGACGACATCTGGCCAGTCCTTTCAGACCTACACATCTATAAAATGAGGATGACACAATTTACTGGGCAGATTTATCCTGAGCAATAGATCTTAGGGCTATTGCGAAATCTCACTGTTTGAATCCTATGGAATTATTATTTCACCGTTGCGCTCAGAGCTCTTTGAAGATACAGATGGCATCGTCTTTTTTTTTTTTTTTTTTTTTTTTTGCGGTATGCGGGCCTCTCACTGTTGTGGCCTCCCCCGTCGCGGAGCACAGGCTCCGGACGCGCAGGCTCCGGACGCGCAGGCTCAGCGGCCATGGCTCACGGGCCCAGCCGCTCCGCGGCATATGGGATCCTCCCAGACTGGGGCACGAACCCGTGTCCCCTGCATTGGCAGGCGGACTCTCAACCACTTGCGCCACCAGGGAGGCCCCGGCATCGTCTTTTTATCTTTGTATCCTTAACCTCTGACACAGCAAACAGCTGGCACATAATAGATGCTTCATGTAACCTTCTCGGAGCAGTCTGCCCAAATGCTTCATCTTGCGACCCCCCCCCCCAGGTATTCATTACACTCTCTTAGTTTCCTTCAGAGCCTCAAAATGATATATTTGCTTGTGTATCATCTACCTCCAAATTACACTGTAATTTTCATGAGATCAGGACTTTGTCTGTCTGGGTGGTCAGAGTCTAGAACAGAGTGCCTGGTGCCCAGTAGGTGCTCAAATATGCTTCTTGTATGGGGAAAGGAAGGAAGGCAGCTATTTTATTACTACTCGTGGTAGCAATGGTTGCAAGATGAATTATAATCCATCCAAAGGGAGAAAAGTTCATTGACTCTGGAAAGCGGACCAGAAAGGGAATGGGAATGGTCAGAAGCCCTTTGAGTTTCCTCCGCACAAAATTCTGCCAGGGAAGCTTTCTTTAGGGCCGGCGATTTCCTCAGGCCTCCGCCAGGGGGCCCTTCATGCTAAACTGAGCCGCGTGAATGGGGTTTTATGACGTGGACAAGGGCTGCCTCGGAGCCTGAACTGGGACCCTCTGGGGGCAGCGGGCGGGGGCCACACCCGCTCCTGGGCTCGGCACCAGTGGAAGGCTCCAGACGGCTCGGGCTCTGCGCCAGGCTGCTTGGTTCCAGTGGGAAAGCTGACCTTGGCCAGGAAGAGGCACAAATGAATCATTGTCCCACATCCTCCAAGGTAGAAACCCAGCAGTGTGTGTGGCCTTTGGGGCTGGACGTTACTGCAGCCTTGGCTCCCTCCGCAGCCAAAATAAAAGCCGTCGGCCAGCAACCCAGGCGCAGCCTAGGAATACAACCCGGGGATCTCTCCCATTGTCCCCTTCCACACACTTCCCTGCACGGAAAGTTCCTGAACACTGTGTGTAATTTCCAGTTCTAAAAGTGGAGCGCCATTTCCTTTTAAAGACTTAAGGCAGCCTTCATTTCCAATCAAGGCCATGTGACATTTTATGGACTCGTGGAAGAAACTGGATCTGTTTTCAGGTCACGTGTGAAGAAGGTCTGGGTGGAAGGTGCTTTATGTTTATTCAGGAGTTTGGGAGCCAAGTCACTTCAATTTGTAAAACGTGCCACTGCCTTCAGATTTCCACTAGAGGGCACTCTTGGAAAATATTTATAAATATATATTTTATTGCTCTGTCTAGGAAATGCTGTTTGTAAAAAGAGGGGGGAAAGAAAACCACCGGCAGCCCAGTCTAAATTTCAGGGCAAGCCCTTTGCTTTCGCTTGGAACTATTCCTGATCCTTCCAGAAGCACAGCTAGAGAAGGAAGCTGGAGAGCCCACAGGCAGCTGCTACCCCGGTCTTCTGTCCTTTTGTCCACACGGGATGCCGCTGACCACCCCCGCTCGACCCTCCACCCCCGGGCCACGGCCCAAATCCCCTCCACGCCATAGGGGGTCACCCCTGGCCTGCCTGGAGAATCCCCTTGGAAAGGGGCTTAAAGATGCTGAATTTGGGGGCCTCTGGTTTGGTTGGGGGCCATCCCTCACGAGCCAGCCGTGGCCAGAAATCCTCAGAAAAGTGCCAGGAAGGGTCAGAGGGGGTGGCTGGAGCGTCAAACAATTAAAAATAGGGCTTCCGGGCAGGCAGCCATGGAGATCTGGCTTGATATGTAAATAAGTGTAAATAAGAGCAAGCCTTGGTGCACATTTCATGCAGCCAGGGCTGTCCGGGGCCGTGGTGGGCGGCCTTTATTCTGCACACAGCCCAATTTAGAAAAAAAAATATTTTTTTTCCCACCCAAAAAGAAAATAGCTTCACTGAGTTCCACTGGTGGGGTAGGGGTGGAGGACAGGAGATTATTCTTACAGCTTAAAGTTCGTACTCAGTGAATAGAATGTAGTGTAGAATGTAGTGAACACATTAGGACTGAATTTTAGCCACTATAATTTGATTCTGGAGCATATCTGATACACAGCACTCAGCTTTCCCATCCCTGACATTTCTGTCACCTTTTAGAGTTGACACTATTCACTCATGTGAGTGACCTCATTTCATCCTGGAATCAGCTCTGTGAGGTGGGTATCACCATCCACATCCCATTTCACGGACGGAAACTAAACTCAGGGAGGAGCAAGGACACACAGCAGCGGTACCGAGCCCGGGGTGGAGGCAGTTCAGTTTCAGCTGGAACGTCTTACTGAGCATGCGCCCTGTGCCAAGCTCAGCGCTAAGTGTGAAGCGGCCGCTGCTTCTTGCTCTTCCTCAAAAAACAGGCTCTCCAAATGTCAAGGCAAGTCTTTGACTTCCTCGGAACCGGTCCATTCTTCCAGAAGCACAGCTAGAGAAAGAAGGGAGAAGTACAAAGGCAGCGGCTTCCTTTGTCCACTTGGGCATCTTCCCCGTAGTCAGACCTCCTGTCGGTCTGGGCGGAGCCAGCAGGGGGGGCCCCTTCCTCGGGGCATCCCGGGTCGATCAGGGTAGGCCTGGTGCCCAAGACCACAGCTTGCTCCAGGGTCCTCCAGGCAGGAAGGCAGGCATCCGTCCACTACTTGGCCATCCCCCCGCTGACCTTGGCCCAATCCCACAGGGACGGACAACAATCCTCAGAAGGCTTCTCTCTGTCCAGGGGTTTGCGCTGCCGGCTTCTTGCTCTCTAGTTCCTCTGTCTGGAAGGAGGCTGCATTTGAAAGTACCCTTAGGGTTTTCAAGAAGCAAGGTGGCCGCAGTGACTCCTGAAGAGCTCCCCTGTGGCCTACGGGCTAGGGCGGTAGAGAAAGTCAGAGAGGCAGAGAGCACAGAAGGGCTCTGGGCAGTGGTTCCCAAAGTGTGCTGGGCAGATCGGCTTTCCCCTGACCCCATTCTGGACTTCTTTCCGTGAGCACGTATTAGTTTATAACTAAACACACAGGTGCACGCGTGCGAGCACACACACACACACACACACACACACACACACTTACACTCATGCAGCTTTGAAAACCAGTTCCTGTCCAGTTTGTCAGGGCGAATAACACCATATGCTGTAACAGTGACTGCGCATAGAGATAGATTCCCCCCGCCCTCCAAATTCGGATGCAGCCGGGAATCTATATTAAAACTGTGAACAGAAACAGACACAATAGGTTGTCTCCATTTGAAAATACCAAGGTGTCTGAAAGCGTGGCAACAGAATGAAAACACAAATTGGGAGCCTGGGGGCTACTTTCTGCTTCAGGACCCCGTGAGAGGGGCTGGATAGGAGGATTGGGGGAGTGAGAGAAGGAAGAGCAGAGGCTCTGACCTGCTGCGAGTGGCCCCGAACTCTGGTCTTTTCTCGATTCATCCAAAGGGTCAGGTCAAGCTCAGGTCTAGGAACCACAGGCTCCTGTGCTAACAAGCAGGGCTGGAGGGACCCACAGAGGAGGAGGTAATGGGTTTCTCCGGGCACAGAAATGTGGCAGTGGATTTCCTGGTTCATGGCTCTTACGGGTGGTTCAGAAGGTCCCTCCACACACCTTGGCCGGGTTTCCCAAACCCAGGTGAGCTCCGGAGGCGTGGGACCCATGGTTCGCATCCTCCAGGCCCATCCCCTGCGCTGCGGCCGCCGCGGGTCGGCAGAAGGGGCGGTGGGTGCGGTCTGCCCCCTGCCGGCCAAGGGGATGCGGACGGCGAACTGGCGAGGATGTTCCTCAACAGCCCAAGGAGGCGCCTTGTATTCAGAGCCCCAGAGTCTTGGGAGGACTGGGCGCTCCTGGGATGACCCAGGAGGGGCCACACTGCAGCCGTCCCGGAGGGGTTAGAGGAAGTGCAGCTCGGACAAGGAAACTCTCTGAGGCCCAGACCGGGGATGCTCGGTGCTGTAGGTTTCACCGCCCGGCGAAGAGGAGGGGTTTAGAAGTTTGCAGCGAGTCAGACCGCACTGTGCATTTGCCAGAACAATCCAGGGTGGGTGGGAATTCCTCCCCCTTGGTGGTGAGGAGAGTCCAGTCTGTGGGCGTTCCATAGACTGTCTTCCGAGAGTCTGGCAGGGCCTGTCTGTGCCCAGAAAGGGAGGATGGGTCTTTCTTAGCTTCAGATGCCTTTAGGCTGGTGGCTTAGATAGTTCTATGAGGGAAGGAGAGAGGCGAAAATAAAATACCCTTAGAGAGGATTGTCCCCCGTGCCCCTCATCCAGAGAGCTAGTGGTGAAGCCACTGTCCCTGCCTCCCCTGCCCTGTAACTCACACCTTTTGGGTTCGCATTCAGCCGCCCAGCCCCGCATTGTGCAGCAGCCAAGGATACAAATGTCTTTTAGGTATTTTTCTGTTGTGATTTTGGCCGCTCTTCTTTTGATGCTGCAGAATCAGATTTTCTCAGTTGTCCGATTACTTCTGACTACTTTCTAAACAATGGCCTCAGAGGGAAAAGACAAACCTAGATTAATCAGGTGCTCATGAAGGGGGTGAGATGAGAGACCTGTCAGGGCCCCCGAGCGGAGGTTGCTGAGACGCGGGCTGGCCTGGCCTCAGAGGCCTGCCAGAGCCGGGGGCCTGTCGCCTGACTTCTCCTCCGTCTCCACAGAGTCCAGGGCTGCTTAGTGCCAAGTGTGATGTGGACACTTGCCTGCCGGATGGTGACAGAAACTCATTTTCCGTCTGTCAAGCAGCCTGACACAGAGCCGCTAATGATTTTCTGCCAGGCGAGGCCTGGCTGGATTTGAACCAGTGACCCAGAGGTAAAAGGCCCCGATGCAGGGCTCCCTTTGCAATAACTGGCCTGCCTCTGCCTGGCCCTGTGCTGTCCATTCCTCTGCTCCTGTGTTCTCCTCATCCAGTTGAGTTTTGGTTGGATCCTAACTTAGCATTTGGGGCTGAGCGGTTAAAGTCCCAGGAGGGCAAGCAGGGGTGCATTTCTGTCCTGGGGGGCCGGGAGATGGAAGGCAGTTGGAGGGCGGAGGGGTGGGGCCATCTTGATTAGCCTGGGCCCAAAAGCCACGTGCTCTTCCCAGGCTGGGTGCCTGATCCTGACCTCAGGACCTTTGCACGCGTATAGAGCTGGCCTCCACAGCAAAGGCTACAGCAAGAAATGTACATCTGAGGGGTACTGAGGCCTAGATGCTCTGGGCCTCAACTACTCTGAGGTCAACATTGTCATCATTTTTTTTTTTTTTTTTTTTTGCTGGTAGTTTTCATGAAAAAAAAAAGTCCTTTCAGGAGCATTCATAGGTTGATTAACATGATGATTCCCATTCACTGAATGATAATCGACTCACATGCCACTCTCCAAAAATAGTGTTTTATAATCTGAAGATGTCTCCTCCAGAATCAGAAAAGCAACCTGGGGGACAGTAAGGGCCAACCCATCATTCAATAAACATTTATTGAGATTCCTGCTATCAGGCAAGCATTCTTCTAGTTATCAGGGTTACAAAGATAAACAAGACAAGGTCCCCATTGAAGGAATGAATCATTTAGAGGGAGAGAGGCATGTGGACAAAAATGATTTGGCACAATCTGATGGGTAATCAATAAGCAAATGAAGAAATTCAGTACACATTTGGAAACCAAGGGCCGTGTCTCACTGTAGGGGTAGAGGATGTAGGGGACACGGCTGGAGCCCACAGATCAGGAGTCAACATCGCAGAGGGGGAGGGAAGCACAGGTGCTGGCCAGGTCAGCGCCCAGGTGGGAAGCCAGGCTTTGCCACTTATAAGCGAGGGCATCTGAAATTTTCTCTCTTGGAGCCTCCACTTTCTAGTCTGTAAAATGGGAATAATGACACCAATATAAACAATCTTCGTAAGGATTAAATGGGATCATTCATGTAAAGCATTGAGCAGAGCGCCCAGCACCTGGTAGGTGACTGATAAATGTCAGCAAGGGCTTCCTGGATTGGAGAAGGCTTTACTGGAGGAAAAAGGAATAGTAGATGACAGCAACCCAGTGGACAAGACAGTTGAGATTAAGGAGAGGTTTTGCAGATAGAATCAAGGGAGTTTGGTGATTCGCTGAATATGAAAAGTGAAATGGGAAGGCTGAGGGGAGGACCCCAGGCCTGGTTGCTATGACAAGCCAGGAAGCTGGTTGTGGAGAACAGTGGGTAGGGAAAGATGTTACTCACTTTTCCTTCAGGGCCAGGAGTGCCTTGAGGATGCCCGGGGTGGGGGGGGGGTGGCGGGGAGGGGTGGTCTCCAAACACAATTGGAAATGTGAGCTCAGGGCTACAGGACTGGGAGCTCTGGCTAAGTTACAGTGGTGGCTGGCGCTGCGAGAGTGGCCCACAGGCTCCCAGTGGGAGTGCATGGGGGGTGGGAAGAAAGATTGGAGACCAGGATGCCTGGAAATCTCAACATTAAAGGTGTGAGTGGAAAGGGGGCCTGTGAACGGGAAACCCAGATGCACCAGGGCCACGGGGGCACCTGACGAGGTGGAACCGAGTGGCTGTCCAAGAGGACTGTGGTCATAGGGGGACAACCCTAGAGCAGCTGTATAGTCGGAGCTCAGATCAGCCGGGCGTTAGCAAATCAGTGTCCGTATGGAGCGGCTCTGTCAGCTGCATTATCAGGTGGTTCTCAGCCAGACTCAGTGTTTTTTGGGGAGTTGGGCAAAATTTCTGCTTGGAGTTCTTTGGAGTAAGTAGAGAAAGGCAAGACCCAGGCAGCAATGGTGGGCTGGAAAGGCCTTTCAGTTCCTGCTGGAGGCCAGAGATGGCTGCAGTCGTCTTACAATTCAGAGTCAGACGTCTTCATTAACTGATGAAGTAGGCACTCATGCCCTGGTCAGGTCCTGACTTGACTGGTGACATTTAATGGACTGCCTAATAGATTTTTTGCATAGATTAGAAGTCACGCAGAATAGACCCTGACGGCTGACCCCATACATCCGATACGGTTTATCCAGGTCCCATCCCTGTGGAACCATAACTATAGCTGTCACTGGGTTCATACCAGGTGCCAGACACGGTGACAAGCCATTCGCAAGGATTCTCTTTCACTCCTGATAACAAACCTGTGGCATTACACGCTTTTCACTTTGGCTTCATGAGCAGAGGAGTGATACAGATGGTATTCTGCCCCGTCTTCAACGTGCACAGGTACAGAGGTGCTCTTTGGAGCTGGAGTGGCTGCTGAGGGGAAGGGACATTGTCAGAGGTACCACGGGTGAGGCGGTGAGAGCAGTGGGTCCCAGGGTAGGAAGTTGCCGTAAACATTTAGCGGTGGATGAGCTCTAGCTACGTTGGCAAAACCAGCCCGGGAGGCGGCACTGTAGCATCAGGGGCTAGAATGCCCACGAGGGACCCCAAATCAATGTGGTTGTAAGGATCTCTAGTCTGGAATAGCCAGTCACAAGGGAACGACCCATGTTTAGGGCTGAGGCCAAGACTTGTTTCCTCCGTGTGTGGTCTTTTCCTATCAGTGGACTCCGAGGCCTGGTGTGTGTCAGAAACCCTAGGCTCCTTCCTGCCAATTCTCTGGAATTTCTGAGTTGTGGGGCTTTTGAGTCACTCCAGTGAAGAGAAAGCAACACCCTTTATGAAAACCTTGGTTGCAGAGTTCAGGTAGAGTTCAGAATCATTGCTAGTTTCTAGACTTCTAGAATATGAGAAAATAAGATCTTGCAGGGAGCACGTAGTTTCCGAGGTGCAGAAGAGTCTGCTTAGTGGTTAGCAGTGTGGACCCTGGAATCAGGAAAATCTGAGTTCAAATCCCAGCTCCACCATGTAAGCGTCGTGAGGCTTGCACTCACTACGGATCTTTTTCGTCTTGGTTTCCTTATCTGTACATCGCCGATAATGCTACATATCCTCCTAGGAATGTTGAAATAAGTAAATGAAAAACTGGACTAAAGAACCTAGTATCGACCTGGGCGGGCAGAGGGATTTTCACACCTTGGCTATTGTGAGTAATGCTGCAATGAACACGGAGGAACAGGTATCTGTGTGTAGGCTGGCGTCGGCTTGTATCATCTCCTGAGAGCCAGTCGAGGGCATCCTTTCCCGATGCCAACTCGGGAACAGCTTGCTGGTAGCTTGAAATGGGCAAGGGTGGGACTGTTTACACCCCAGACATTGGCAAGTGCCACAGATCAGAGCACTGAATATTAGTTATGGTTGCTGCAATCCCCCAGTCCATCTGAATACATATTAATTTATATTTAGATGTAATGGTTTGAGAATGAATTCCATGTTCTGTGGGAAGCATTCTACACCCCCCAAGATTTCCAGGAGTTTCCATTTTTATCATCTCATGCACAGAATTCCTGCTTGTGACTTGGTGTCTGTATTACTCGAATGTTCTTTTTCTCCCCTATATAACTTCCTGGTGGATGTTGAAACTTTTACTTCATTTTCCTCCAAATGAACAAAAATATCTGCTGGAAAAGCAGATTTGTACTAAAAATTTGTTTGTTTGTTTGTTTGTTGGGGGGTGAGGGGGAGCAGGTGCTTTAAAACTGCAGAAACAGCCACTGTGGAGAACAGTATGGCGGCTCCTCAAGAGATTAAAAACAGAACTACCATATGATCCAGTAATTCCACTTCCAGTTATATATCCAAATCAAACAAAATCACGAACTCAAACAGATACCTGTACCTCTGTGTTCATTGCAGCATTACTCACAATAGCCAAGGTGTGAAAACCCCTCTGACCCCCAGGTCGAGGACTAGGTTCTTTAGTCCAGTTTTTCATTTACTTATTTCAACATTCCTAGGAGGATATGTAGCATTATCGGCGATGTACAGATAAGGAAACCAAGACGAAAAAGATCCGTAGTGAGTGCAAGCCTCACGACGCTTACATGGTGGAGCTGGGATTTGAACTCAGATTTTCCTGATTCCAGGGTCCACACTGCTAACCACTAAGTAGACTCTTCTGCACCTCGGAAACTACGTGCTCCCTGCAAGATCTTATTTTCTCATATTCTAAAAGTCTAGAAACTAGCAATGATTCTGAACTCTACCTGAACTCTGCAACCAAGGTTTTCATAAAGGGTGTTGCTTTCTCTTCACTGGAGTGACTCAGAAGCCCCACAACTCAGAAATTCCAGAGAATTGGCAGGAAGGAGCCTAGGGTTTCTGACACACGCCAGGCCTCGGAGTCCACTGATAGGAAAAGACCACACACGGAGGAAACAAGTCTTGGCCTCAGCCCTAGACATGGGTCGTTCCCTTGTGACTGGCTATTCCAGACTAGAGATCCTTACAACCACATTGATTTGGGGTCCCTCGTGGGCATTCTAGCCCCTGATGCTACAGTGCCGCCTCCCGGGCTGGTTTTGCCAACGTAGCTAGAGCTCATCCACCGCTAAATGTTTACGGCAACTTCCTACCCTGGGACCCACTGCTCTCACCGTCTCACACGTGGTGCCCCTGACAATGCCCCTAAGTGTCCATCGACAGATGAATGGATGAAGAAAATGAGGTATATATACACAATGAAATATTATTCAGCCTTTAAAAAGAAGGAAATTCGGCCATTTGTGACAACACAGATGAATCTGGTGAGCGTTATGCTAAATGAAATAAACCAGAAAGAGACAGACAAACACTACATAGTACCACTTATATGTGGAATCTTAAAAAGAAGAAAGTAGAACTCATAGAAGCAGAGAGTAGAATAGTGGTTGCCAGGGGCTGGGGGTGTGGGAATGAGAAGAGGTTGGTAAAAGGGTACAAACTTTTAGTTATAAGAAGAATGAGGTCTGAGGATCTGATGGACATCGTGGTGACTATAGGTGATAACTGTATCACATAATTGAAATTCGCTAAGAGACTATATTAAGCATCCTCACACACACACAAGTAACTGTGTGAGGTGAAGGGTGTGTTCATTAATACTTTCACAATGTATGTGTATATTGGATCATCACTTGTACACTTCAGATAGCTTACAATTTTATTTGTCAATTATACCTCAATAAAGCTGGAAAAAGATAAGATAAAAATGATAATGATAATTAACCACCACCACCACTATCACTTAGGCCATCACACATTTCCCACTGGACTGTCTTTTCTCTTTGGCCCACTTCCTCTCTGGTTCCTCTTCTTCCAGTTTTTGGACCTCTCAGCCCCCTTTCCCATGCTGTTGACTCCGACTCAAGATTCCTCTCACCTCAATGCATGGGACAGTCAGATTCCCTTGTCCGGCCCTTACCCCCCTAGGATGTGCCTAGAGGCCCATCTTTCTCAACCCCAAAAGGTTTTGCTTGACAAGTGCGCCACGGCTCAGAAATGAATTATGCCATTTGCTCAAGAAGTAGCAGAAGTGGCCCCAGTTTGTGCTTTATGCTTGTTAGAACTCTTCCAAAGTGTGATTAAAAGAAAAGGTACAATTAAAAGTATGAACACCTCTGCATTCCTGGTCCTAGGAATCATCACTGTTAAGTAGTCTAAGAGTGGTTAAAATGTGCCCACTTCTTAATTTTGTGGCCTTGGGAAGCCACTTAGTCTGGGACTCAGTTTCTCATCTGTAAAATGGGTATAATACCACCTACCTCATAGAGTTGTTGAGAGGGTTAGATGAAATAATGTACAGTGCGTGAAATAGTGCCAGGCCTAAAGAAAAAGCTCAGTAATGTTACTTATATTTATACCTCTAAACATTTCTTATGTATGGAGTGTCCCTACACATATGTAACATATATTATAACTAATGAAAAAATAGGATATATAAAAATAATATGACAAAATGCATATTCTTCCCTGAAATTTATTCTTCTTCCCACTCAACAATATATTGTTATTACACAGTAACCCTCATTTCTTTTAATGCCAAAATAACGTTCTACGATAAGAACATACCATTGAGTGTTTAAACATTTCCTTGAGTTGGGGAATTTGGGTGGCCTTTCAGCCTTATCAATGTTCTGAAATGTCCTTGTCAGTAGATTCTAGGGCACTTATCTATTTCTGGATTCACAGAAGCCAAAGAGCTGGGCTGAAGAACACATATATTTAAACTTTCAGCTAAATAGCCTTCCAGAAAATTCCATCCCCATTTATGTTCCAACTAGAAGGGCATGAGGTCCCTCTCCCCAAACCCTTATCAGTATTTGAATATTATTAAACTTTCAACTTTTTGTCAATCTCATGGGTGAAAAATAGTATCTCATTTAAACATATATTTCCCTGTTCTCTGGTTAAGACTGAATATTTAAAAATATGTCTATTATCCATTTTGTATAAATTACCCATTCACAAACTTTGCCTGTTTTGCTAGTGTAGAGAGAAGTCGCAGCTCCTTTTCCATCTCCTCCCCGACGTTTGGGCTACAGCTCATCCAGGACATACACGAATCCTTATGTTGTCTCATTCCAACGCCCAGTTGGCGAAATGAGAGGAAAGTGGAAATGAGGAAGTTTCTGTTAGGTATATAGCCATTGGCCCCAGGGCAAGTTCAGGAAGTCAGAGAATGAACAAAGAGGTGGCTGAACTTCTGTGGCAGGTAGATGGGGTTGCGGGGAAGGGCGGTCAGTGAGAAATTCCGGGTGGGAGAGTGGCTGGGAGATTGGTGGGAACAGGAGGTCTAACATTCCATTTTTTTCCTAACGTCCCATTTTAAGTTTCTCTATCCCCCCAAACTCAGTGTGTGCAGACTTTGGTAGAAATCAAGGAACTGGAATGGAATTCCATGTGTGGGTGGTGGAGTCTGAGATGCTGGAGAGCTCAGTGGAGGAAGAGGGTCTGGAGAGGCCTGTGGGCATCTTCTGGGTGACCCCCTGTGACTCAGCTCCGCCCTGTGACTTCAGTGCTCTCGTCTGCACCTGTGTTTACAAGCACATTGGCACCAACCGATCGTTAGAGTGATGTTTAATGTTTAATACAGTTTCTCATCATCGGCTCTGTAGACAAGTTCTCCAGGGTCTATGAGAAATTGTTTTCCCTTTACATGAGGTTAGTATTTTACTCACATTTGAGAAACTGTCCTATAGTGTAAATAAGATTAGCTGCTTTGCTAAACAGAGTACTCTTATAAGACCTTTCGTATTTATCTACATAAACCAATAATATGATGATAATCATAATAATTTGTATCTAGTCTTTATAGTAAGCATGTCAGAATTCCGATAAGGAAAATGCTTTATTTTTTTATGCATATAAAGTATTCTCTAATTCAGATCAACCCAAGCTGATTTAGCCTGAATTATTGAGGGTTTATTGTTCTGTCAAAATATAAAAGATGAAAGTTATTTGCATAACACATCTGCAGCTTCAACTTGGAGAGCTAGTATTTACACAGTTACGAGGCCATGCATTTCTCTCAGCAGCACAATGTGGCTTCACAGTTTCCCTCAGGCTAGCTAGGAATAGTAGCAAAAAAAAATCAGTTTTTCTTGTAACTGAGTACTGATCTATATGCAGGGAAGAACTTTCATAATTATGAGGGTTCATGTCTTACCTATTAAGATCACAGTTTGGAAAATGTTTTTTTGGTTATTAATCTGAGTCAGGCACTGTGCTAGGCACAGGAGGAAAACAGATGAGGACCACATTGGAGGAGACAGAAATGTAAAGTGATGATTAGACAAGCAAAGGTTTTGGAAGACTTGAGGGACTTGTTCTAAGGGCACGTCACAGGGAGTACGTCTAGAACTGACTGGGGGAGCAGGAAAGCTTCCTGGACGAGGTGACATTTCTGTCAGCCTTCCAGGGAGAAGAGGCTTGCTAAGTCAAGACAGCAAAATGAGAACACAAAGGTATGGAATTCTACAAAAGGGAAGGTACCCATGAAGAAACGCAGGGTTTGGAAAAGGCATTCTGCATTCTAGGGGTTCATATTTCTATCCCTGAAAAAACTGACAAGGTGGCGAAAACTCAGATCACCTGTGCTCTGTCCTTCTGTTGGATATGTTTCTCCTTTGGTCCTCAACCCTGATGCTGAGAAAATCTCTAACCAGCAGGGGCTGGTTCTGGATTTTAATGTTATGGCGTGGTGGGGTATTGAGATGGATACCTGGGAAGACTATGAAACTTATGTCCAGCTAACCACAAATAGTATAAGAGGATTGGAATGAATTAAAAGAAATCTACAGATACTTGGAAGGTATGATGAGTGTATATCTGAAATCAGGTTAAAAATAAGCCGCAGGTTCTCTTGTGATTTCCGAAACATCTTTGTTTAATCATAGAATTATGTCCATCTTCCATTCATCATAAATAATCCATGTCATTACTTTACCAATCCTTTTGAAAAAATTTGGTATTTAGCATAAACAAACACTGAACATTAGCCAGGGGTGTGTTAGTTTAAACCAGAAGAGGGAAGAATAAAAAGAAGAATCCACAAAATTTTAAAACTTAGAAGAGAGCACATGAAAAGATGAACATTCTCATCCATTTATAAAATCAAATTTCATAACAACCATTAAAAAAATCCAGGTGGAAAAACAAAAATATAATCTAACGTATTTCTTTCATAAATACATTCAGACAAAACAAATGCATAAAAGAGATAGTGCATAGATATAACAACATATTTTAAGAAATGAATAATTAAACCCCAATAATCATGAATTTAAAATATATTTTGATTTTATTTTTTGTCCTTTATGGAAAAATATGCACAGCATTTGTGTAAAAAAAGAAATAGGTATACACATCAATAAAGCCACCAAAATTCACTATGTAAAGAAGATTATTTGAAAACAGAACACATTTTTTTTAAAGCAAAAGGTAAAATGTTATATCAGTTTCAGTTGAATTTTATCCCATAGTCACACCTACTATAGGTGTTAGATAACAGAGGTAGATAAGTTGGGGGGAAAAATCAGTATTCTAATGCTAGGGAGAAGATTTTTATGATAGCTCAGACAGACAATTTCATTCACTCTGAAATTCAAGAAGCTTGCAGGAACAAAACATGAAAACCTTTCTGTGCTCCATATGTAAGCAAAATTACTGTAGTTTTAAACACAAGTGAAATTCTTGACAATAGGAATTCTTGCCAAACAGCCTGTTTAGCATAGCTTTTTGCAGGGTCTGGCACTAGCCTTAAAACTCACACCCAGGCTAACTCTTATGAAATTTATGAGGTCCAGTGACATTGAAATGAGTCAGAAGTAACACAAGATGAGAGTTGGTAGTAACAATGATGTACGATACTGATAAACATGGTGAGTTTCTAAGGAATGATTTTTTGTTGTTGATAAAACAACAAAACAGCTGCTGAAGATATGGTGTGACTCATGACGCCAATATCATCTGTCAAATCACGAAAAGACATGTAGAGAGGATGTGAGAGAATGGTGTGCAGGAAACAGAAAAAGTGTTCCCTTATTTCTATACATTGCTTTATTCTCTATTTGGGTCGGGAAAGCTCTTCCAGACATAGTAGAAGCAAATATTGGATACTCCATGGCAAGCTGATGCCCAACTGGGAGCTAATTTTACTTAATATTTTGGTTGATGAATGTTTTTGCATCTTCTGTGTCTATTTTTCTTTCCATCCAGCTAGACAGAATGTGTATATGTAACATTTGTTTGCCTCTATGACCTTTATATTTTCATTTATTTGTAAGAGCAATGTGATTTAATTATTTTTTTAAATGTTGCAAACATTTGTCAAATCTGCCAAGGAAATTCTCATTAATAACTTGTCTCAAATGCCTTAAGTGTGCTTAATTCAAAGATGTAACAGGCTGCTTCTGGCTAAAAGAGGAAATTTGTGCTCTGCACATCTGTGTAACAGGAAACAAATTTTGGTCTCCGTTGTGGAATGTGAAAGAATCCATCATTAATTGTTGCTGCTCTTGAACTAACTGTAACGTTTTTGGGTCTCACGTTTGGTTGTTATGAGTTTGCAAGTGTGCTGGAAAACAGGTAAGAAAGAAATAATGGAAGAAAAACGAAAAACATTTGAAATATAATTTTAAGAATCCTGAAACCCAAATCCTGTAGTTTATCTGAAAACTGCACGTACTTTGACTCATAACTCAAACATCAGGCCCTTTCTTTGAAGCAGCTTATAATAAATTTAAGACATAGAACACCACAGTCTCTTGTAATGGAAGTGAGGAATTTCTGAGTGGAAACTATTTGAAGGAATGTCTTAAAAACTGATGTCAAGAAATGCAGATGACTTATGCTTTTCAGCATCTATTCAATCTATGACCCCTGCTGAGTTGATAAGGAAGAGGCATGTCACAGTTGCAGAAAAAAAGAGTCACACGGGAAATCAAAGTATCCGTGAATAAGACTTTGGAAATTTTCACTGTCATGAGAAGAGCATTTTCCTGATGGTGTGACCTCATTCCAAACAGTACAGTAGCTAGTAGAGAGCTGTATTGCACAGAAGGTGGTATGAGGAAAACGTGTTTGCTTTTTGTCACTTATGATGACTGTTTCCCTTGTTAGGAAAAAAGAAAAAAAATAACAAGTCCAAAATACTGAACCACCCCTGGCAGTAACAAACAAAGTAGGTTTTGGAAATAACGCTCTCGTCAAATCCATTTTAAGGCACTTAAACAGTTATGTCGTATTTTTTTTGTGTGTAAAAAAATAAAATATGCATTGAAGCAATGTTCACAAATACATGTCTTCAGAACTGTTTGTATGTACAACCCTGTACGTATATACATCGCTGCGGAAAGACCACCTCCTTCCTTATACTGTTGGCCTCGTCAACTTCACTCCCTACGAGGAAGGAAAACATGACATCAGAGTTGGACGGTATCCACGAGCAAAGTGAGAGCATCAATTAACACCAGATAATTTATGCTATGAGAAGGAAAAAGAGGCCCACCTAGACAGCATTATATAACCCATGATCCAAACCCCTGGATCCAAATAAATTCACCCGCCCACCTCACTGGCCTGCAGAATATGGCATCTCCCCCGCACCCGGCATGGCTATTCATCCCATCTGCTGTGCATTAGATGGTGCCTGTGGGTCTCAGTCAGTATTGTCTGTAAAGCAGAGGAGACACTCAAGGATACCCTTACGATGGACACTTTGTTTTTTGTGGCCAGGTGGAAAGGGCTGAATATTCCAAGCCTTCTGGATTATTCTACATTAGCCATTGGCCCCCTGGTTTGGAGTGGTTTCTGTGCAAAGGGAAAAATGAACAGCGTCCAGTTTAGTCTCCCTTTTGGAAATGCTTCGGTTACTCTGCAGGATAAATCCCAGAGCTTTTAACCATTTAGAAGAGAACTTCATTCTGATTAATTTGCTGTTCACTATGACTGTGTATTATTGATGGAGTATTAGGATTTTCAAATAATCTTCTTCATTCTTGGTCAAAATTTATATGTATAAATTCTGGTCTATCATGCACATACACATTGTTAAACACGAGCATATATACAAATGAAGTTTTCAAAGGGGATAAATAGCAAAAGAAAGAAAATTACTAAACGCTCCTGTACCAATTCTGAGTGGGAAGACTCCAGACTGGAGTGGTCCCCAGCACAGAATGGTGTTTGCTAACATTTTGTTCAATAAAAAGAGGAGGGAAGGTGCTGGAGGGCTACCTTCTCAGGCAGGATTCTGGGGACCTAGGGCTCTCCTTCTAAAAGCAATCTTGGGGGTCGGGGGAGAGAGATAAATTAGGAGAGTCTGGGATTAACATATAGACACTCCTATATATAAAATGGATAAACAACAAGGACCTACTGTACAGCACAGGGAACTATACTCAATGTCTTGTAATAACCTATAATGGAAAAGAATCTGAAAAAGAATATATATATATATATATATATATATATATATATATACCTATATATTTTTATTCTTATATATATTCTTATGTATATAACAATCACTTTGCTGTACACTTGAAACTAACACAACATTGTAAATTAACTGTACTTCAGTACCAAAAATTAAACAAAAGCAATCTTGTGTTTCTTGGAGCATCGTTGTGGTGTAGGGGAAAGATTTGGGGGGACACATAGACCAGGGTTCAAGTCCTAAGTCGAGCACTGAGTAAACCCACCCCTGTAACCCTGGGCAAGTTGCTCATCTCTCTGGGCCTAGTTCCTACGTGTTCAATGGGGATAGCAGAGCCTGCTACCAACAGTGTTGTAGAAAATAAGGAACATCAGTGATCACAACAGTGATTATATCAGATAGCTTTTGTCAAATACCTGCCACGTAATCCTCCACAACTCTAAAGAGTAGATGTTATCATGAGTCTTAGTGTGGCAGAGACTGAGGTACAGAGACGTGAAGTAACACGGCCAGGGTCACACGGGGGTAAGGCGGCAGAGCTGGCAGGATGGCTCAAGGGCCCACACTCCGGACCTGGTGAAGGCTGGCACGTGCTTAGCATAACACAGAGCTTAACAGGCTGTAGTGGGGCTATTCCGTTTTCAGGACACTAAGGACATGACACACAAGTGCTATGCCACTGGCTATCGCCCTGCCACCTGTGAGTGGGCGAAAGAAGTCTTGCAAAGTCTGAGCCACTGGGAAGAAGCCAGCTATGGGCACTTCCGTGGTATGTGCTGCATCTAAATTTTGTATGAGTCATTTAGTTTATTTTATTTTGGCTGATAATTTAGAAAATCAAATCCACAAATATCAAATAAGTAACAAGACTTCTGAGCCAAGTGTGGTGCAATTGACATCCTTGGGTGGCCTCCTTTGCTACTGAAATTTTATTTTTTAATTCCCAAACGCATAGTACAAAGAAGTTATTATGTGTCCAGAAGATTAAAAATAAAGTAGACACTCTGGATAAATCCAGGTGCTATCATATTTAGAAAGGCATGTGAAATCAGGACACATACGAATGATCAGGTGGGCAAAGATGGTGGGCACCCGAGCAGAGGGGCACATATATTTTGAGTATATTTACTGAAACTTTAATCCACTGTAATATGCCCTTCAATATGAGCAAATTAAAAAGGGTTTTTAAAGACTACCTTTTAAGTATCATCGTGCTGTTATAACAATATATAACAATTAGCCCTCAATCTTCTTGTTCAAATTGAATTGGATAATGTGTCATTATTATCGTATTTAGTTAAGAAAATGTGTACTTGAGAACAAGGTTATATGTGCAAAAGTTAAAGCATATGAACAGCTAAGATTCAGAAATAGCATTTCAATCTGACTTGGATCCAAATAAGATTCTTCTAGAGTCTCACCTTCTGCCTTGACACCATCCAAGACCTTATTGTTGGCACCAACACACTTCCCAGAAGGATCTGCACCGGGTGGTAGATCAGCAAGGGGACGGATATTAAAGAGAGGTACTCATGGCCTGCAAACACGATCTTCAGCATTGGAATCCCTGAGGAACAAGGAAGACAGAAAACCTAGAGGCAAATTCAGTCTGTCATCAAACTAAAGACGTACGCCATTAAAACTGGACTTCGGATTGCACCGTCTTTCCCTTGTGTATATTCACAGAACTAAAAAGGGAAGGTCTGGAACGACTCACCAAATCCTTCCATATTCCTTTGACTGTGTAAACCTCCAAGCTCTACCTAGAACAGATTAAAACTGAAAAGGTGGTCGGTTCAAGGGTACCAGTAACTCTCACTGCAAGTTAGCAGCCTGTCTAACAAGGAGAGGAGAGAAGATAGTGGGGAGTAGAGTTTCTTTTTTCTTTAATTTTTAAATTTTATTTTATTTATGTTTTTATATAGCAGGTCTTTATTAGTCATCAATTTTATACACATCAGTGTATACATGTCAATCCCAATCACCCAATTCATCACACCACCACCCACACCCCACTGCCGCTTTCCCCCCTTGGTGTCCATACGTTTGTTTTCTACATCTGTGTCTCAATTTCTGCCCTGCAAACCAGTTCATCTGTACCATTTTGCTAGGTTCCACATATATGCGTTAATATACCATATTTGTTTTTCTCTTTCTGACTTACTTCACTCTGTATGACAGTCTCTAGATCCATCCACGTCTCAACAAATGACCCAATTTCGTTCCTTTTTATAGTTGAGTAATATTCCATTGTATATATGTACCACATCTTTATCCATTCGTCTGTCGATGGGCATTTAGGTCGCTTCCATGACCTGGCTATTGTAAATAGTGCTGCAATGAACACTGGGGTGCATGTGTCTTTTTGAATTATGGTTTTCTCTGGGTATATGCCCAGTAGTGGGATTGCTGGATCATATGGTAATTCTATTTTTAGTTTTTTGAGGAACCTCCATACTGTTCTCCATAGTGGCTCTATCAATTTACATTCCCACCAACAGTGCAAGAGGGTTCCCCTTTCTCCACACCCTCTCCAGCATTTGTTGTTTGTAGATTTTCTGATGATGCCCATTCTAACTGGTGTGAGGTGATACCTCACACCAGTTTTGATTTGCATTTCTCTAATAATTAGTGATGTTGAGCAGCTTTTCATGTGCTTCTTGGCTATCTGTATGTCTTCTTTGGAGACATGTCTATTTAGGTTTTCTGCCCATTTTTGCATTGGGTTGTTTGTTTTTTGATATTGAGCTGCATGAGTTGTTTATATATTTTTGAGATTAATCCTTTGTCCATTAATTCATTTGCAAATATTTTCTCCCATTCTGAGGGTTGTCTTTTCGTCTTGTTTACGGTTTCCTCTGCTGTGCAAAAGCTTTTAAGTTTCATTAGGTCCCATTTGTTTATTTTTGTTTTTATTTCCATTACTCTAGCAGGTGGATCAAAAAAGATCTGGCTGTGATTTATGTCAAAGAGTGTTCTTCCTATGTTTTCCTCTAAGACTTTTATAGTGTCTGGTCTTACATTTAGGTCTCGAACCCATTTTGAGTTTATTTTTGTGCATGGTGTTAGGGAGTGTTCTAATTTCATTCTTTTACATGTAGCTGTCCAGTTTTCCCAGCACCACTTATTGAAGAGACTGTCTTTTCTCCATTGTATAATCTTGCCTCCTTTGTCATAGATTAGTTGACCATAGGTGCGTGGGTTTATCTCTGGGTTTTTTATCTTGTTCCATTGATCTATGCTTCTGTTTTTGTGCCAGTACCATATTGTCTTGATTACTGTAGCTTTGTAGTATAGTCTGAAGTCAGGGAGTCTGATACCTCCAGCTCCGTTTTATTCCCTCAAGGCTGCCTTGGCTATTCGGGGTCTTTTGTGTCTCCATACAAATTTTAAGATTTTTTGTTCTAGTTCCGTAAAAAAGGCCATTGGTAATTTGATAGGGATTGCATTGAATCTGCAGATTGCTTTGGGTAGTATAGTCATTTTCACAATATTGATTCTTCCAATCCAAGAACATGGTATATCTCTCCATCTGTTGGTATCATCTTTAATTTCTTTCATCAGTGTCTTAGAGTTTTCTGCATACAGGTCTTTTGTCTCCTTAGGAAAGTTTATTCCTAGGTGTTTTATTCTTTTTGTTGCAATGGTAAACGGGAGAGTTTCCTTAATTTCTCTTTCAGATTTCGGAATAGAGTTTCTTCGAGAAGGCTGAGGCATACTAGTAAGGTAGAGGTGAAAAATGGATCTTTTCTGCACAACACTGTAAAGCAACTATATCACAATTTAAAAAAAAAAAAGGATCTTTTCTTGCTTAGTAGTGAAACACTCTATTGGTCTTTAGGGAAGCCTGCCTGGCACCATTTCACAGCCCCCAAGTTCACTTTGGGGCTGAAAGGATATGGTAAGATAAAGTATGGTATATATGGCTATAAGTAGGAGGGTACTTTAGCCAAATAGACGTTAATAAAGGCTTTTGCACATTCTCTTTTGGCCAAGAATCTCAAAGCGCTTTAAGCAGTACTGTATATGGCAGATGAATTCTAAAATCTGTGCTGAATATTAAACCCCACAGTGAAGGCTGTAATGGAACTCAAGTAAATGAATACTACTTCTGAGTCTACCACTCTGTTATATCCAAGGCAAGGCGTGCATATTTTGTAAACAGCTGCCTAACATATGTAACTATTAAGCTTCTGTAACAGAATTCAGACACTGGTTATTTGACTATTATCACCAATTGCTTTAATGTGGTCCAGTTGTCAGTACGGCTGTGTATGTACATCAGTTTTTCAACTGAATAGTTTTAGCAGCTTAGCTTTCTTTTTGTTTCTTTGAGAACAAACACTGAAAAGGACCCAGGCTCCTAAATACACACAATGATGGCACATAAATAACGTTTTAAGATAGCCCGGTGAGGAAAGCTCTGCTTTTTCAATTATTTTTACCTCCTAATAAATTTCAAGCCTTTATGCAAAAATGTATTTCATGGCTGCTTTCTTTTTCATAGCCTCACATATCATTGCCATAAACTGCAAACACTTAACTCTTCCCAAAGTCTCTCTCAAAGCTTCAAGCGTATGCATTTAGATTTTTGCACAGTTTCTGTCTTCTCACTAATATAAAGAACAAAGGAGTTTTTCTTTTAAAAGTAATATGCTTAATCCACTTATTGGGTTTGAATTAGATCAGTGTTAGATGTTGAAAAGCAGCTTTTAATATTATAGTCCCAGAGAGCTTCCCTGGTGGTGCAGTGGTTAAGAATCCACCTGCCAATGCAGGGGACGCGGGTTTGAGCCCTGGTCCGGGAAGATCCCACGTGCTGCAGAACAACTAAGCCCATGTGCCACAACTACGAGCCTGCACTCTAGAGCCTGCAAGCCACAACTACTGAGCCCGTGTGCCACAACTATTGAAGCCCACATGCCTAGAGCCTGTGCTCTGCAACAAGAGAAGTCACCAAAATAAGACGCCCACACACTGCAAAAAAGAGTAGCCCCCATTCACCACAACTATAGCCCACACGCCACAACAAAGACCCAACACAGCCAATAAATAAATAAATAAATAAATAAAAAGAATAAAATCTAAAAAAAAAAAAATTATAGTCCCAGAAAGTTACTACAATGAGAAATGAAGAAGACCTGAACATATACTACTCCTGTTTTCAGGAAAAGTTATTTGGCCCAAAAGGATGATGCGAAGGAGCTCAGGGGTGGTGTGAAGTAATAGTGGGGCTAAGGGGAGCAAATGATAGAAATATGGAAGTATGTGTCTCTAAAAAATGGTCAGAGCAGGGGTTTCTGACCCCAAATTCGAGGACGATGGCTGCTGGGCTAAATCACCTGAGTTACGCTTTCTTGGCTAAGTTCAGGCAGGCTCTGGGTTGTTCTTCAGCAAGCTCAAGCAAGCTCACAGATGTGGTCACAGGGCTGCTGCTCCAATATGCAAGTTTACAAGGTATCTTAATGGAAGCGACATGAATTCACTGTAGTGTGATGAAAAGATAGCAGTAATAATGATAATAACGGTTTGTATGCAGTGAGTGCTTACGAGATGCCAGGTGCTGTCAAGGGCTCTCCCATATGAACAGACAACAATTCTCGGTGGTAGATGAAACCTACTGTTTGCACCATTTTACTAATGAGGAGACTGAAACGCCTCATTAGTGGTTAGAAAACTTTCCCAAGTGGTGGAGTCTTTACTGCAATCCAGGCCACCTGGGTTTCCAGTTCTCTGTGTCAGGTAAGGGTCAAGGCCTCCGAAGTCTTCAGTTCCACATGCCACAGGCATGGCAGCTCCATGAAGCAGAAGAGGGCCTGGGATGCAAAGAGCTTTCTCGTCCAGAAGTCCTTTCGGAACTCGCTCCCCTTGGGCCCCTAACCCTCCCAGCAGCACTTCCAGGGGCAGCAGACCTCACAGTCCCCTGCTACCCATGCCGGGGTATTCCTGTGATTTCACAGCGGCAAGGAGCTCAGTAACCGCGAGGCCTACCCCAATAGTGGCAAGGGAACCCCAGACTGACACTGCCTTCAAGAAACTTTCAGTGCACAAGTGAACTTCTACCTTCTGTGGACCCTGCTATCACTTTGTATGAAGTTCTCTTCTGGTCCTGGGCTGGTTCTTCAGCTCTTCCGTATCATCTTTGAACACACTCTTCTGTACAGACCGGGCTGGGGCTCTGCAAACATCGCTCCTCCTCGTCAGCAGGCGGCCCCCTGGACACTAGAGGAAGGCTGGAGAAGGCGCAGGGGCCTGGGGTTCGGCCCCAGTGGCTAGTCCATTGTGCCCCTCCTTGAAGGTCTGACCCCTGTTTCCTCTCCAGTCTTCTAGGTTCTGAGAACCCCAACTTCTTCCTTTGTTCCTCCAGCTCCGGCTACTTCCTGAACTTATTACTCCTTCATTTCCTCACTGTCCCCTCCCCGCTTTCCCACACTGTTTTAGTGCCCTATGTTGGTGGCGTGGCATGTTTGCCTGACTCACTCTGGAGACACAGGCCCTCTCTCACTTGGCTGCACATCCCAGTCATCCACTTCGCCTGGAAAAGAGAGGGCTCCCCCATGACTGGCCGCTGCTGTAGACATCTGTCGAATGAAGTAGGGATTTCTCTTCATCACTTTGTGCGCCTGCAGTACCTTCTCGTTAATTGTTAATCAGATTTCCTATCACCACCACTCTCAGTGACTAATGTTAAAAATATGATTGAAAACCACATCAGAGAGAAAAACTTAGCTTCCGGAGATTAGGGGCCAGGTCCCTTTGCTGCGTCTTTGCTTGTCACTCTCTCAGGGTGGATTCACCACCGGCTAATCCCCAGATGAGGGGAGGGGGACTCCAGAGATTCAAGTCAAGCTATTTGTTTTGGGAACCTTTCTGTTCCCTCTGTCTGAAACTCTACCTTACTTCTCGATCATTCAATTATCCACTTTCCTTTTCAATTATTAGTTTCTTCACAATCTCTTCTTTATATCTCAGTCTTTCCCCTGCTTTTCTTCAGTTTCCCCCTGTTCGCCCTCCTGGCAGCTTCCACCCTGTGCATTTTCATTTTCTCAAGGGTCAGAGTAGGAAGAGAAGTTGGGAGAAGTGGGGGGGTGGGGTGGAGGGGGAGGTAACTATTGTACGATTCCACGTCCAAGTGGTCCAGGCCACCCTGGCGATGTTTGGAAGCGGCGAGTTTACGATCTCTGTTCTAGGGCATCTTTGCCGTGTTTCCAGCACTATCAGGACGAACACTGGAAATGCAATAGAGAGAGTCCTGGGACTGTGAGGGCCACTGTGCTCACCACACTGCAATTTCTGTCACCTGGCCACGAATTTGGCAAAACTTGACCATCAAGTCAAATCAGAGAGCATTGCTATGTCTTTTTCCAGAAGCCCATGTAATGCACCACCCTTTCATCCACTTCACCCACCCTTTCAACAATTCACTCAATCGTTCATTCAATTAGCACTCACTTCACAGATTAACTAAAGGGCGAGGTATGTGAGAGGACCCTCACTCAGGTAACTCACCGGCCCCTCTGTGACCACTCCCACTGCCTCCCCGTGACCTTCCTTCAGGGCTCGGTCAGCCCTCACCCGCTCCCGCACCCTCGCCCCAAACCCATCTCTCTGCCTTCAGGCTTGTCCTCTGCAGGGTATTTTCCAGTCTGCAACCAGGCTGAGTACAAAATCTCTCTACGTCTCACCACGCTCCCCTGGGCTCTCTCTGTGCTCCAGCCATGAAGAGTGTGGTGTCCCTCCCTCACCTCCTCTCCCCAACCCGTGCCCATGACCATGCTCTAGGCTCTAGAAGTCTCACCTCTCGGTCTTTGCACATGAGTTCCTTTTGCCCAGGATGCTCGCCACGCACTTCTTGACCTGCCCGATTCCTTAGCCCACAGTTTATAACTCGCCTCCTCTGGGAAGACATCCTTGACATCTCAAGGCTCCTTTCTGCTCTAGGCTTACCCAACTGGGGCGTGGTTCAGCCTAGCGTTTGCTGCATTTATTAACGCTGCTTGCTTTGTGTGTGTGTGTGTTTCCCTCACTAAGCTGTTAGCTTCTTAGGGTCAGTGACTGTTTTGTCTTTATCTCTAAGCATCTGAGTGCTCAGAGGAAGAGCCCTGAAGGATCGGACTTGTGCTTTTCCAGAGCCCATCATAAAGTTACTGTGCAGACTATCACTCCATTTTCACTCCATTCATTAACTAGGGAGAAAAAAAGGGCAATAATTTCAAAAAACCAAACAAACTTACTCAAAAGAGTTTTCTTTTTCAAGTAAAATTTAAATATAGGACTCTTTTCATCTTGCGATCACTGTAGTAATATAAATGAAGCAAATTAATTTTAATGCTCCCAGGTACTGATTCTCTGTCACTGTGGTTGACAGGATCCGACTAGACTTTATGAGACAGCGTTTGACTTTATGGAAGTGAACACCATGCGCACATTTACAATTTTACAGGGACTTTAAGCTGTCATGCTGAAAAATGTTTATAAAACATTAATCAAAAAATGCCTCTTTAATACAATGCACTGTCTGAAAGATGTTAGAAGGCGCATATTGTAAATGGATTCTTTTTCTGACTAAAGTAATTTCCACCAAAAGCATTTCCCCACTGCTCTACAAGTACACTGTGTGGAGAGATAAAGAGCACTTTCCCAGCACATTACTACCTGCTCCAAACACTTGGGAAATCACTAATGTATGGCATGCCATATTTCCATGTCACACATGACACACTCGTCTAAAATTATCCAACAGACTTTGACACTGCGGCATATTCCATAAGCAGAGCTTTCAACTGACATCTGCCAACTAAGAACTTCAAGTGAGAGCTTTCTTCTTCTAACAAGCAAATAAGGGGTTTCTTTTATCCTACACCCAGGATGGAAAGGATAAAACAATACATACCAGAACAAGTGGGGTGCCCCCCCATTTTAAATGTTTATTTTATGTTCTCTGAATTAGAAAATTCCCTTTGTATCAGTGTTCCAACAGTTCCTACTTTCTATTGGATGGACAGTTTTTAAATTTTTTCTTGAGAAACAGACATTTTTCTTCCTCAATTAAATATGGACCTTTGTATACCTCTCACGGAAGGCCGCTCTATTGCTCACAACATGAACACCATCTACTTTATATCGTTGTTCAGAGTTTACTTGTAGGTGCATGATGCTCTCACCACTTACTCATTCATTCATTCATTCAAAAAATACTTTCTGGGCCTCTGCTGTATGTGACTTACTGTTCCCGGTGCTGAGGATATAAGGAAAATAACACAGACAAGGCCCCTGCCTTCTTGGGGCCCACTTTCTGTAGCACTTGCCCCAATCACCTTGGCTTTCCTTCATCCGGAGAGTGCGTGCCAGCCTGGTGCATGCTTACCAAGTTTCTACAACTCAGACTTTGGGGATCATCTCTGACTAACCCCATTTGTCTTTCTACTTGTGGATCAAGTCACCAAGTTCTGGAAATTCTTTCCTCTATTGAGCACTGTCCTTCCCCCTCAGTTTTCACTGCCACCTTCCTAATTCAGTTCCTCATAAAATCAAGCCAAATGACTCTTTCAGCCTCCTGACATAACCCCCTGTCTTCAGACTCTTCCCTTCATCAATCCTACAAACCACAGCCAGATTAATCTTCCTAAGACCCACATTAATTAAAGCCAATACCCTGCTCAAGAATTACAATGACTTTCCAGTGCCCATTCATCAAATCCCCTACCCCCTTCAACGTCAGTAAAAAACGATTGCAACGACCGCCATTTTGGAAGTGCTTCCTGCCTGCCAAGTGCTTTTCCTGCATTATCTCACTTAATCCTTAAAACAGCCCTAAGAAGTAGGTGGCAATTTCCCCACTGAAACATGAGGCAACTGAGGGGTAGAACAGTTATGTGACTTGCCTAAGACCACACATCCAGTAGGTGGTAGAGGCAGAATTAGACCACAGTCTATTTACTTTTAATCACTAACCTATGTTAACTCCATTAAAGCAAACTCTCAGTTGCCAATTGCTGTCACTGGCTCAGGCCTAGCACTTTCTTGTCTTAGTAAAAGTTGAGCCCCTGCCTCGATCTTGTCCTTTCTCTCTGGGTGACTAAATCCTATGGGTTGTTTTGGGCTCAGCTTTACATTTTTCTCCATGGTGAAGGTGGCCTCCCTACTGATTTCTTCCTCTTTTGAAGAATGAAGCCTCTCTTCCTAGTTGCACTCCATAATTTAGCATTTGCTTATGGTGCCATTATTTTCTTTTGTGTAGGTCTTGTTTGCCCCTGAAAATAGACAAAGCCTTATATTTTTCTTTTAATCTCCTGCAGTGTTTAAGCACAGGACTGGTACTCAATACATGAATGATTAATTATTTAAGAATAGGTGCTAAAGCAATGTTTCCCATCAAAAAAGACAGGACAAGAACAAATACTAGTTGCTTTACTGGACTAAAAAGAGAATCCTTCACACACCCCTCTGGGAGAGGGGTGTTTTTCACAGGAGAAAAATATATACAATATGGCAGGAAGGAAAGAAACTGGTCTGACCGTGGAAAACAAACTTTGAAATGAGTATTGAATAGTGGAGTAGGAGAGGAAATATATTGAAAAACACCCTTTGTGTTTTTGAACTTGACTATGTCACTTACGTTCCCACTTCGCTAAGAGAGAGTCTACGCCAATCACCTGGATCATTTCCTGTCTTTCAAAGGTTCATTCGCTTGAATTCACATGAACTGTTGTCCATTTAAATTATTTCTCGGATGTTCCACTGAGTTCTGGAGAGAGCTGCTGGCACATCTAGCATCGAGCCGCTTAGCTCTTCAGTCGTCATGGAGATTTCCCACTTCTGTTT
This sequence comes from Mesoplodon densirostris, assembly GCF_025265405.1. NCBI lineage: Eukaryota > Metazoa > Chordata > Mammalia > Artiodactyla > Ziphiidae > Mesoplodon > Mesoplodon densirostris. Next base: position 229,133,995 of record NC_082661.1, read on the forward strand.
AGTTGGTTCTTAGTTAGAAACATCCATAAGTGTGCTCTCCAAACATCTTACCCGTTGTTATTTGAATTCTATCTCCTCCTTCTTAGTGCATCTCTCAGTTCAAAAGCCTACGTTTGCCTTTAAGAGTCATTGGGATAGGGCCTCCCTGGTGGCGCAAGTGGTTGAGAGTCCGCCTGCCGATGCAGGGGATACGGGTTCGTGCCCCGGTCTGGGAGGATCCCATATGCCGCGGAGCGGCTGGGCCCGTGAGCCATGGCCGCTGAGCCTGCGCGTCCGGAGCCTGTGCTCTGCAACGGGGGAGGCCACAACAGTGAGAGGCCCGCATACCGCAAAAAAAAAAAAAAAGAGTCATTGGGATAGAAGGTCTCCCCAATCATAATGTAATTGAAGAAGGCAGCCACTGTTAGAGGAACATAGCCACTCTTTTCAGGCATCACTAAATGCCAGTCTGGGTCCCCTTCCGACCCCACGCACACACACACACACACACACACACACACACACACACACACACACACTTTCTCTTCAGAGACAAATAGTCACAGCAAGTCAAACTCACTGGTGCTGATTGATCTCAGTTACTAAACAAAGGGGTACTTAAATGCCATTTCTAGAACACAAAATGGTGCCATGATAAGGTACACCAACAGTTTTGGAATTTGTTTAGAAAAGGCTTTCAGTTAGGATTTGCCTAAAGCAAGCTAATTTTCAGTAATATAGCTGTTGTTTCATGCAGCAATTTATAAGTTATTATGTCCAGTAGCCTACACAAGGCAGTACAGGTAGCTGTTACGAAGCCTGATACAAGACACAGAGAGCCCTGGGTTGGAATCCCATGCTTACCACTTACCACATGTGTTACTTTGGTTAGGCAAGTGATTGAACCTCTGTTTTCACATCTGTAAAATGTACCTACTTTGTAGGGTTTTTTTCTTAATAAACAGTAAATGAAACAATACACAATGTCTGGTAAGTAGTAAGTCTTCAGATACACTTCTAGGTGCAGTGAATAAGTGGGTAAACCAATACCCCTCCCCCAACCCCGCCTTCATGGAACTTATGCTCTTATTGACTAAGGAGAGAAGATGGAGAGTACCATGCCAAAGCTAGGTGAAGAGCAAATTCCACCCAACCACAGAATCATGGCACAGGGCAGTGAGGAAATGCAGCACTGCAAAGCTGTTGGGCAAAATGGATACAGTGAACATTTGGGTTATTCTAACTTTTGTCTCTCTTTTAGAATGGGTAAAAAGAAAGGCCACCTACTTCCAGGTTGATGGGTATGGCTTGGCTTGCTGTCCATCAGAGTGAGGGCCACTAACGTGTGGTCTGTTGGAGCAGGTGGTACGTCTGCACAGCCCCCAGAATTACATTCTGCTCGTAATGCTGGCTATTCTAGGACTTCCCCTGAAACCCATTCTGGAATGTTCCAAAGGCTGGCGAGTCTACTTCCTGCAGATTCCCTTAGGAAGGTGGACAGGATGTCACGGATCATGTGACCTGCTCTCATTCACTCCCATCTAAATGACTGGTCTTTTGCTCAAATTCTCCAAGGTATTTTAATACACAGATTGGGCTGCCTTACCCTTGCCAGTGATTTACATTTTATTTGCTTCCCTGTTCTTATTGTGTCATTCCATCTGTAATGGAAAACTTCTATATTATCTTTTTTTAAAAATTTATTTATTTTATTTATTTATTTTTGGCTGCATTGGATCTTTGTTGCTGTGTGCAGGCTTTCTCTAGTTGCGGTGAGCGGGGGCTACTCTTCATTGCAGTGCACCAGCTTCTAATTGCGGTGGCTTCTCTTGTTGTGGAGCACGGGCTCTAGGTGCATGGGCTTCAGTAGTTGTGGCTCACAGGCTCTAGAGCTCAGGCTCAGCAGTTGTGGCATGTGGGCTTAGTTGCTCCGCAGCATGTGGGATTTTCCCAGACCAGGGCTTGCACCCGTGCCCCGTGCATTGGCAGGCGGATTCTTAAACCACTGCGCCACCAGGGAAGCCCGCCATATTATCTTTGATGTGACTCCACCATCAGAACCTCTATTGTTGCTTTATGAGACACGGAAGGAAAGATTCTTGTCCTTTTTGTAGAAGGAGTCATCCAAAATGATGTACAACTAAATAATATATGCAAATAAGAACTCTTTAGTTTTCTCAGTGTCCCAGTGATGGGTTCAGGGAACCCACACAGACTAGGGCATTTCCAAATCACTGAACACAAAGGCAATAGCAGCAGCTCAGGGATGGCTAACAACCAACCCCCTTGGCTAGACCTCCGGCAGAAAAACAAGACAATTTTATACCAGTTTCACAGGTAAGTAGAAATGGAATTTTAATTTCCAACCTCTGAGGCCTGAAAAACAGGGTCTTGGTGCTCCGGCTGGGTGTCAGGCCTGTGTCTCTGAGGTGGGAGAGCTGAGTTCAGGACATTGGTCTGCCAGAGACCTCCCAGCCCCATGTAATATCAAATGGCAAAAGCTCTCCCAAGATCTCCATCTCAATGCTAGACCCATCTCCACTCAGTGACCAGCAAGCTACAGTGCAGGACACCCTATGCCAAACAACTAGCAAGACAGGAACACAACCTCACCCATTAGCAGAGAGGCTGCCTAAAATCATAATAAGGTCACAGACACACCACCGGATGCAGCCCTGCCCACCAGAAAGATAAGATCCAGCCTCATTCTCCAGAACACAGGCACTAGTCCCCTCCACCAGGAAGCCTACACAACCCACTGAACCAACTTTAGCCACTGGGGGCAGACACCAAAAACAACAGGAACTATGAACTGCAGCCTGCGAAAAGGAGACCCCAATCACAGTAAGTTAAGTAAAATGAGAAGACAGAGAAACCCACAGTAGATGAAGGAGCAAGATAAAAAACCACCAGACCAAACAAATGAAGAAAAATAGAAAGTCTACCTGAAACAAAATTCAGAGTAATGATAGTAAAGATGATCCAAAATCTTAGAAATAGAATGGAGAAAATACAAGAAACGTTTAACAAGGAACAAGAACTAAAGAGCAAACAAACAATGATGAAAAACAAAAAATGAAATTAAAACTTCTCTAGAAGGAATCAATAGCAGAATAACTGAGGCAGAAGAATGGATAAGTTACTGAGAAGATAAAATAGTGGAAATAACTAGCACAGAGCAGAATAAAGAAAAAATATGAAAAGAATTTAGGATAGTCACAGAGACCTCTGGGACAACATTAAACACATCAACATTCAAATTATAGGGGTCCCAGAAGAAAAAGAGTAAAAGAAAGGGACTGAGAAAACATTTGAACAGATTGTAGTTGAAAACTTCCCTAATATGGGAAAGGAAATAGTCAATCATGTCCAGGAAGCACAGAGTTCCATACAGGATAAAACCAAGGAGAAACACACATATTAATCAAACTATCAAAAATTAAATACAAAGAAAAAATATTAAAAGCAGCAAGGGAAAAACAACAAATAACACGCAAGGGAATCCCCTTAAGGTTAACAGCTGATCTTTCAGTAGAAACTCTGCAAGCCAGAAGGGAGTGGCAGAACATATTTAAAGTGATGAAAGACAAAAACCTACAACCAAGATTACTCTACCCAGCAAGGATCTCATTCAGATTCGACAGAGAAATTAAAACCTTTACAAGCAAGCAAAAGCTAAGAGAATTTAGCACCACCAAACCAGCTTTACGACAAATGCTAAAGGAATTTCTCGAGGCAGGAAACACAAGAGAAGGAAAAGACCTGCAATAACAAACCCCAAACAATTAAGAAAATGGTAATAGGAACATACATATCGATAAATACCTTAAATGTAAATGGATTAACTGCTCCAACCAAAAGATGTAGACTGGCTGAATGGATACAGAAACAAGACCTATATATATGTTGTCTACAAGAGACCCACTTCAGACCTAGGGACACATACAGACTGAAAGTGAGGGGATGGAAAAAGATATTCCATGCAAATGGAAACCAAAAGAAAGCTGGAGTAGCAATTCTCATATCAGACAAAATAGACTATAAAAAAAGACTATTAAAAGAGACAAAGAAGAACACTACATAATGATCAAGGGAATCAATACAAGAAGAAGATGTAACAATTGTAAATCTTTTTGCACCCAACATAGGAGCACCTCAATACATAAGGTAAATGCTAACAGCCATAAAAGGGGAAATCGACAGGAACACAATCATAGTAGGGGAGTGTAACACCCCACTTTCACCAATGGACAGATCATCCAAAATGAAAATAAATAAGGAAACACATCCTTTAAATGATACATTAAACAGATGGACTTAATTGATATTTATAGGACATTCCATCCCAGACTAACAGAATATACTTTCTTCTCAAGTGCTCATGGAACATTCTCCAGGATAGATCATATCTTGGGTCACAAATCAAGGCTTGGTAAATTTAAGAAAATTGAAATTGTATCAAGTATCTTTTCTGACCACAATGCTATGAGACTAGATATCAATTACAGGAAAAAATCTAAAAAAAATACAAACACATGGAGGCTAAACAGTGCCCTACTAAATAACCAAGAGATCACTGAAGAAATCAAAGAGGAAATCAAAAAATACCTAGACACAAATGACAATGAAAACACAATGACTCAAAACCTATGGGATGCAGCAAAAGCAGTTCTAAGAGGGAAGTTTATAGCAATACAATCCTCCCTCAAGAAACAAGAAATATCTCAAATAAACAAACTAACCTTACACCTAAAGCAATTAGAGAAAGAAGAACTAAAAACCCCCAAAGTTAGCAGAAGGAAAGAAATCATAAAGATCAGATTAGAAATAAATGAAAAAGGAATGAAGGAAACAATAGCAAAGATCAATAAAACTAAAAGCTGGTTCTTTGAGAAGATAAACAAAATCGATAAACCATTAGCCAGACTCATCAAGAAAAAAAGGGAGAAGACTCAAATCAATGGAATTAGAAATGAAAAAGGAGAAGTAACAACTGACACTGCAGAAATACAAAGGATCATGAGAGATTACTACAAGAAACTATATGCCAATAAAATGGACAACCTGGAAGAAATGGACAAATTCTTAGAAAAGCACAAGCCTCCAAGACTGAACCAGGAAGAAAAAGAAAATATAAACAGACCAATCACAAGCACTCAAGTTGAGAATGTGATTAAAAATCTTCCAACAAACAAAAGCCCAGGACCAGATGGCTTCACAGGTGAATTCTATCAAACATTTAGAGAAGAGTTAACACCTATCCTTCTCAAACTCTTCCAAAATATAGCACAGGGATGAACACTCCCAAACTCATTCTACGAGGCCACCATCACCCTGATACCAAAACCAGACAAAGATGTCACAAAGAGAGAAAATACAGGCCAATATCACTGATGAACATAGAGGCAAAAATCTTCAACAAAATACTAGCAAACAGAATCCAACAGCACATTAAAAGGATCATAAACCATGCTCAAGTGGGGTTTATCCCAGGAATGTAAGGAGTCTTCAATATATGCAAATCAATCAATGTGATAAACGGTATTAAGAAACTGAAGGATTGGGCTTCCCTGGTGGTGCAGTGGTTGAGAGTCCGCCTGTCAATGCAGGGGACATGGGCTCATGCCCCGGTCCGGGAAGATCCCACATGCCGTGGAGCAGCTGGGCCCGTGAGCCATGGCCACTGAGTCTGCGCGTCCGGAGCCTGTGCTCCACAATGGGAGAGGCCACAGCAGTGAGAGGCCCGCATACCGCAAAAAACAAACAAACAAACAAACAAACAAAAGAAACTGAAGGATAAAAACCATATGATCATCTCAATAGATGCAGAAAAAGCTTTTGACAAAATTCAACACCCATTTATGATAAAAACCCTCCAGAAAGTAGGCATAGAGGAAACTTACCCCAACATAATAAAGGCCATATATGACAAACCCACAGCCAACATTGTTCTCAATGGTGAAAAACTGAAACCATTTCCTCTAAGATCAGGAAGAAGACAAGGTTGCCCACTCTCACCACCCTTATTCAACATAGTTTTAGAAGTTTTAGCCACAGCAATCAGAGAAGAAAAAGAAATAAAAGGAATCCAAATCAGATAAGAAGAAGTAAAGCTGTCACTGTTTGCAGATGACATGATACTATACATAAAGAATCCTAAAGATGCTATCAGAAAACTCCTAGAGCTAACCAATGAATTTGGTAAAGTAGCAGGATACAAAATGAATGCACAGAAATCTCTTGCATTCCTATACACTAATGATGAAAAATCTGAAAGAGAGATTAAGGAAATACTCCCATTTACCACTGCAACAAAAAGGAATAAAATACCTAGGAATAAACCTACCTAGGGAGACAAAAGACCTGTATGCAGAAAACTATAAGACAGTGATGAAAGAAATTAAAGATGATACAAACAGATGGAGAGATATACCATGTTCTTGGATTGGAAGAATCAACACTATGAAAATGGCTATACTACCCAAAGCAATCTACAGATTAAATGCAATCCCTATCAAACTACCAATGGAATTTTTTACAGAACTAGAACAAAAAATTTCACAATTTGTATGGAAACACAAAAGAGCCAAATAGCCAAAGCAATCTTGAGAAAGAAAAACAGAGCTAGAGGAATCAGACTCCCTGACTTCAGACTATACTACAAAGCTACAGTAATGAAGACAGTATGGTACTGGCTCCAAAACAGAAATATAGATCAATAGAACAGGATAAAAAGCCCAGAGATTAACCCATGCACATATGGTCACCTTATTTTTAATAAAGGAAGCAAGAATATACAATGGAGAAAAGACAGCCTCTTTAATAAGCGGTGCTGGGAAAACTGGATAGCTACATGTAAAAGGATGAAATTAGAACACTCCCTAACACCATGCACAAAAATAAACTCAAAATGGATTAAAGACCTAAATGTAAGGCCAGACACTATAAAACTCTTAGAGGAAAACACAGGCAGAACACTCTATGACAGAAATCACAGCAAGATCCTTTTTTGACCCACCTCCTAGAGAAATGGAAATAAAATAAAAAATAAACAAATGGGACCCAATGAAACTTGAAAGCTTTTGCACAGCAAAGGAAAACATAAGACGAAAAGACAACCCTCAGAATGGGAGAAAACATTTTCAAATGAAGCAACTGACAAAGGATTAATCTCCAAAATTTACATGCAGCTCATGCAGCTCAATATCATAAAAAGAAGCAACCCATTCAAAAATGGGCAGAAGAACTAAACAGACATTTCTCCAAAGAAGATACACAGATTGCCAACAAACACATGAAAGGATGCTCAACATCATTAATCATTAGAGAAATGCAAATCAAAACTACAATGAGGTATCATCTCACACCAGTCATAATGGCCATCCTCAAAAAATCTACAAAGAACAAATGCTGTAGAGGGTGTGGAGAAAAGGGAACCCTATTGCACTGTTGGTGGGAATACAAACTGATACAGCCACTATGGAGAACAGTATGGAGGTTCCTTAAAAAACTAAAAATAGAACTACCAGGTGACCCAGCAATCCCACTACTGGGCATATACCCTGAGAAAACCGTCATTCAAAAAGAGTTATGTACCACAATGTTCATTGCAGCACTATTTACAATAGCCAGGACATGGAAGCAACCTAAGTGTCCATCGACAGATGAATGGATAAAGAAGATGTGGCACATATATACAATGGAATACTACTCAGCCATAAAAAGGTAACGAAATTGAGTTATTTGTAGTGAGGTGGATGGACGTAGAGTCTGTCATACAGAGTGAAGTAAGTCAGAAAGAGAAAAACAAATACCATATGCTAACACATATATATGGAATCAAAAAAAAAAGTTTCTGAAGAACCTAAGGGCAGGACAGGAATAAAGATGCAGACGTAGAGAATGGACTTGAGGACCCGGGGAGGGGGAAGGGTAAGCTGGGACGAAGTGAGAGAGTGGCATGGACATATATATACTACCAAATGTAAAATAGATAGCTAGTGGGAAGCAGCACAGGGAGATCAGCTTGGTGTTTTGTGACCACCTAGAGGGGTGGGATAGCAAGGATGGGAGGGAGATGCAAGAGGGAGGAGATATGGGGATATATGTATACGTGTAGCTGATTCACTTTGTTATCAAGCAGAAACTAACACACCATTGTAAAGCAATTATACTCCAATAAAGATGTTTAAAAAAGTGAAAAAAATAAAAATAGAAACAACAGCACAACTTAAATAAATAAATAAATAAATAATAAAAGTCTGACTCACGTTTCCGTGGTTTAACTTGGCTAGATGTTGTCCCGCTAACCTACTTCTGCCCTCATTTGTTTTCAGTGATATAAAAATTGGGGAGTGAAGACCTCATTCAGAAGACTTTTAGGCAGAGGAAGAAAATAAGAGAACCCTGGAAGCCATTCCTGGAAATAACGATGTTTTTCTAATCCCCTTGGTTTTCTTTAAACTCTGAACAGTTTAACATATCTAATCACAACACAGAGAATTGTGGTTTTCACAAATCAGCACAAATGGTCGGTTTTATTAACAAATGAGTGGCTGTAATCCCACCTGGATCCTTCTGGAACACAGTGGAGCACGCATGTGTACAAATAAAGGAAGTAGCATGATGCCGTGGTTCTCAGCAGCAGCTGCTCTTTAGAATCACCTGGGTAGCTTTTAAAAACTGTGATACCTGGGTCTATCCTGAGAGATTCTGAGCAAACAGGTATGGGGAAGGTCCCGGCACAGTTTTGCATAGCTCTCAGGTGATTCCAGTGTGAGCTGGGCTGAGAAGCTTGGTCTGGTAATAAGGGAGAGCAAGAGGATTCTAGAGGTTTCTGGGGCTTTCTGGAGGTAGACAGATGGCCACTGTGTGTTGGCTTTGTGGTTTTCCTCACTGTGTAAACTGGGGTGATTTACTTGACCTCTCTGAGGCTCAGTTTTCTTGGACAATGGGATCAATAATAGCTATTGTGCAGGGCTGTTGTGAAGATCCAATGAGATAATAAGGCAACCCATGTGCCTGATGCAGTGCCTGGCAAGTAGTAGGTGCCATAGGAATGCCAGACCCTTTTCCTTTTAATGTTTCAAAGTGGTTTTATATCTACTTTCTTATTCAATCGTCACCTGAACCTTGTGATATGGGAGAAAAATACAGGCTAGCCAGTTTGGACGTCTACATGTCTGGCTGATTTCTAATTGCATTATCATTTTACACTCAAAGTAATTTCGTAGCCTCCTTAACCCCTGGAGGGCCTCAGGGACCAGTGCTCGGAGCCCTTTTCTCCTCTGTCTACCCATTCTTTAGTGATCTCATGGAGCCTGATAGCTTAAACTAACATCTATATGCTGAAAATTCCAGCCTAGACCAGAATCTAGACTCAAAGACAACTCTTCTCTGGATGTGGAAAAGACATTTCAAACTTAACACGTTCAAGATGGAACTCTTGATCTTCCCCACATCCCTCTTCCACCAGTAAAATCTGTTTCTCATCCAGTCTAGTAAATGGCAACTCCATCCTTCCAGCCCCTCAGGCCAAACCCCTTGGATTCGCCTTTAATTCCTCCTTCTTTTACATACCAATCCAATTCGTCAGCAAATCCCAGTAGTTCTGCATTCAAAATACAACCAGGATCCAAAGCTTCTCACCACTCCACTATTACCTTTAACCACACCACCCCAGCTTTCGTCTGGATTAAAGGCTCTTAACTGGCTTTCCTATTTCTCCCTGCTGCACCCCTCCCCCCAGCCAGGCCCAGTCCTTTCTCAACATAGCAGCCAAAGTGGGAGCTGAATCTTGTGACTTGTTCACTCAAACCCCTCTCCTTCTGCATAGCAGGCGAGTCCTCACAACGGGTGGATAAGGTCTCACACAGTATCACCGGCACTCTCCCGTGACCTTTTACCACGCCTCCTAGAACTCTCTTCTCACCCCTTCTGCTCCCTGAACGCTGGCCCCTTCCTCTTTCTCCAACTTGCCGAGCACACCATGGCCTCAGGTCCTTTGCCCTCGCTCTTACCCCTGGTTGGAGCCTCCTTCCTCTATATATCACGTGGCTTGCTCCCTCTTTCCTACAGGTCTTTGACCCAAAGCCCCCTTTAAGCCTAAAATGTCCCCACCTCCCTTTGGCACTCCTTATTCTCCTTTCTGGTTTTCTTTTTCTCCACACACTTCCCATCATCTGATGTGCAATATGTCTGAGTGTTTGTCTGTTGGACCCACTAGAAAGGAAGCTGGATAAGGGGGAGTGCTTTTTCGTGTTTTGCTCACTGCTGTACCACTCTAGGGCCTAGCACAGTGCCTGGTGCATAGTAGGCATGAAATAAACACTTGTTGGATGAACGCATGAATTGAGCAAATGATGTTGGCAAAGCATCTTTCCACTGGCACCGTTTATTCCTGCACATTTCTGCACTCGCTGTAAGTTGCAGAGGAGTTGGTTTTCATTATTATTAATATTTAGAAAGCTTGCTCTAGCAGTACTAGAGTACGGTAGTAGTACTAGCACAGAGAGTAGGGTACTAGTACGTAGAGCAAACCTGAAGCAAAGGCAGCTCTGGGAAGTGGCACTGCTCCAAAACCATGAGCGTGCTCAGCTTCAGGAGGTGACATTCCAAACAAGCTGGCGTCCTGGGGCCCAGGAATCTTTTGAGTTATGTCCAATTTTAAATTTATTTATTTATTTATTTTGGCTGCGTTGGGTCTTTCTTGCTGCCTGCGGGCTTTCTCTAGCTGTGGTGAGCGTAGGCTACTCTTCATTGTGGTGCGCGGGCTTCTCATTGCGGTGGCTTCTTTTGTTGCGGAGCACGGGCTCTAGGTGCTTGGTCTTCAGTAGTTGTGGCTCGCGGGCTCTAGAGTGCAGGCTCAGTAGTTGTGGCGTATGGGCTCAGTTACTCCGTGGCATGTGGGATCTTCCCGGACCAGGGCTCGAACCCGTGTCCCCTGCATTGGCAGGTGGATTATTAACCACTGTGCCACCAGGGAAGCCCTATGTCCAATTTTATATCTCCTCCTGCCTCCAAGGCAATTTGTCAAAAACCTACTGTGTCCCGCATGGCTTTAAAAAATGGGCAGCTAACTTTAATATCTGGCTGGAATTGTTTGAATAGGTCTATAGATGGGGACAAGCAGGCAGTGGGTGTCACCTCATTCTGCAGCCGTGGAGTCCTTTATTGTTTATTGTAAAGAAGCATGGAGCTGGCTGTCATCAAATCCATGCAAACTGGTTTATAGTGTCTGGTTCAATTAAGGGAATTTCTGGGAAGAGTTATAACCAAATAAATAATGTGAGAGATGCGACTCTGAAACAATAATTCTTATTCATCAATCTCTGTTTGCAAGTAGAGATGGAGAGAGAGAAACTTCAAGTGAAGGAGCTCTCCTGGGTGAGATCCTTCACTTCAAACACAGTAAACAACTGTTGTTCTGTGATGCACATTTTAGTACCGCTAGAGGCAACCTTTCTAAATATTAATAATAATAAACAATCCCCTCTGCAACTGACAGCAGGTGCAGGGATGAACAGAGAGCCCCGGGAGACGGGCTGTGGTCGGCCCTCCTGGATGTGGCGAAGGCCTCCTCAGAAAGGACAAGCTCCAGGACAACAGAATGTGGTCCCCTCACTTCCTGTTTTCAGAAGCACGGGGTGCATCTGGCTTCGGGCATGTGAGTTGATTATTAACATGTAAAATGAATCTCTTTAGAGCTCCTTCTAACTATGACACGGTGGTTTTTATTTTGAAAGAAATATGAAACTGCGGAATTAAAAGCTTCCACCACTAAAAATTGACATTAAGAGATGCACAGGGGTAAGGATTCGGTGTATAGTTTGAGGTGCCGCTGTATAATATGTGGGGTTTTTTTTTTTTTTCAGTACGCGGGCCTCTCACTGCTGTGGCCTCTCCCGTTGCGGAGCACAGGCTCCGGATGCGCAGGCTCAGCGGCCATGGCTCATGGGCCCAGCCGCTCCACGGCATGTGGGATCTTCCCAGACCGGGGCACGAACCCGTGTCCCCTGCATCGGCAGGCGGACTCTCAACCACTGCGCCACCAGGGAAGCCCTATGTGGGATTTTTTGTCTCCTTGCCATTGAGCTGTAGGGTAGCAACGGCGAGTGAGCTCGGCTGCAGTGAAGCTGCCGCAGGTAAGCCTTGGCCGCTCTTGTTCCTGCTCCAATCCTGAGACCGAGAGAGCAGCAGACGATGCACCACTGGAGCTGTTTCTAGAGGACTGGGTGGTGTGATGGAAAGGACCTGGACTTTGATGTCAGAGACCTGGTTTTCAATTCTGACAGTGCTACCCACCAGCTATGTGATTGGGTGACCTGACCCAAATACCCTCAGTTTCCACATCTGCTCAAAATGAGGTTAAAATAATTATCTCAAGTGGTACTTGGAGGTTTCAGTGAGACAGTGCACATCAGGTACCCAGTACAGTGCCTGGCATAAAGTCGGCATCTCCAAAATGATAGCTATCATTATTATTATGAATAGCATTATGAATCAGTATTGCGGGGTTCAAATGCGGTAGTCCACAGGACTGAGCAGGGAAGGGCTTTGTCACTGAAATCATCTAGGATGAGGTCGGAAGCATTCCTAAAATTTTTGAGAATGGGGACTGCTGAGGACTGCCACGGGAACTGAAACTTCTACCTCGGATGCCGTGCAAACCTCCATTGGCCTCCATCTGTTTACAACTTCTTGATAAGTGCTTATGATTCTACCTGGGCTGCTGTCCCTTTTGGAGCACTGACTTCTGGAAAGTGTGATTCTATTTTGTGTGTTGTTGTTGTTTTTTTAATCTTTCTACAGTATCAATTACACTGTGAGACTTTGGGGGAAAATCATATATATTTCCTTTCATAATGGGTTTTTTTAAAAGGATGACTTTCAAATAGTAAGGCATTCTGAAATTGTTTTTAAATATGCTTAAATTTGACCATCAGCTTGCCAGGAAGACATGGTCTTAAAGGAAGAAAGCCCCCTCTTTTGGAGTGAGTGCTTGGTATGATGGGCACGAAATGGATGGTTTTCTTTTGCTCGGGTTATACCTTGTGAAATACTGGCACACTTCCACATCCAAGCACAGTGGTTTAACCAGACTGGTAGAAAAAGGACTCAAGAGAACATCTGAAGGCAAAAATATGGGAACTCCAGCTACAGATTAGAAAAATCAGTACAGGTTTTTATCCTTCCTAGACATGACCATGAGGCCATGGAATAAAGTGGGTGATTCCTGGAAATCAGAGTCCAGGCCTACTGAGTCTTTAAAAAAAATGTTTGTTGTTTACCTTTTTATAGTACTTAGTGGTGTGTCATAAGCCTCTATGTTCTAAGCATCTCATTTTGGCTAATGATGAGATAAAAAAGTATTTAAAAGTGGGGTGCACCATGGCTAGGCTAAAGTTAAAAAAAACCACAAAAAACAGAAAAGCAACAACCTTGGTTGGTGCAAACTGGTTCCCACCATCATCACTAAGCACCTACACAAAGTTTGACCGAATGTTCTGCTAGGTCAAATGCTCGCCTAAGAACCTGGGTGGGTGAGCTAGGTTCTCTGGAAGCTGAGAGGTGATTATGGATGGATCTAATATGGTGGCTCTTACACTTTTGTGTGCATAATACCCTTTTTTTTTGCGATGTGTTACAATCAGGCTCCAGGGTCTTATTCTTAAAAATTCTGAATCAGTAGGCCTCAGATGAGGCCCCATAATGGGTTTTTTTGGAAGCAATTTGCTCTAATTTTAAGGGCCACCCTTTGGGAAATGCTGATCTTACACTGTCCCTCTGAATGACTCAAGATTCTAAAGCTAACACTTAAGTCTTTCAAAATCAGAAAATTATTGAATGTTAGAACTAGAAGGATCCCAGAGATCATCTAGCCTAGACTTTTCATGTTAGCAACCAAGGGCTGATACAAGAGCCTGGGTTTCACAGCATAGGACCTTCCCCAGAACTCTCATTACAGCTCGGCACAGTGGCTAAGAGTCAGACCTGGCTTGACTTCTGGCTTTGCCACTTGGGGTCATGTGACTTGGGCAAGTTGTTTATCGCTCTGGACCTCACCTCCCTTGGGGGGGTGACTGTGGTAGTGAGGTGAGCTGGTGCATGGAAGGGACTGTTGGAACGTGACCTGCACCAGGCTTGTCATGCATAAGCTCCAGATTCTTCCAGCAGATAGAGTACAGTTGCTGAAGAAATTTGAAGGGTAGGTGAAAATTACCTGTACTCCCCACTCCCACCAGCTTGCCAGCAGCTTTGAATGAAAGCAAGCTGCCACAGATAAAGGCATTTTTAGGTTAACATATATTAGCAGTAAAAGTGTCAACTAAAGTCCCAGCTCTGACCTTGCCAGTGCTCTCACTAGCATGTTGCATGAGAGGGTCTCTCAGAGCAGGATTCAGTAACCCTTACAGTCAGCCTCAGGCGACTACAGGGCCTCCCGACAGAGGCTGAGCACAAAACTGGTAGCGATCAGGCCTTCAGCACAGCCCTGGGGATTGCATATTCAGGACATGGGATTTGTTAGATTCTTCTAGCAAGTGGGAAGTGTGTCTCTAAAGTTTTAAGGCAGGCTACATATCAATGAGGGTCCATTTATTACATTTACAATGCAAGGCAACAAGTCAGTAATTTCATCAATAAAAACCTATTTCTGAATTCATTATGCTAATTAGTAAAGTCTCTGGTTGACAGAGATATAGATAACAAAAGCATCTGTTGTAGCTGCCTCTGGAGTACTTTCTTTTTGATAAAATAATAGCTGAACACTCCAGTGAGAATTTTCCATGAGAGCAGTGGGCTGTCCTGGGCGCTGAAGTCTACACTAACCATCAGCATAAAATATTTTCAAGTAAATTACTTCTTGTAACAAGCATTTAGTCTATTAAGTACCCAATTAATCTCCATTGTTATTATTATTATTACTAATTGAAAACATGTTGAATAGAGAAACAATTTAAAAAATAAATCAATAAAAGGTATAGAAACTGTTATATAAGCTGGATTAATAAAATCTAAATGGAGGTGATCTGACTGCAATTCAAGAATTATTCCAAGTCTTAAATTAGCTCTGGTTCCTACATGGTATCAGAAATTTCAGTTAAAGTTCTGTGAAAAAGGGAGAGCAGTAGCCAAAGCCTACATGGTAACTATTTGAGAAAGGGGGTAAAATTTCACCAAGCAAGATGTGAAGTAGTATTTTTCAGACCTTGGATCATGACCCATTAATGAGCTGCTGAATCAATGTCATGGGTTGTGATCTAGCACTTGGTTACAAGATGGAATGTATCACGAGAAGTGAGAGCGAATGTTGTTTTGTCAAACTTTTACACACATGCAAATGTTTTCTGGATCACACTGTAAAATATATTTCTAACTGCAGGTTGTGGTTAAAAATGTCTGACAGTCCCCGGCACAGGAAATGTGGAGAAGGAGCAGAAATGTGCGAGCATCAGGGCACTGGTCCTGGTGAACACCACATACTGCAAACACCTCCTGCAGTATCGTTCAGAAGAATGGTACCTGAGCATCAGGCTAGGGGATCTTCAAAGAGGTTTTAATGTCTTTCATTTGATACTTACGCAGAACCTGGGGACTTTCTAAATTTTTATTACTAAGTCTGGATATGCTAGTGATGAAGTTCAGACACCAAATTCAGAATCAAAAATTCAAAACAAAATAATCTGCAAAGCTCCAAACATAAGTGTATCACTTTGAGAACTTGCATCTCTCTCTTTCTTTATGTGGATCAGAAAACAGTACAAAAGGATAGACACTACCTAACTTGTTTTCACTATGGTGGTAAATCCTACTGGGCCTTTAATTTCAGTGGCATCTTTAAGACTCTGTCAGATGCCAGATGAATGGATAAAGAAGATGTCTATATATATATAATGGAATATTACTCAGCCATAAAAAAGAACGGAATAATGCCATGTGCAGCAACATAGATGACCCTGGAGATTATCATACTAAGTGAAGTAAGTCAGACAGAGAAAGACAAATACCATATGATATCACTTATTTGTGGAATCTAAAATATGATATAAATGAACTTGTTTACAAAACAGAAACAGACACACAGACATAGAAAACAATCTTATGGTTACCAAAGGGGAAGTGGGGGAGGAAAGGATAAATTAGGAGTATGGGATTAACAGATACACACTACTATACATAAAATAGATAAACAACAAGGATCTACTATATAGCACAGGGAACTATATTCAGTATCTTGTAATAACCTATGATGGAAAAGAATCTGAAAAAGAATATATGTATATATATTGAATCACTTTGCTGTACACCTGAAACTAACACAATATTGTAAATCAACTATACTTCAATTTAAAAAAAATCTGTCAGGTGGTAGAGGACCCCATACTGTCTTTCCTTACAGAACTGAAACGCCAAGAGCAAACTGCAGGACAAAAAATATATTTACGCTTATGCCTCAGAGACAAACTTCTATTTTCTGTCTTTACCCAGGACTTCGATTTCTACTTTGATAGTTTATTGTTAAGCAGCACTGTGGTTCTCAGTTTGCAAGAACAGAGTGCAGACACTGATGCCCCTGAAAGGTAAGGGCTGGCTCATCAAGACACACTTTAACTACAATATAACCTTTTGTTAATAAAGAAAATATAAGGACTGTGTGCCAGTTTATGACGGGCCATAAGGAATATATACATATGGCCACAATTACAGACAGCGAAGATTTTTAAACTGTCTTATAACTAGCAATGTAATCAGAAATAATTTTCTTTTTTAAACAATCAATAAAATGATTCAAACCCACACTGAGAGTGTACACTTAGAACACTCAGAATCAGTCTAGCACTTTTGGGTCTTCAAAGAGCTTTCACATCCTATTGTCCAATGCAGTTCTGGAAGTAGGAGACCTGGAATCTAGTCTCTGTTAGTTATATGCCCTGGCATAAATTTTTAGAATTTTTTCTACGCTTCACTTCTTTGTATGAAAAATAAGATAATAATTACTGATTTGCTAATATTCAAGGTTATTTAGGTAACAAGAGTTAATGGGTTAAAGGCTTTAAAAAAAAGTGCTTCCCAATTGTAGGGCAGTTTCATCAAGATAATAGTCTTTATGTGCCAAATAGAACTGCAGAGAAGCTTTAGGGGGAAAGAAAAACAGAAATGCAAACTTTCCTATTTCAATTCCATTTCCTCTGGAGAAAATAACCCAGATGTTATTAAATGATCTTTTCAGCCCAAGCTGCAGGGTAATCCTTTAGCACTCTTGAAAAGCTTCCAAGTAAAATTGAAAACGAGATCCTTTTCAGAGTTTGTGTCTCCTATGAAACTCTTTGGAGAGTATGAAGATAATTATTAGCCTCTTTAGGAAGATGTAACAGTCATATTTCCTTTCTTGTAATATTGTAACATTATTTACATAGCTGTCCTTTCAATAACTCTTTTCCTTTTCACACATAGCAGGGAAACTGTTATAGAATGGTGGTAATATCAGTCACTGAGCAAAAGACTCATAGGAACTTAAAACTGGAAGGAATCTCAAGTATCATCTCTTCCATCTTCTCATTTTACAGATTTGGAAATTGAGGCTGATAGGAGTTAAATGATTTGTTCAGCTTTTGGTGAGAGAACTGCAACTTGAATCCCAACTAGAATCAGGTATGTATTCTTTCCACTCTTTCCAGAATCCTATGTCTATCAAAACGCTATATTCTTTTTGCTTAACGCGTAGTTTCTTATCACAGCTCAGCTGGGTAACTGCAAGCATAGAATCATAATGAAGTTCAATGTGAGGAACAGATGCCTTGATTGGTCTTTGTACACAAACGTCTATAAATGGTAAGACCCATAGTGGACTTTTAATACACATTGATCACGACACTCTATTTAAAACTTAAAGAGCATTCTTTCAATTCAGAAAAGCTTTTGGAAACAAACAACTGGTCTCACAACTGATTGCCAGTTGTCAGTTGACATGCTCTAGGAGTATACACTTTCATTTTGCCATTTGGAAACATGAAAAACTAATATAAACATACACTCAACTTAAGGATCTCAAACATCCTTAAACATTCTCTTTCTAGGAAGAGTGAGAAAGCTTTCTATATATATTAGAACTCCAGATACCAAAGTGATTTGAACACTCAAGAGAAAAAGATAAATAAAATAAAAGTAAAATACTAATTCCACAGGGTCCCTCGGATCGAATGTCTTTTGTGATGAGCTCTATTGACTGAGTGAGCACCGAACCACTGGTAACTAGGGTGCAAGCTGTTCTCCCACCTCTGCCATGTAAAATATCTTCTCATCATTATACAAAAATCACCATCAAACTAGAATATAATTTGGGAGAGTTCACAGCTTTTGGAGCAACCCACAGCCAGTGATGCTGTCTTGACAAAATATAATTATCTCCAACCCTGAGGTGCAACTACAGGAGAGCAGCAAACAAGCCCTGTAGTATTGTTTCAGATGAAGCACAGCGAAAACTCTGCACTTCCTCCAGGCCTCCTTTTTCTTCCTGAACGAACTCCAGGGAATGGCATCATGTCAGGCTTTCCAGATGGATTATGTGAAGCCATAGCTCAATGTCATTTTCAATAGGAAGCCTCATAATTAAAGGTCAAATAGTCACTTCATCTGCAATCAATCAGTAGAAAAAGTACTAATACGAAGAACTAATCAATCAATGGCAAATGCACTAATAAAAGCAATGAATCAAATTCAGCCTGTGTGTAGATGCAAGAACATTGAAGAGCTTGAGACAGGGCAAAAGCAAGAACAATAAAAGAAATGTCAAGTGTGTGTACAAGAGAACTTTCAGAAGGCTTCTCAAAGCCAGAGTTTTCATCTTCGGTTCATTAGTTACCTGGGTACCGCCGGGCCTGCAATAATTTATTCTTAAATACAAATACTGGATATAATAATAAAAAATGTTATTTCATAGGGTTTTCTTCATGTATTCTATTTGAGATGTTATGTGTGTGTGTGTGTTTAAAATCACTAGAAGAAATATTCTGACAGTGATCACAAAAGGGATAGATATATTTTCTACATGCCAAATAGATGCTTTTTAATCTGTTGTATTTCATCTTGAAGTAAGAGAAATATAACTCTGAGTGATATTACCTGAAATTTGCCCCCTGCTTTCTGGAATATGAATTCTTCACACTTATTGTGATGTTCTTTCATTGCTATGCAGGTGAGAAGTTCCATTAGGATAATTATCGGCCTGTAGCTCAGGTCACTGCCAGGCATATCCTCTGTACCAGAGATGTCAGGTCACCAGTAGAGAGAAACATGAATTGGATCTTGTGAAAACTGATACACTAAATTTATAGGGCTTAACAAGTCCATTCAAGGAAGAGGACCCAAACACCCCTTGCTGTATGTAGAAATAAGGGTGCTCCTGGGACAAGGGTGATCCGTGCCATCTCACTGAGATAAGGAAGCAGCAAAGAGGTCATTTTTATAAATGCTACCTAGGAGATTGCAGGCAGGAAGCCAGGTCTGATCCAGGCATGATAGAATAGCCTAGCTCAAAGTAAAATTCCCTAATCTAAGAGCTATGGAAACTGAGGCCTGGGGATGTCTCAGTGGAAGAGTCAGGATGAGTATTTAGGTCTTGCAATTCCAAGAAAGCATAGGTCTACCATGTTATGGAAATAACTAAGGATTTACACTACGATGGTTACTTAGATACCACATTAGTATTTTATTGGAGGACCCAAGTATCTACTTCATGGGAGAACATTGCAAAAGCAAAGTGCAAAAGCAGAAGTCCAAGTTAACCCAAACATTTTTAGCACAACAGCTACTTTTGACCGATGTTCAGAGCACCTGTTTGCCTGAAAATTAGAAAGCATTAAGGACAGAAGGATATGGCTTTGAGATTAAAAAAATGAAAAGAAACAAAAAAGACAGGATGGGTAGGTATTCTGCTTACAAAAAAGAAAAGAATACTGATCACGGTGCAGTATGCTTCTCAGGTAGAGCTTTGTTCACCACCGCCAGCTCCAAGCACAGGAGAAAATCATGGAGGAACAAACACAACCCATTTTGGTCATCCTGACAAAAGCAAATCCTAGGGGTGGGGCAGGTTTGAAAGGCCACTGCAGAAATGCGGAAGCATATGTGGTGCAGCCAGGACTCAGCATCTGCTCTAACGACACAGGCTCATTTGATCCCTGACTCGTGACCTCAGAGGTGCCTGGCAGCATCCACCTCTGGCCTCCCTACCTTTGTAACAGCCCCTTCCTTTTCAGGAGACCTGGAGCACCGGGCATCACATCACAACGACCACATGAAGGAGGAAGTGCAAGATGATTTCTTTGAGGTCAACAGTTAAACCACACCTGTTTCATGAACATCTACAGGACCAGGGTCAGGGGACTGGAACCCTGGGAATGGCAATACCGTCATAACCAATACAGTTAATTATAACTAATAACAGCTGCTGCTTTAAGGGTATGTGTTATGTGCCAGGCAGCACACCAAGCTCTCTAGGTGGGCACTCTCATTTCGTCCACAGCAATCTACATACAGCACAATTACTGAACACATTCTGTCATGTACTGACTTGTATTAGGTACAAGTCCTGTGCTGGGTACTTAACAAATTTTATCTTTAATCTTTACAGTAGCCTTGAGAATTAAGAAAAAGTAAGAAAATGGCTTACAAAGTGAGAAAGCTAAGGTTCAGGGAGCTTAAGTGATTTGTCCAGGATCACAAAATCAGGACTGGAATGGGGCTTCCAAAAAGCTCTTTCAAATTCTATTTGGTGATGATTATAAAGAAAACCTAACAGTCATAATGCAACATATGGACAGTATATATATATATATATACTTTCTTCAAATAAGCTGAACCCCTAGATAGCAATTGCTTCTTTAAGAGTATGTCCAATATCTAAATCATTTCCCAAACTTTGCAAGACTAAAAATAATTCTATCAGACAAATATGTTTGGGGCTAGTAAAACCATTACGAAATCTCTTTGTTTCCTAGTTTACAGACTGAACTTTAACACGAGCAGACTTAGAGCAATGTCATTCTCTTTAGTCAGTCACACGTCAAAATGTAATGGAACTTTTACAACTAGTTTTACCACAATGTGCCTACTACCCCAAGGAGTTTGTTAATGATGTATATTTCAATAAAGTTTCTCATTACTTAATGACTTTTAATGACTAAAAACATGGATTCCAGATGTCTGGACAGGTTATTGGGATAATGTCATTAAACTGGATAAAGCTAAGTAGAAAATAGCACTTTTCTTGATCTATTTTTGTCCATTAAATACATACTTATTTCATTTTAGGTGCTGATCAGATTGAGTTAATGATAACTATGTCGTATTTCTTTATAGAAACAACATTCTGAAACGAACTTCAAACTAATGTCAATATCAAACTAGAGTAATAACATTATTTCCACCTTGCTCCAAGCTTCCAGAAAATATAAGGTGACGTTTTCCAGGGGTCACTCTAGAGCCTTCCAAAGCCAAGTTTGTGCTCATTGCACCCCCTGCCCCCAACTATGCACCCCTAGACTTTTAACATGAACATTCTACATTGAAAATCTTCGATGAGAATCGAAAACATGATCACAAATAAAGCTAAATCCTACACTATTAAATTTAGGCCCTCAAAAATGGGTTCGATCTAGTGACGGTATTTCAAAGCTATGACCCATCCTCACTTTGCTATTGTTCTTTAGGTCACAGAGTGGAAAATACCCCCATTCCATTTAATTTGCAGAGTTGTTTGAATTTCAAAATCATAAGATGCAATTATCTGAGGGTAATATTAAGTTGGTTTTGAAGTCTGTGGGTCACTTACCCAATGTGAGAGATTTGTGTGTAGAACAGAACATGACAGCCACAGTGTCTGCTGGTGTGAAACCTGAATTATTCCTAGTGGCAAAAGAAAAAAGTGTTTTACAAATAAAAAGCATATTTAATACATCCTCAATCAAATGTAGTACCTACCTTTGTGCTAACATCCCTTTGATCAGTCCTGGTGACAGAAGTAATCCTATACCCAAATGTACAGAAATGTCCAAATTTCTTTCTAGAGAATAATTTCTGAGTCATTTATCCATGAAAAGGAGACAGTCTTAAAAATGTGTGGTGGAGGTCTTCTAAAATCACATATGTAATCAGCTTGTGGCACAAGACTTTATAAAAATCACGCAGCAAGGAAAGTTAGCTCAGTCACTAGGCTATCACTTGATTTTAACCCAGTGGCTTGAAAGAGTTAATGTAACTCAAAAAGGCTTCCCTCAAGGAGCAACACATCCCTTTGGCAGCAAACAACGCCTTTGAGAAATACACGGTATGAACAAAGGTTTAACATCATATGTTTTAGTAAAAATAATAAATTACCAATTTTTATCCATTACTATGTATCAGGTATTCCCTTAAGGTCTTTGCATATAAAGACAAAAACCCTATCAGGTAGGCAATACAATATCATTATTTACAGATGAGAAAACTGAGGCACTCAGAAGTTATGTAACCTACCCAGGACCCCATAGCTAGGAAGTAACAGAGCGAGGATTTAAATCAAGTCTGGCTCCTGTGCCTGCACTTAACTGCTATTGTTTTATTGTTATATAATATGTTAAGGATAAAAAAAATCTTGCATAGTCAAAATCCATTAAATGTTATGAGGATCAGTACTGGTGAATATCATATTCAGATTTCCTATTTTAGATCATAAAGATTTAGAGAACCAGGAACTGAAAAGGTTAGAAATGTAACTATTATTATTGCATCCTTGGTATGAAACTATTCCTTCCTGCAGGATCAGTGTCTGAAGATATAGTGAGTCTGTTCATTCCCGCCCTGAACTCAGACAAGAGGGTTAGCAAACGGATAAATGTTCTAGAACCCGACTGCATGCAAATAGTTGTAGATGTAACAATCTATCCAATTGTCAAGGATCTCTAAAGAAAGAGACCCCACCATGTCCCTTAGTAACCTCATCCTTAGATACAACTTTCACTGGGAGAAAAGGCTTCCCTCAGCAGCTCCCACATCCTGTTTCTTTGTTATATACTCACTGGAGGGGAGCAGGACCCTCTCCTCCACCACCTGCTCCTCTGTACATGTTAAGAGAATATTTAAATTGCCCTTTAGTCTCCTCTCCTTTGAAAAAGCATGTAAGCTCATGCTTCCTAACCAGTCTTACCTGCAGCCATTTTTGTTTTTGTTTTTTTAAATAACATATTTCCAAAATGAATTTTTGGTGTCTCACCTCAGTTGAAAGAGAAGGAGGGAGGGAGACAGAGAGAGAGAGAGAGAGAGAGAGAGAGAGAGAGAGAGAGAGAGAGAGAGAGAAAGAGAGAGAGAAAGAGAGAGTCTCTAGAGAGGATGTTTTGTTTCTGAAGAGCAGGATGATCTCAAGCTTGGCAGGGGTGTAGGGGATGATGACGAAGCCTGTAGAGAACTTCTTGGAGGAAATTACAATTGAGCTAGGCTTTAAAGAACAGGTTTAGACATGCGCAGATGAGGATTTTACGTAAGGGAGAGCAGAACGGAAGCATGCAAGTGCAGGAGGCAGTTGGCAAAGCGCAGACTCTCCAGGCTGACTTGTGTGCAGGGGCACTCGCTCACGTCCAGGAGCGTGGACTCCATAAGACAGGATAAGGGGAAGTACTGAAGGACATGGGACAGTAGAATGGCATGGTCAGACCCATTCTTAAGGAAGAGTACTCACACAGCCCAGTATAAGGCTGAAGTTGATGAGCCCAGGCAGGGAGCAGAAAGCTATGAGGGAATCACAGTGAGTACAGGAGCTGGTGGTAAGAGACATGAAGATAGAATTAAAAGAACTTGTCAACTGGTAACTTCTATGAAATATTCCCTCCCAACAGCTTAAGAGTACAGGCAGTGTGGGAAACACTGGAATTTAAATCCAGACCATCCTTTTGCTTAGATATAAAATGGGGATCATACTGTCTGCCTCTTAGGGTCATTGTGAGGATAAATGCCAATGTCTGTTAAGAACTGGGCACATAGCAAGTGTTTAAAAATGCTACTTTAGGGCTTCCCTGGTGGCGCAGTGGTTGAGAGTCCGCCTGACGATGCAGGGGACGCAGGTTCGTGCCCCGGTCTGGGGCGATCCCACATGCCGCGGAGCGGCTGGGCCCCTGAGCCATGGCTGCTGAGCCTGCGCGTCTGGAGCCTGTGCTCCGCAACAGAAGAGGCCACAACAGTGAGAGGCCCACATACCACAAAAAAAAAAAAAAAAAAAAAAAAAAAGCTAGTTTACACTTTTATTGTTATTGTTGCCTTGAGAGAAGAAGAGAGATTGAAAAGAATTTAGAAACTTTGAGAGAAGTATCAAAGCATTAATGGAAATAAGGAATGGAAGAGGAAGCCCAGTAGGGTCTGGGCCGGAGACCCAGGAGTTGAGGTTTAAGTTCACGGAATTTGCAGTAGTGAAGGGGGCTGTGTTTTCAAGAAATCTGGTGAAGAGAAGAAAAGGGCCATGGAGACAAACCTGTTTATACATAGAAAGTGATGATACAGCAGGTAGAAATAATGGACGAAACCACATCCTCCAAGGGGCCCGAGAGGATGAGACTGAGATTAGCTGGAGAGGAGAGTGTCCTACAGTCTGAGAGTCTGTGAACTGGAAGCAAAAGAAGACAAGGTGAGTGAAAAATACAGAAAATTTTCAGGTGGAGAATAAGAAAGTGGAGGTAATTTACATCAAGAGAGTTTACTTTCTGTACAAAGTGTGAGGCACTTCATTCATCTACAGAGAAGTCTGAGGGAATACTGAGGCCTGAGAACCTAAGAAATGAGAAAAACTTGACATAAGCAGACGGGAATATGACCTACGGTCAATTCACAATGAATAAAATATGTCTCCAGGAATGAATGCCCAGCTGTGATTGTGGAACACGAGGCAGAGCCAGCTGGCCTAGTCTGGGGTCTTTCTCCAGCAATGCTCTGGTGTCAGTAACACTGCAAAGGCCTTTGAGGGCTTCGGCTGCCCTTGTTTCTAACCAGTTGTGGCTGCATCTGGATTTATGCAGTTTGGTTTTCTTCCAAGGGAGTCCGACAATACATTTCTTCTTTGGTGAACGCTGTTCTGCTTGACCCATTTCTAATGTGTCTAGATCTGTCTGGCCAAGAAAGCTCTGATTTCATCTGGCGCTGGCTGCCATGTTGGAGCAGCATTTCCAGTGTGGCTAAAGAGGATGTTTGCAAGATATGCTTACTTGTCCTCTGCTCTGGGGTAAGGAGACCGAAGGTAAGCCCACACGGGGAGGTATCTGGCCTGATGTGGGTTGGAACACTGCCCTAGGGTCCTACTGACACAAAGCCCTTCAGTGGGGAGAGAAAATCAGGACGTAAAGATGGAATGTTTGAGGTTAAAAACAATATTCCACCTAAATAGGGCCGACGTATACTCTATGTCTACAGTAACAGACTGTTCCACATCACAGATCTTGGAGAAGCCAGCAGAGCACGTGTTCACTTAACCTTCCATCCAAGATGAGGAGGAAGAGGATGAGGATGGTGAGTAACCACAGCAGTAAACATTAAAGAAAAATTTTTCTATCATATATATATATATATATATATATATATATATTATTGAAGTATAGTTGATTTGCAGTCAACATTTATTGAGCAATTTTCTAAGCACTTTGCATCCAGTTCTTCGTTCTTCATAGAACAGCCTTATATGGTAACAGTATTTTTGTCTTGTTTTTTTCCGAAAAGGGATCTTGAAGCACAGTTGCCTCAAGTCACACAGCTAATAAGGAGGCTGCCCAAATTGTGAAGACAAGTTTGCCTTCTGAGAAGAACGTTATAAAAACTCAAAACCATAACCAAAATCACCACACAATTTAGTGGATGAGAGCAGCCATCCTGGTAACTAACCCTCCCTCACCCATGCTCTGTTCAGGGGTGGTTAAATGGTGAGAAGTCGTGACAACACACAGAAAAACAAAGCGTCCCGTACCTTATATTAAGCGGTAATGACTATAATTATTTTCAGTGATTATCATCTCTACTGTGTCTGCTCACATTCTTGAAAGGAATCGCATTACTATTTATTTTCGAACTCTACCTTATCTCTATTTAATATTGATTTTCTTTTTATCTTGTGTTTATAATTCTTTTGATTACTTTGGCTTCCCTCGAGACGTTTATTTCCTTTTCTTCCGAACTGGTCTTTTTATTCTCTCACAAAGCTTTCATTCAGTATTTTCCACATAATATTTATTTTGCCTTCCTTTGAGTACCCACAAAGGAAAACATGTCAAAAGGTTTTACTAGCAGAATTACAGAATGTGCAGCAGAAAAGGTCCTCTGAGATACTCCCGTCTAAGCCCACTGTTTTTACAGGGGGAAACTTCCACGTGAAATACTTTCCTTTGTTAACCTCTGTACCTGTGTGTGTTTTTTTTTTTTTTTAACAGAACATGGTTTAAAAATCTTTACCTGGGCTTCTCATCTTTTTTTTTGAAATTTTATTTTATTTCATTTTTTTTAAACAGCAGTTTCTTATTAGTTCTCTATTTTATACATATTAGTGTATATATGTCAATCCCAATCTCCCAGTTCATCCCATCACCCACCCCCACCCTGCTTTCCCCCCTTGGTGTCCATACGTTTGTTCTCTACATCTGTGTTTCTATTTCTGCTTTGCAAACCGGTTCATCTGTACCATTTTTCTAGATTCTATATATATGCGTTAATATACGATATTTGTTTTTCTCTTTCTGACTTACTTCACCCTGTATGACAGTCTCTAGGTCCAGCCATGTCTCTACAAATGACCCAATTTTGTTCCTTTTTATGGCTGAGTAATATTCCATTGTATATATGTACCACATCTTTATCCATTCGTCTGTCGATGGGCATTTAGGTTGCTTCCATGACCTGGCTATTGTAAACAGTGCTGCAATGAACATTGGGGTGCATGTGTCTTTTTGAATTATGAAACCATAATGGTATATTATGGTATATACCATCTGGGTATATGCCCAGTAGTGGGATTGCTGGACCATATGGTAATTCTATTTTTAGTCTTTTAAGGAACCTGCATACTGTTCTCCATAGTGGCTGTATCAATTTACATTCCCACCAACAGTGCAGGAGGGTTCCCTTTTCTCCACACCCTCTCCAGCATTTGTGTTTGTAGATTTTCTGATGATGCCCATTCTAACTGGTGTGAGGTGATACCTCATGGTAGTTTTGATTTGCATTTCTCTAATAGTTAGTGATGTTGAGCAGCTTTTCATGTGCTTGCTGGCCATCTGTATATCTTCTTTGGAGAAATGTCTATTTAGGTCTTCTGCCCATTTTTTGATTGTTTGTTTGTTTTTTTTTATATTGAGCTGCATGAGCTGTTTATATATTTTGGAGATTAATCCTTTGTTGATTCATTTGCAAATATTTTCTCCCATTCTGAGGGTTGTCTTTTCGTCTTATTTATAGTTTCCTTTGCTGTGCGTCTTTAAGTTTCATTAGGTTCCATTTTTGTCTTTACTCGTTTTAGGAGACCTCGTCTATCACCAGCTGTGTGGCACTAAACAAGTTACCCAGAGCTCTGGCTTAGTTGGCCCATCTCTGAAATGGCTAGGAGACTTCCCAGGAATAACAATGTTCCTCTTCTCTCCTTCCCTCCCTTTCTCCTTCTCCTGCCCTCCAGGTCACCCTCCTTCCCTCCCAGGGCTATGGCCTGAGGCTGAATGAGACATCTGGTTGAAAATGTACTGATAAGGGCTAAAGTACCTAATGCAAATATTTATATTTGTTTTCTTCCTTTTCCTTTCTTAATAGTTTCTTTTGTCACTCCAGGTTTCTATTACTCTAGTTATCAATCTACCAAACTATTTTGTATATACTTTTAAAAGGCTCCCAATTACTGCTTTATTTTTCTAAGCTTTTTCAACTTTTTTCTTCTACCTTTGAAGCTTCTGAAAGTTGCAGAAAGCTTAGGTCACTATGGACAGTGGACTCTTGGTTTGATGAATCAACTTGCCATTCCTAGCAACCGTGACAGAGAAACGTCCAAAAGAATATATTGCAAAACTAGAAATGCTAATTCTCTCTCTTCCATAATTCGTTTTTGAAATAATATACACTACTGTGATATAACAACTATTTTACAGTAGCTAACATTTCTTGAGCACTTACTATATACTAGGTATTATGCTGAGGGCTTTATGTGCGTATTATTTAATTCTCCAAATGACCCTATGAGATAGGTACTACTACTATCTCCATTTTATCAATGAGGAAACTGACAAAAGTTACAAAGTTATTAAACAGGATTGAAACTTGAGTCTGTCTGACTCCAGAGTTGGAAGTTTTAACCCTGATGCTCTTCTGTGGATAGATAAATGAGAACACAGAATAACAACTCTCAAATGTATTTTAAATACTCAAAGTAGAAGAGTCTCCCCTGCCAGACACAATGACATGCTACACAATGGTAACATGTCAGGTCTGTAAACCTAAGAAATATTAACCAGGTAAACAAGTGTTGCAGGGAAGTTGAATTTTCTAGGCTGGGTCTCTCCTGGTTTATGCTAAACTTCCACCATCAGAGGTCAGTGGCATGCTGTACAAAAAAAGACAGACTGATTTCTATGTTGAGATTTTTGTCTCTGGATATCTGGATTGGTTTTAGCTTTACTGAACTGGCAAGTAAAAGAAAAGAAAAAACCCACCACAGGCCAATTTCACTAATTTTAAGAAGGAAGAAACAAAAAGTAGAAAAAGAAAAGAACTCAAAGAATAAACCAATGGGTCCTAGTTCTAACTCTTGGTATCTTTGACTAATTTGTGTGTGTGTGAACTTGGAGAATCCAGTTATATGCTCTCTACAAATTCCCCAACCAAAACAAGTATTGTGAACATTAAAATTAATTGAAGTAGTTTAGTGCAGTGGAAAAAGTACGGGTAAATTCTTTTGGAAATGTCAAATGGAGATGAATTTCAGTTCTAAGTGCAGTATTTGCCATCTGATTTTGGGTAAGTTACTAAACTACTAAAATCTGATTTTAGGCAAGTCCCTAAACTACTCTAAGTGTGGGTCATCATCTTCAAAATAGCAACAGAAATGCATAGCAATCTAGTCTTTTGCTGTCAGATTTACACAAAATAACATATGCACAATCCCTGGCACAATGCCTGGCACAGAGTAGGGTTCAATAAATGTTGGTATTTTTCATTACTCCAATAAAATCCTCAAGTGCTATGGGGTCTTCCAGCATGCAAATAGAATGTGAAAATCATAAATTTTCTCTAACTGAAACATCTCCAAATTTTAATGGCATATTTTGGGGCTACACAACCACTACCCAGGAGCACGATTACGGCTACTCCATATTCTGTTGTTTACCAAAGAACATGCATGTCTGGCAGTGGGCCAAGCAAGTTCAAAACACAACACAACTTTAGTGAAGGCAGAATAAGGCAGAATAGAAGGGCCTCAAAACCACAAGACTTTATGAAAGCCCAGCCTACTCCATGCTGAAAATTCTCACTTCGAATTCAACTACTTGTGATACTCCCCTCCCCCAGCCCTCCTTCAGCAATCCCAGTAGTGGCTGTTCTGTGCTTTTCAAGGAACTTTTCAGTCACTGACAGTCTGATATGATAGGATGACTGGGTCTGAGGATTACTTCTGTCACAAGGACCAGCAAACAAACAGCCAGCGGAAGGCAAACATCTTTTCGAAGGTGACGTAACAAGCCATTTACAAAAAGAACTTTAAAATAGCTCCTACTCTCAGACTTACCCAATTAAGTCACATTTTCTCTGTGACTTAATGGCTCCAGGCTCTACTTTTACTTCATAAATCACAACCACAAGCTTGGGAAAATGCTTCAAATTACACCAATCAATAAATTTTTATTGACTGTTTACAACTGGCCTCGTGCTATAGCAAGTGCTCTAAGAGCCAAGTGCCTAATGTGAGGCCTGAGCCATCCACGCTCTGACGCTATTTCAGGCCCCATAAACAACACAGGTCCCTTCCCTTGTGGCAGCTCAATGCCAGCACCTGGCATTCAAGGCCCTCGCAATCTGGCCCCAGCTTACTTTTCCAGTGACTATTATTATTTTTAATTTTCCTCTACTCCTATTGTTCCACCAGGTCTTTGTGTGTGTGTGTGTGTGTGTGTGTGTGTGTGTTTGCATGTCTACTTTTCCTTTACTCTTTCTTCTTCCAAGAACTCCCTCTTTGCATCTGTGTTTGCTGAATAATTAGCTATTCTTTATGACTCACATCAAATCCCATCTCTTCCATGGAGTCTTGTTCTACCACTCTCTTTGGAAGTGCCTTCTTCCTTGAATTGACTCCAGGTTGTGTTACTGTCGCACTAAGAGAACACTCAGTTACCAATGCATATATCTAGTCTATAAACTCATACAGGATCAAAATCATTGTTTGTGGTATTCACTAGGGTAACTTTCTCCTACCAAAGGCTTAAGTCATATCTGTTGAATGTATAATACTGGTGGAAGAAGTGAGGCTTTAAGAACAGGAAAGATGGACTAGGACATGGACACAAATTTTGACACGGGGTCAGCCTGAGCAAGGGACAGAAATGAGGATGCTTGAGGTTCTTCCAGGGAACAGCAAAGATTTTACCTCAACCTAAAGCTTAGGTAGTGTGAATGCTAGTAGTGGTTCACTTGGCCCCCCAAAATGAACCTCATTCTGCAGGCACTGGCTGACCATTGAAGGTCTCCGAACAGGAGACCTATTATCAGGACTCTGAGTTATGGGAAGCAGTAGGAAATACACAAAAAAAGTTCAGTCTGGAAATGAAGAATAACAGTACGACATGCATGGCAATAGTCTAGGGAGAAAGAGCAACGAGAGCCTGAATTAGGGAAGAGGCTTGGAAAGCACAAGAAATATGATTACCGAGGTAGGATCAAGACATTGAAAAAATAATAATGTGAAGGATTCCAGTCTGAGTAACTCTGTGGATGGTAGTTGCATTAAAAAATATGAGAGAAAGAGGAAGTACTGGGGAAAAAGATTAATTCCATTTTGAATATTTTGAGTGTGAGGTCTTGTTAAGACAGTCAGGTGAAGATATCCAAATGGTAGGTGACGAGCAGTGCCAGAGCTCCAGAAAACAGTGCAGTGGAAGGTCTAGGCTTCATCAGCAGGAAGCTGAGAGCTCGAGCCAGTAGAACGGCTGCCTAAGCACAAAATGTGAATAATGAAACGAGGGCCAAGAACAGATCCTTTGGTAACTTCTACAACTTGAGGGCAGCAAGAGCAAGATGCAACAGTCGGGAGACAGGAGACCAAGTAGAAGAATGTAGGGGCCGAGAAGCCAAGTAAAGAGCATGATTCATCAATTAGGAAATTAACAAGAGATACCAGATCACTTACCTCGTTGAAAAGATGAATGTTAAAAGCATAAAACTCAGCTGAATGGAACAGACTGAAGAAAAAAAAAAGATTAAATCTAAATTAGCACTGTAAAATCAGTATCTGTAGCATACTTACTAGTATGCTTCGTTTTATCTGAAACTTATGGGAATTCAAATAGAAAAATAAACAAACGAATAAGTGAAACACACACACATTGCTAAGCTGACAGAATCATTTAAACTAGTGGGACTCAACTTGTTCTTTTTATTTTATTTCTTCCATGCCTCGCAGCATGCGGGATCTTAGTTCTCCAACCAGGGATCGAACCCGGGCCCCCTGCAGTGAAAGCGCACCTGGGCCCCCCCCCAACCCCCCCGGCAGTGGAAGCGCAGAGTCTTAATCACTGGACCACCAGGGAAGTCCCTCAACTTGTTCTTAGTGAAGATATCCTCAGATATAACCTATGATATTTGCTACTCAGGGTAACTCTAAAACCCTCTTTGATTTAAAGTTTGGTTATTCAATTTAGGAAGAGCTGGTTTGTACTATGAAAAATAGCAAATAGCATAAATGTGGTAGCATATAACATATATTTTAGAATGACTCATGTTGCTTTTAATAACAAAACATTCTTTGATATTATAATTACCAAAGTAGTCTTTGGTATTACTGGGTGAATAGAACAAAAGGTTAGTTTTGGACCCTAGCAGTTACTTGCATTTTATAGCCTGCTGCTTCTTAAAATGAAATGATATGACTTTGGGTATATTTTAATAGAAAACATTATGTAAATAGTCACATTTTAACCAATGCAGCCAATTACTATACTTAGAAAACAACAGTACCATATATTATACATCCCACTTTTAATTCACAATAAAGGGTAGGATTAGCTTCAAATTACAATAAAATAAATTGGCAAAAAAGTGCTCAATCTAGCATTTGAATTTGACAGGTATTATGGCTTCTTTCATCTGGCATCAACTATTGTAAATCGGACATAAAAAACAAAGGAGATTATGTCATAAGTGCATAACTGATGTCTTTTTAAAGAACAGATACATACGATAAAGTCACTGAGTCCGTACATGCAACACAAAAGGAAGTATTCTTTTCTAAGCAAATGAATATTGGCAATGAATTTAGGGACCACAGATGGCTTTGCTTTGCTATTGAGGAGGCTGAGGAGTAGCAAGGGTATCCCACCTTCCAACTTACTTATGAACAGTATGAGAATAAGACTGAATCTATCCAGGTCGATATTTGGGTTCGAGAACGTGTCACAGAAGGTTGTGTAGATTATCATGAGGAGCACGCTGCTGCTGACAGCACCAAAAGGAGGCTTCTTTCTTTCAAGCCAGTCCTTGATGTATCTTCGGACAATCTGAAACACAGAGACCAACAGTTTGCCTCTTTTCAGACGTGGAGGGAGTTGAACTGGGCATTGCAAAATGATTCTGACAGCAGAAAGACATAAAGGAAAGAGAATAATTTGGAGGATGGCCATAGGGGATTTCAAAGCTTTCCTGCCACACCACTCTTCTCCTGGGGAATTTAACATTTGTAGTGCAACTTCCACTGGTGTCCATAAGGACAGTATATTTTCCACTGCATTCAAATCCATCCTTAATCATGCCAATGCTCTTTGCTAGCTGTCACTGAGACATGCCCATTAAGCCTCCCCAAAGTTTATCTCTTCTGCTGATCCTAATGGATGTGTGTAATTATCACAGTCCCCTTTGCCTCGATGGACAATTCCAAGTGCAACTTTGGGAATCTTAACAATCTGACATCTTCAAGAATTTCAAGACAGTAGATAATCGAAAATGATCCATGGAACATATTAATATTTAAAATGCTAGCAATGCACCAGAAGTTTTTAATTAAATTATAACTCATGCTTGAAAAGCAAAAGTGCATGTGTTGTGGGAGTTTAAATAATTCAGACTCTGAATATCTAGAGTTTTTGTGAATCCAAAGACAAATGCCATTTGCATGCTTTTAGAATTCCAGAATTAACACTTAAAAATGAATAAACCTGTCCTAACTTTCCTACAAAAGGATGAGTGAAATATGAAGTTATCTGGCAATCCTCTCATATTTTAAAATCAAGTCAGATATTTCAAATCAGGACCGCCTAAACATTGGCGATAACTTTAAGTTTGGATATAAAAGTGAACCGCTCTATTTAAACCCTTTGGCTTTTGAAAGAAGCTAAACAAACCCGATAATGAAGACTAGAGTTGAGAGACATGAAGTTTTGAGTCACTCATTATCCTGCATAATTGAACATGAGATTTCACAACAGGCTGAATTACCATGATCCATTAGCAATAATGAGGTCAGGGAACTTCTCCTGACAAGGCTGATGGGGGTCTGTCATCTTCCACTCTGTCACTAAAAAGGCTTAATTCGCAATGAGGCATGCCTTCACCGATACTCAAGAACAAATAAACGACTCTCCAGAGAACCCGTGAACAAACGGCTATTGGATAGATTTCCTCCGACCTCAAGGACTCAGTAAGTAAAACAAGTGTTGAAAAAGGGTGTCCTGGCAGAAAGCTGACCAGTTTGTATGAAGTACAGGTGCAGCACCTTGAAGGTTGGGTGGGGTGGGAGGAGAACGCGGGTTTTATATAGAGAGATAAATAGCGGTTAAATATTTTTAAAAAGTAGATCTTGTAATTAAAGTTACAGCTGGATTTATAAAAAATCATGTTTTGTCTTGGCACAAGTGATCCGAAACCACAGTAATTTATCTAGTGTTCATTTCTTTCTTTAAAGTTTAAATGTAGTGAGGTAGAGAGAAATAAGAGGAGTTCTGTCACATAGTATTATGGACTGATGTATTAGCACACAAATTTTGGTGCCTGAGGGACCCAGATAGTCCCATGTTCAGATATGTCACCATGGGGGTAGGTGCTTAATAGAAGGCTACAGAGACTTCACTTAAAAGGTCATTTCATTATCTGTTGTTTCTGGTAGTATAAAGCTGGTAATTGGTCCAATTCAGTGCAACCCAACTTATTTAGGAAATAAAATAAATGGAAATTACACAGAGTTATTGAAATTGATACTGTCCTCCAATTTTATTTTAATATATTATGGTTAAAAACACAGAAGTCCTCTCTTTGCAATAGGTTATAGAATGTATGATCCCAATTCCAAAAGTATTGGGTTGGCCAAACAGTGCCTTCGGTTTTTAAGTAAAAATAAAAGACACATTTTTCATTTTCAAAGAACTTTATTGAAAAACATATTCACCCTTTTGTTTCACTACCTTCTGCCATTTTTCAGGCAACTTCATAATTCCATCTTCCCAAAACTTTTTATCTTTTTGAGCAAAGAACTGTTCCAGGTGCCTTCTACAGTCTTCCAGGGAATTGAAATTTTTTCCATTAAGATAATTTTGTAAAGACAGAAATAAATGGAAATCTGAAGGTGCAATGTCTGGTGAATATGACAGTTGAATCAGAACTTCCCAGCCAAGCTGTAACAGTTTTTGCCTGGCCATCAAAGAAACATGTGGTCTTGCATTATCCTGTTGGAGGATTATGCATTTTCTGTTGACTAATTCTGGATGCTTTTCATCAAGTGCTGCTTTCAGTTGGTCTAACTGGGAGCAGTACTTGTTGGAATTAACTCCTCGGTTTTCCAGACGGAGCTCATAATAGAGGATTCCCTTCCAATCCCACCATATACACAACATCACCTTCTTTGGATGAATACCGGCCTTTGGTATGCTTGGTGGTGGTTCATTTCGCTTGCCCCATGATCTCTTCCATTCCACATTATTGTACAGTATCCACTTTTCATCCCTCCTCATGATTTGTTTCAAAAACGGAATGTTTTCATTACGTTTCAGTGGAGAACTGCATGCAGAAATATGGTCAAGAAGGTTTTTTTCGCTTAACTTATGTGGAACACAAACATCAAAGCGATGAACATAACCAAGCTGATGCAAATGATTTTCAGCGCTTGATTTGGATATTTTGAGTATGTTGGCTATCTTCCGCGTGGTATAACATTGATTGTTCTCGATTAATATCTCGACTTGATCGATATCAACTTCAACTGGTCTACCTGACCATGGGGCATCGTCCAGCGAGAAATCTCCAGCACGAAACTTTGCAGACCACTTTTGACATGCTCGGTCAGTCACAGCACCTTCTCCATACACTGCACAAATCTTTCTTTGCGTTTCAATTGCATTTTTACCTTTCTTGAAATAATAAAGCATAATATGCTGAAAACGTTGCTTTTTTCTTCCATCTTCAATATTAAAATGGCTACACAGAAGTTCACCAATTTTGATAAGTCGTTTTTTTTAAATGCATGCTGATATGACAGTTGTCACATATAATCTAACAAAATTGTTTCGAATGAAGGTAAAGACAACTAAGTGCTACTAGAGCCATCTTACAGAAAAAACTGAATGAACCTTTTGGCCAACCCAATAAAAGCGTCTTCTTCCACTACCATCGAGCCCTCTGACAAAATAAACAAATAAATATGAATGAGGTGTAACTCGAAAGTCAAAGCCATTTTAAAAACCAAGACAAATCTGTAGTCATCAATCAACTTTATAAGCTGTGATTTGACTCAGTCAACCTTATTACCTCTTTCTTCGTTACAAAGTACTCAAAGTCTCATAGTATATTAGGATTCTTTCAATAGGCAAGAAACATGGGCTCCAAATCCTGCATCCTGCATCCTCCTAGCCAAAATGACTTTCTTCTAAACTCTAGCTCACAGAAACACATGCATCCAAAATTAAATGACTTTTTTGCTTTTCCCTGTGGAGAGCGAAGGGGAAAAAAAATCCTCTTCAGGAATCTTTTTATTTTATTGTCTCACCTTCTACATTTTGATTTTCTTTTTTTAAAATTAAGCACAAGGAAAGGTTAAAGGGAAACTAAA
This sequence comes from Mesoplodon densirostris, assembly GCF_025265405.1. Classification (NCBI taxonomy): domain Eukaryota; kingdom Metazoa; phylum Chordata; class Mammalia; order Artiodactyla; family Ziphiidae; genus Mesoplodon; species Mesoplodon densirostris. Next base: position 229,170,260 of record NC_082661.1, read on the forward strand.
ATTTGAATCCGTGTACTTCTAATAAGCTGAGTGACATGTCAATTACTGCATGACCTCCAAGCTGAACCCCTGGAAAAATAACACATCTTAGGTGAAGAAGGTTGATATGCAGAGGTAAGTGAGAAGTGTAACAGCCATCATTTTGTTTTCTTCATTTTCTTTTTCAGGGTATTTTCTTATGTTTTACTTTCTACTCTGTCTCTATACTTATAAATTGATTTTTGAGTGGGGATATATAGTGGATAATTTTTCATGTTAAGTCTGAATTTTAAAATTTCTTCAGGTGGCTTTAATTTTTTTAAGATTATTTTTTTCATGTGTTTTTATTTAAAAACAATTTTTTTAAACTTTATTACAATTTTTAAAGGTTGCTTTCCATTTACAGTTATTACAAAATATAGAGTCTATTCCCCGTATTGTACAATACATCCTTGAGCCCATCTTACACCCAGCAGCTTGCACCTCACCTTCCCCTCCCCTACATTACCCCTCCCCCCCACCACTGGTAACCACTTGTTTGTTGTCTGTATCTGTGAGTCTGCTTCTTTTTTGTTATCTTCAATTTTTATCCTCTATTCCACTGAATCCATACATTTTCATAAGCTGCTTTGTTTCTTCATTAACATTCTGTTGAAATGTATAGTAAGGGATATGATATCAACTCCAATTATGTAACGCTTATTAAATATTGAGTAGATTCAAAATAATATCTGTACACTTTCTAAAAAAGTAGAAACAATAATAATAGATGAATACAAGAAGCACCCATCATCTACTGCACTTTTCAAAAATTCTTTCCCTCTATTATTTACTTCCATTCTCAGGAGCAAGGTTGTGCAGATATTATCCTGCTCAATTTACAGTTGTAAACAAGGGCATAGAGACCCCAAACAGCTTGAATATAATGTTAAAAAGCTAGTCAGGTGGATGAGCAGAGCTCTGACCTCTATTTCCTGAGGGAATAATAGTGTAGGGGTTCAAGGTACAGACTTTGGAGCTTCTTACTTTGTCATCTTGGGCAAATTCCTTAACTTCCCTATGCCTCATCTCTAAAATGGATATAATATTAGTTGTAGTGAGGACTAAGTAATTAAATAAATATAAAATGCTTTAGAGCCAGGGACTGTATGTAGTAAATGATGGCTATTCTTATTTCCAAGTCCCAGTTTGGTGATGTTTCTCTCACAACACTGTTCAGCAATACATACCACTGCATAACGTAAAAGTCACTGTTCTCTCAAAGCAATTCAAGTGAAGCAATGAAAACAGTTCATATCTAATTTTATAAATGCAAAATTTTACTAGCATTAATAACATTAACTGCAGCTTTAGCTGGATATTATTTAATACGAAAAGCCAATCTCAAACTGTGAAACAAATCACTAATGAAAGACTAGAGAATGCATAAATGATAAATAATATGCTTTTTTTTACTATTAATTTATTGAAAGAAAAGTGGGGTTTAGTGTGTTGTTTTTAAAAATATTTTTCAAAGGTGCTGGAAATTCAATTTCATTAACATTTATTCATAAATCTCTCAAATTTAATACATAAAATAAGTATTTGTCACAAGCACTTAGATATATTGAAGGCTTTAGCGGAAGAGAAGAAATATTACAATAACAGACATTTTATTTCTTTCTAGAATTGACAGAAGCAACAATCTCCCAACCATCTATGGAAAGACTAATCTTATCTCACAGAGTCACAGCATCTTCGAGCTGGAAGATACTATACTCCTCGTCCTACAAATGAGGTAAGTGAGGCCTAGAAGTCGTGTGTATAGCCAAGCAGTGGCAAAGATCAAACTGGACCTCACGTCACATCATAGTCAGTCAATAATGATTTCAACCCCAAAGAAGTACTGTTTGGAGAAAACACACACAAAAAAAGAAAATAAAATCCACTCTTAGAAATATAAATAAAAAATGGAATGATGAAGTTTTTTTTTTTTTTTTTTTTTTTTTTTCCGGTACACGGGCCTCTCACTGTTGTGGCCTCTCCCGTTGTGGAGCACAGGCTCCGGACGCGCAGGCTCAGCGGCCATGGCTCATGGGCCCAGCCGCTCCGCGGCATGTGGGATCTTCCCGGACCGGGGCACGAACCTGTGTCCCCAGCATCGGCAGGCGGACTCTCAACCACTGTGCCACCAGGAGAGTCCTGGAATGATGAAGTTTTATCATCACTAAAAGATTATGGAAAATATTTTCAACTCACCCTTCCTGGTCTTTTTCTTCTCCCTCTAGTTCCCGTTGTTTATTTAAAAGGTAACAATAAAATCTCATTTAAAGATGCATATAAAAGTCTATAGGGCCTCCCTGGTGGCGCAGTGGTTAAGAGTCCGCCTGCCGATGCAGGGGATACGGGTTCGTGCCCCGGTCTGGGAGGATCCCATATGCCGCGGAGCGGCTGGGCCCGTGAGCCATGGTCGCTGGGCCTGCGCATCCGGAGCCTGTGCTCCGCAACGGGAGAGGCCACAACAGTGAGAGGCCCACATACCGCAAAAAGAAAAAAAAAAAAAAAGTCTATAGAGATGTTTATTTTCACAACGTGGCACTGTAACCATAATGTGGTTACAGTGGAGAAATGAGGCTACGTTGTCAGGAATCTAACTCCTCTGAAGTAAATAGTACACTGAGCACTTCTAATGAGGGCTTCAAAGATTGCATCACAAAGGTTAGGTCTGTCAATCAATTACAAATGAGCAGAGATAAAAGAGCAGACAAGGTCCCTGGTCTCATGGAGCTCATGTTTGAGGAGATAAATAAAAAGCAAAACAACAAATAAATGAGAAGCAGTTAATGATCCACACCAAATAGTGGTTTAAACTGGATAATACATGAGTGATTGAGTGGGTAGCCTCTGGAGGAAGGGAGAGGAAAGGTCTTTCTGAGGAGGTGACAGGTGAGAGGGTGTTGCAAACAGAAGTACCAGCCAGTGCAAAGGTTCTAAGGCAGCATCAAGGCTGGCTGCTTTCAGAAAACAGAAGCAAAGTCCGTGAGACCCAAGGGTAATGGGCAAGTGGGAGAGTGTTAGGGAGAAGTAAAAGGGACTTGAAAGCGGAGGACAGGCTGAAATAATCCTGTAAGGAAGCAGAGTAAGATATCTGGAAAGTACTGAATGACATTTTAAATTTGGGGTCATGAATTTAAAACAAGATGAGAACCAATCATATGTTTCTCTCTAGTGAAGCTGGAGACCTAGGGAAAATGGCTGCTGGGGGTACTGAGGGGATAGGTTCAAAGTTTTCTTCAGCCAATGTTTTTATACAGCTTACACCCAACTACTGAGTATGCTATTAAATATACTTATGATAGAGTTTCCGCTTCCTGGAAGCTCACGGGTACATTACTGTCTCTCCTGAGAAATACGACGGGTGAAGTAAGATGGGGGAACTGGAGTTTACTCTAGGCCCAGGGAGTCAGAGCACATCAGAGGGCGTCTCTGTCTTGAGTCTTTAGGAGTGAAGAGGAGTTTGCTGGCAGAAGCGACGGCGACGAGATAAAAGGCCTGGAGCGGTGAGGGGGCACCGTTGGGTGAGGGGACAGTGGGCACACCGCGTGGCAGAAGAGGAGCCTGTGTGAGGGGGACAGTGGGAGGGGACAGGTTGGGGTCAAACTGAGAGGGGCTTTGTGGGCCACACGAGGAGTGGGCGACGGGGAACCACGAGGGAAGTTTCTAAGGAGTGGAATAACATAATCTGGTTTGTTTTTTAGGACTACCCTGGAGTGGGGAACACATTAGATGGGGACTGGAAGAGATTCCCAGCAGAGAGACAGGGTTGGGAGGTGCAGTAATTTAGACAAGAGAGGGTGAAGGTGTGGCACCCTCTCTGGCATGCACGGGGCTGCAGATACCAGAGCTGAAAGATTTTGGAGGCAGAAATGGTGGCATTTTGTGCCTGCCTGGATGTGAGGGAGTAAGGACGTTAGGCGGCAGGGTGGCTTCTAGGGGGAGAGACCAGGGGTGTGACTGTTAATTCCCAAGACTAGAATATAAGAGGTACATGCAAACACATCTACCTTGTAAGTGGTTGCAAACATAAAGGTTTCCCCTTTGAAAAAAGCCATGAGGGTACTTTGGTACTAGAGAACTTTTTAAAAACCAGCCCTCTTGCTTTTTGACTACCTTTACTGCTTTATAATTTACTGTAATGCTTTACTACCAGGCACGCAAGCTATCTAACAATTCATTTTTCTCTCTGGATAAATAGTCTTAATTACATAAATAATCACTATATATTTAAAAAATCCATTGAATAGTGTAGACAAAGTTTTTTTTTTGTCCATATAATTGAAGACAAACATTTATTATTAAGAGAGATTGTTTCTGAGATCCACTAAGAGAAGAGTGTGTGAGCCCCGAGTTATTATATGGAATTAATTTCAGAACCAAGAGAATAAGCATGGGTTTAAACTAATACTGTCCAGAGCTGAGCAGGGCAGGTAGGTTCCTCTATAAGACACAGCATTTCCCTAAGTGATCGTAGACCTCTCACGAATTCACTCCCTCCCTCCCTCCCTCATCCAACGTATTTATTGGGTGCCTATGGTCTGGGTATGTAATGGCAAACAAAGCAAATGTGGTTCCTGTACTCATAAAGCTTATCGTCTAATGAGGGAGACCAACTGTTAACAAGCAAACAAAAGATAAATATATATTGTGACAAAGGCCAAGAAAGGACTCAAACAAGGTGCCACAATAAAGAGTAAAAGGGAAACATACTTCAGGTAGGTGAATTAAAGAGCTCAATGAGCAATGAGTTGCAGTGGGAGGGTGGGTAGGAAGACATTCTAAACAGAAGAATTAAGCAGCAATTGAGAAAAAGCCAAGGCTAGAGTTTAGGAAATGGGCAAAGAGTTAGAGAGGTAGACGCTGTAAGACTTATTCAGAATACCTGTTATGTGAGCAGCACTGTGGGAATATTTTTTCAAGGATTATCCTATATTTAATTAAATGGTATTCTCTGAGTGCTTTTAAACCCTCCCCCTTTACTGTAAGTTTAGACCCTTTCCTAAAACTAAAATTAAAAAAAAAATAGCGCATGTGTAGTGGATGCTGTGTTGTGCCCCCCAGACCCATCTCTTCAGGAACGAGATGCTTATTCCCATATCTGCAGGGCATGTTGATTGACTGAAAGATCTCAGTTGACTTCCTCTTTGGGAACTGCTGCTAAGAGAGCAGACTCACCCAAGGGCATACCGCGGAGGGGCAAGGAAGCCAGCATCTGATGACTGCTCAGCACAAGAGGAGAGAAACCAGGCACACGTGTCTTAGGCAGGACAACTCTGAGGGGGTGGTCCAGCCTGAGGCTGTGGCACCTTCATCCCCATCCTACTTGTCCCACTCTCCCAGGTGTTGATCCCAAGGGCTCTCCCCCATTCAGCTTCCTGCATGGAAACCTCTGTCTCAGAGTTGATTTCCCAGAAAACCTAAGACACCATGTAAATAGTCTATACACACACCATTTTTTTATTGTTAGTGCCTCAAAGAGTTGCTTCCTGTTTCGTATCTACAGGGAATTTGAAAATGATGATGAAACTATACAGCACTTACCTGTATCAGGTTCTGTGAGGACAAAAACTTTACATGCATCATATTTCATTAGACGCTCACAACAACCCTTCAAGATAGGTCCCATTATTACACAGTTTGGTAAATTATGAACCTGGAGCTAAGGAGATTAAACGACTTGCCCAAGGTCACACAGCAAATAAAAGGCAGAACTAAGAGCTAGAGTCTAGTTGCTCTTAAACCAACATCTGTGCTCTTTGTCATCCTAATGTACTCTTTTTTCTAAGACTCACTCACTTTAGCAGTACATTAAATTCTGTACGCTGTTACTGTGGCTACCTATGATGAAAACAACAATGACAACCTTGGTTCTGAATCTGTATGCTCATAATTGAATTATATGCTCATCATCAGCCTGTTATAAGAAGTTAGGAATTTCTTCTACGAGTCTAATTCAGTAAGAATGATAAGGGAAACTAAACTTTCTAAGGTCTAATTTTAAGAGCTAATAGAATTAAATGTTTATTTTATCAGCTACAAGGTCACAAATATGATCACTGCTATCGGAGGAGCCTAAGAATAAGAAGAAGCCAGTCAAATGCAGACGGTTGTCCCCCAAATGGTCATAATTGCTGAGACCTTATCAGAAATCAAGGTAATGATCTGCTAGATGTTTCCAAGCTAGCTACATAGCTACAAAGAAGGGAAGATAAATTTTAAACATCAAGATTGTGTGCTGGTGTCCCTATATATAGCTATCTGTAAAGCAGATGGATGTTAATTAAAAATATAAAAAGATGAGACCTTTGTGGCTGAGGAAACCTTGTGTTGGACAGTCTTAGATTTTCATTTAACCATCTCTTCCTCTATCTTTTCTCTCGATTGTCCTGACATTACATAAGAATTCACAATTTGATCTATAAAGAAAAGAGCAGAGAGAATTGGAGACCTTACCTGTCCAATAATGAGAGGAACCACAACAGTCATAAAAAGCTGAGAAAAAATAGATGTAAAAGGCACAGAAGAGGAGGAGTGAAGCTGTAAAACAAGAATACGAGGAGTTAGAATCACTTTAAATCCGTTCTCAATACCGCTGTTAACTAGTGTAATAAATGAATTCTCTCACATGCACAAAAACTTGGTAGCTATATACAAGGAGCAAGTGAAGTTACTTTTATTTTTGAAATTTAGCACGAAATAGACTGAGTAGTTTAATATATAATTTTTATTGGGAGACTAAGATTGAAGAAAAATAACTATTGTTTTGCAATTAACTTAAATTTCTTATTATTAAATACATTTCTGAATTGTAAAGCCATTCTGTGTTCATACTGTCTGTACTCATATGACATATTTCACCTGTATTTCACCTGTAATCATAGTTTATGTGATTTCTATTTCACCCGTCTGCAGATACCTAAAACAAACAAGTGTGTCTCATTATTTTATTAACGAGATAATATTTTTATTTATGTAAATGAAATAGTTTCTAACTTTCCTACTCCTCCAAAACAAAGGCAATGATTCTCATATCCTTTAAAATTCATTCTTAAACAAAATCTTGGAAATGGGAAATCCTGAAATGGAACTTATTTTTCAACTTAAAATTTTAACTTAAAATTTCCTAAATTTGTATGTCTTAACGTTGTTCAGAATTCCTGTTTTGACTCTGTCCTCATTTTTTTGATTCTTTCTTTGCTAATGACGGCAGTCTCAGCTTCATAAAGATGCTACTGCCAGCAGCACAAGGCAGTGTTTCTCTGTGAACACAGTCACACACTCACATTAACCTCAACTGCCAAGACCTGCTGTCTTCCTATTAACTTTCTAATGTTTTTTTCAAAATCTCCTTTCTGGACAAATAGTAGCCTGTTCCATAGTTGTTTATCCCTTTCATGAGTCCCTTCTGCAAACAGGTTCTCCCAAGCCATCAGTGATGATCCCCCTGGCCCTTGGAAGTTACTTTCACCTTCCGCTGCAGACCACACCTCAATTTTCATATTCACCTAAGTTTAGTTAAACTTGGAAATATCTTTTGGAAAGTAATTTTTGTGAAAGATGTGGAGGAGGTAATGATGGAGGGCAGAGAATATTTAATAAAACATATCAAATATTTAGACAAGTGAAGTCAATAGCTCAGAATGAAGTGATGTGGGACCAGTGTTTTCACTGATTTCTGATTTCTGTGTGAACTGGCTTACCGAAATCTTTTCTATGCCCTGGTCTATTTTATAAAACTCTGTCCCCCATCCTCGGCCCCAATTTATACGCACTCAGAAGATCAAGAATGTATGCCCTGTCCATCAGTGGCCTGCCTCCACTTAATACTGCCTTCAACACTGACCACTGGCTGTCAGTTTCACCCACAAAAAGTGTAGCCTCTAGCCTTTTCCTCCAGAACAAATATAAACGAAAGAAATGCAAGCAGAAAAAATGAAACTGGTGAAGAACACACAGGATCTGTGGTGTGTTAAATGTTACGTGGCCGTTAGATATTTCTTTTTAGGCAAAACCAAAGTATTAAAAGCGAATGATTACACCCTATTTTAGAGCAACGATGTCTTTGAAGTGCAAGGTATTTAACAAATATATTCTCTCCACAAATATTAACCCTAAGGATGCTCCTGGGGCAAGGACTGAAATAAGGAAAAATATATTTTACAAAGAAACTGAGGCACTGGATAATTAGAAAAATAAACTTTAAAGAACAAAGTTTTCAAGTTCAGAAACATTCGGGTCAATGTTCTATCCATAGGTTTCACAATGTTTGAAGATAGGCAGTAGGGGTCAAGGTGATAACCCTCAAGTAAAAAGCCTCAATTCTTGCCTGAAATCTCATGGGTGATCTCACATATCTCTGTTCCCCTTTTTATCTCAACTTTATTAAGTTATTTAATGTATTTTTAAAATGTTTTCATGAATAATCATATGAAGCTATATTCCCTCTGTCAGCCGAGTGCTTATCGCAGGAACTGGCACAGAGAATATGTACGCAGAAAGCATAAACCTGTGCAGAATGGACAGATGAACTAATTTGTAAACATGGGGTGCTAAAAAGATATACACAAAACTTAAGTATATCTAAAAATCTCTATTATTATGTAGCATTACAAAATCAGTTGGTATTATTCTTTTCACTGCTTGTTTATCACTAGTAACAAAATGAATTCGAACGTGCACGTAGAAACTAAAGGCATCTATTCATAATAAAAACCTAGAGAAGAAAGGACCAGCTCACACGCACGTGTGCCCATGTAAAACAACAGAGCGAGCCTGGTGGTGCATGTTCCCTCCCTCAGTTCTCCTCCACCCCCTCCTTAGCTCCTTAATGCTGCTCTGGAAGGGAAGACCTAAAATGGATAGTATCCTAACCTGCAAGAGACTTGTAGTCCCATTAGCTCTTTTTAAAGATTGAAAACTGAGGTCCAGAGAGAAGCAGCTTGTAATGAACCCTTCTAATACCTGTGTTATGATGTGAAATTGGCAGTGCTTCTCAAACACATGCAAGCAACTCTTCAGCCAGATCTGCTCTGTGATAGAAGCCAGATCCACACTAGGAAGGCTGGTTAGTTTAACCATAAAGTATTACTGCAGAGCAGTAAACTCAGATCAAATGAAGAGAAAAGTTAAAATGTGATTTCATGTATTGAGTCCATTTGGGGGGTTCTTTTTAATCCTAATTCAAGCTAAAAGGGAAGTAGAGGAAAACCCATTTCAACTTTGGTGTTGAAGAATATTCTGTGTTTCACTTTCTAGATCCATCACGTAATAGACCACCTGCACGTTCAGTGTTTGGGAGCCTCTTGCTCCTAGAAGACAGTGGAAAAGGCTATGGGGTGAGGGGGAGGGTGGGAGGTTGTCCATGATCCCCAAGGTCCCTTTGTCCTCGAAAACACCCATGATCTCTGATCCACTTGATTAGGAGCACAGGTTAGAGCAGCCCTCCTCTGCGGCTTTGTCAGATCAGAGGCCAGAGCAAGCTAGCCAAGGATGTAAGTAACTGGGTACACGATACCAGACTAAGTACGGTGGAGATGTTGGGAAGGAAGTCCTGCATGGTGGCTTCCTTAGAAGTGGCTCTGAAAGGAAGGAAATCTCAGTCCTGGGGTCTAACTTGGCATAAGTCCTTTCTTTTGAATCGGCCACCAGACCTGTCGCTGTGGTCATTTTGAAATGCAGAGGTCCCCTTGGGGAGGTTCCTGACACTATGAAGTATGCCCTGGCATCCATAAGAAAGAAGAGTGAGCATCTGCATTTGAGAGCATGACCAGAAAGTTACAAGACCCAATCATTTTGCATGCAGAGTTGATTTTAACTAAAGCAGAAGGAAATACGCTGCCTGGGCTATTTGGTTCTTCACATTTTAATGAGGAAACTCATGTAGTTTCTATTTCAGAGACCAATGTGTTTGGTCTCTGAAGCATCAATTATTGAAGCATCAATAATTTGCATGTTTGGATAAAGTTGCGGGTTCAGCATAAGCTTGTGTCAAGCAAGTGTTCTGGGCTTCGCGGAGCCACCCGGCAGGTTTAAAGTTTCTACGTCTCACATTGCCAACCCGTGCTTTAAGATATCGCATGTGAAATAAACAGGCATTGGCTAATCTCTTTCAGGAATATAGTGCTTTAAAGCAGAGAACTCACAATTAGGTTTATTTGTTTTAATCTCATGCTGCGAAGAAACGTTTCAGTGAAAATTAAATATGTGGGAATGTAAGATCTTTGTGTTCAATCATTCAAATGGTAACCGGTGCCTCCTGTGGGCCAGAGGCATGTTCTCAGCCCCAGGGATCCAACAGTGAACAAAAAAACCAAACCCCCCCTCTCCAGGAGCTGCTTTTTCAAAGTTGAGGTCTGCATGCGGGTCCACCCATCACCAAGTGCACACTCCTTTCTTTCCCCCGCTTATAACTGGAAAAGTTCTAGTCTTTTCCTAAGAATTATTTCAAGCATCCCTTCTTTGGGGATTATTTCCAAACCCTCCTCCCCAAATGCAGGCTCAGCCACCCCCTCTTTTGTGGCTCTGTGTTGCCACTGTACCGCTCAGAATCCTTGGTTGTTCCTGTTTACACATCTGCCTCTCCCAGTAGACTGTATGTTCCTGAAGGTCAGGGACGCAATCCTTTTCATGTTTATGTTCCGGGTGCCCAGCAGAGTGACTATGTTCTATATCTAGGGTGGTGGTTCTCAAACGTTAACATACCAGACACACCTGGAGGGCCTGTGGAAACACCTGTTCCTTGGTCTCACCTTCAGAGTTTCTGGTTCGTAACACCTAGCAGGAAGGACGAGGGGAGGATGGGGAGAATGTGCACTTCTAACCAGACCCCAGGTGATGCTGCTGCTACTGCTGGGCTGCGGTTTACCTTTGAGAACCACTGAGTTAGTACACAGTATGTGCTCCAGAATGTGTGCTCACCTAATGAATGGCCACAACACATAGGTAGAAAGAGAGGCTTGACAATGTTTTTTCTTCTTTCCATCCTTCCAGCTTTCGGTAAGTTACAGAGCCCTGCTGAATTCACAGCCCCAAGAAAGGACCAGGAGCCTCACACCCAATCGTCTCCTATAATTACAGATGTGGTAACATTTATTGCGCACTGCTCTGAATGCCTCCTGTTGAATGATTGAATACAGCGACCCCTTGAGGTGGGTCTCATTAGTACCCCCGTTGTCCTAGGAGGAAACCGTGGCACAGAACACTTGAACAGCTTGGACATGGTCACCGTACCTAGAAAGTGACGGAGCCGGGATCTCAACCCAGAAGCCCTCACACTGAATCCTCACATTCCACTGCACATTAACGACAGAAGCGACAGAGCAGTGAGATGGGGGAAGGGGGCAGGAGTGGAGGCCAAAACTGGCCTCCCCTTACCTTGTCCATGTGAGAGAAAGAGAAGAGCGTCTGTGTGTCTGTATGTGTGTTTTGTAAGGGCTGCGAGGAGACAGGGAGCTGGACGGCAGAGGCAAAAAGACAGAGGGGAAAAAAGAAGAAAAGGGGATGGGAGGAGACTGGATAAGCAGGGGACGACGGTGCAGCCTTTCTCACCTGGGTTTCTGGATTCGAACCACAGGACACCGAAAATTATTTGAGCAACTCTCTTCTTAACTCCCTCGAGTATGGCACATCACTAGTGCCAGGGTAGATGTGTGAGAAAGAAGTTAATCCAGTATATACAAGGCCTGCTTTAGGGCATTAGGGTTTCATTTTCTAACCTGGCAGAGAAAGGCTGAGTCAAGTGAAGCAAGATTGGCGCTATCGATCCATTCAACTTAGCAATTGTTTGATTAGGAAAGAATCTGGGGGGGTCCAGCCAGTGAAACTTTACAGGGCCAGACTAAGCAGACTCAGAAAGACAAATAACTAAATACTTGATGAAGAGACACTGACCGTCTGTAAAATCATAGTTATCAGCCTACAGTTATTAGAAAACAGATGGTGCATTTTAAATCACTCCTGTAAGTGAGCTGACCTGTAAATCGTCATTAACGCACCAGGTCCTCACTTGCTCTCTGTGTAATCAGCCTTTTATCTCCTACCA